>NC_135349.1:51878495-52194194 GCF_023851605.1 Tamandua tetradactyla
CACTGCACATAAGCTCCATGAGAACAGAAGAGAGGATTACCTGCTGGAGCAAGAACATTTCCAACGTGTTCCTGAGATACGATCAGCTCAGGCTGCCTAAGAGACCCAACCCAGCCTTGCCAGGGTGGGAAGAAGAGCAACGATGCTGATGCAAGAGGCTACAAATGAGCCTCTTCCCACTCCCCAGGAGCCCAACTCGGTGCCAGATGCAAGGGCTCATCCTGCCCGAAACCCCTACACCTGCAAGCTGGTCCATCTCTGCTGCCTCCCAATCTCAAGAACACACACACTTGAGTTAGAAGTATTTGATAGGAAATCTGAAAGCTCCTTCCACCAGCTACTTTCCTTGGGCTATTTCTACTATTCCTGTTATGCTTTTTCTCAGAAGCTCACAGAGCCAGAAGGAACCCATAATGTTGACTGTTAAAGAGCAAAACAAAACCCAGAAATCACAGTGAAGAGCTAGAGCTTTGGAATCATACATGCTAGGGTTCATGTCCCATTTATGCTCCATCAGTTCCTGGCTTGAATGCAAACAAATTAAGCACAGTTTCCCTGAGACCCAAAAAAGACACAGGATCAGTAACAGCAGCCATGTGTGAAAATCAAAACATCTGATTTCAGAGGGACCGCCCCAGGAGCCCCTTTGACTTCCCGCTAAGGCAGCAGGCAGCCCTCGGCAGTGACCAGCCAGAGCAAGGACGTCACCAGGGCAAATTGGGAAGAGATAATATACTGCTGGGCACACCTGCAGACACATCCCAGAGCCCCCATCACACTTGGGCCTCCTGGGGACCTCCTCGAGTCCCCAGTTCCCTCTATTCAATGTTCGGGGCATCACGCTACATTCCCAAAGTGGGGATGGGGAGGGGGATGGCCAGAGAACCTCCCACAGACTCCAGGCCACTACCTGATATTCAGGCATGCAAAGAGGCCCCGTGGTACACCTGTACAGAAATACCATAAGTCGTGTTAGGCAGACATCTCTCTCAAGTACATTTTGCAGACTCTACAACAGAGAGGACAGCAGCTGTGGCAGTTTTATGGAGATTCTTGAGCCTTCTAAAAGATTTCTAGAAAAAATAAAATAGAGTCTTCAGAGGGTCTTTTTCTTGAAACACCTATTTTCTATTCTGGGTTTTTTATAGACTCCAATAAAGCATTGAACTTACCCAGCATGATCTCTCCTGCTCCCTTCTTAGATGCAAGAAGTTCCCCCTCATACCCATGCACTTTCCAATTCTGCATTTTATGTAGTTCCCTCTGTCTGGAATTTCTTTCCCACCCAACTGTAGCATAATAACTCTTGCTTAGCCTTCAAGATACAATTCAGACAATGTCTCCTCCAGATATCCTTCTCTGGACCCCTAGACTGAGCTGAATGGTTTTCCCTTGTGGCCCTGTAACATTCTGTGCACATATGTGCACCAAATTGCACTTCCTTTTCCTCCTGGGCACGGGCTAAACTCTACTTCCAAGCCCCCTTGCAATTAGGTACACCCACGTGACTGTGTTCTGGCCAACAGAATGTGAGGGAAGCAACATATGCCACTCCCAGAGCTGACTCATGAAATTCTCCCAGGCTATCCCCCATGTTCTTTCTTCACCTATTTGCTGGCTGGACATACAGAGCCCAGGGGATAATGTAGGCACAAATAAAAAAGAGCCTGGATCCCTGAATGACTGCATGGAATGTCATCTAACCAACACTCACCATGAACTGTTGTGTAGGCAATAAATTTCTATTACATGTTATGACATCAGCTAGTGTGACTTTCCCTATTTAACACACTATCTCTGTCTTTGAACTTCATAGATGATAGTGTACCAGCTGGTCTCCCCCACTAGGCTGGGACCTCATCAGGGACAAAGCCCATGTCATCCTGATGACCCCTCTGCCTCCACATTCAACTTAGAGCCTGACACAGAATTGATGCTCAGTAAAGGCATCTCCAAGAGGTTCCTAGGGCTCCCAGATGGAAGATCTTCTCCTATATATGAAAATGGCCGTAGCATGGCTTGTGTTTGGAAAAAAAAAGAAATAAAAAGAACAAGGAGTAAAGCAAAGGGTCAAGCCCATTGGGATAAGGCTGTAAAGCAAAGTCAAATCAAGGGCAAACTAAGGGTGATAAGCAATTTGGGGGAGGGGCTGCCTGGCTCACAATGACTTTGTTTCTCTGAGACCCCTTCCTAAATAAGTGGGTCCCTCCCTATAAGTCATATTTGCACATCATGACCCCCACTTTCCACAGCTAGTTTGCTGAACTGGGTGGACATTTAACCCAAGCTGGTCCAAATCAGCATCTTTCTCCTCAAGAATCTGAAAGTAGGGTAGACAGATCGCAGAATAAAAAATCAGTAAACCTTTAACCTATAAAGTTGGGAGCTATGGGCACCACATTTTTTCAAGTGAACTGGGAAGAGAACAGCCAGTCTTCAGAAAAGGAAGATGAAGCACATGTACAGAGAGGCCAATGTAAGAGACAGAGAAGGAGGATTCCAGGTTCCAGAAGGCCCTCTAATTGCCAGTTCTAGGCCTTCCAGAGGCCTAGCTACATTCCTGTCCCTGGATTTCATAAGTTTATTGGTTTCCTATTGCTGCATAACAAACTTCCAAAATGTAGCAGCTGAACAAACCTATGTATCAGCTCACCATTGTGTGGATCATCAGTCTAGTACAGTGTGGTTAGTTTCTCTTTTTAAGGGATCAAAGCTGAAAGCAAAGTGTCAGCCATGCTCCATTCTCATCTAGAGGTGCTAGAGAAGAATCAGCTCCCATGTTCATTCTTCCTGTTGGCAGAATTCAGTTCCTCATTGACTGTCAGTCAGGGCCACCCTCAGCCCTTAGCAGTCACTCACTTTCCTTACCATGTGGCCCCATCTATCTTGCAACAGAAGATTAGATCCTTCCCCAGTTTCAAAACTGACTTACCCTTCCGTAAAGAGACAACTCTCTCCTTTTAAAGGGTTCATGTGACTAGTCAGGTCCACTAGAATCATTACCTTATCTTGAGGTCAACTGCTCTGGGACCCTACTCATATTTGCAAAATCCCTTTACAGGACTACCTAGATTAGTATTTCATCAAATAACTAGGAGAAGATGCATGGACATCAGGATCCAGGAATCCTCTCAGAATTCATTTTAGAATTCTTCCCACCACAGTGAGGAGCCTTGGTTTCTGTATGATGAAGTCTTCTTTTTGGCTTAATTCAGCTCATATAGGCTTCTGTTATTTCTAACTGAAGAATTCCAACTAATTAAGGTAGGAGGCAGGGCTCTTTTACTGTAAGCGGGCAAATATCAGAGGCTAAACTGGGGGGGGTGGCCTCTGGCTGTATTCAATATCAGTGGGAAGAAACAATTGGTTAAAGCGTCTTAGCTGAAATTCAAACCTACAGTCATCCCTATAAATGTCCTGGAACATGACTCTTCCCTTTTGTATCAAAATTGAAGACCCAGGGCTGCCTTCATGACCTTGCCTCTCCCACCTCTTAAAAATCAATATTTTGCCTGGCAAGGAAGAAAGAGGGAGGAAAACTAACATTTCCTGAGCAACTGACAAGGGCCAGGCACTTGTGCCCTTATGCATGATTGTGAATAGATGTTCATTTAATCCTCATGATAAGCCCGGGATAAGGTGCTCTTATTCCAATTTTAACAAATGAGAAAAATGATCTTATAAAAGTAGTTAAAGAATTTGCCCATGATCATGCAGTTAGTGGTTTATGGTAGAGTTAGGAGTCAAGCACATTTGGAGTTGGGGCAGGAGGCTCCCATAGTGATAAAGAAGAACCTTTGGAAAGCTTCTTGACCCCCCAACTACCCTGTCCAATCATCACCACTTCTTCACTGAGGACTTCCCATGTACCAGGCAGCGTACTGGGCATGAGATAAGACATGGTTAAGCAAAAGCAGTCTTGGCTCTTGCTGTCATGAACTAGCAGTTTGGTCAGGGGAGCAGACGTAAAACCAAGTTGCCACACTATATAGAATGTAGAATACCAAACTGAGGCAAATGTCCTGAGGAAATGAAATAAGGCTCTCTGAGAAGGCACAGATCTTACCCTAGCCCAGTAAGTTAGAAAAAGCCCCCTTGAGGAAGTTCCACTTGATTTGAGATGCAAAGAATTAACGAGAGTTAACTGGATAAAGAAGGATAAGTACCAGCATTCTAGGCCACAGGCAGAATGTGCAAATGCCCCATGGCAGGGGTAGCGAGTAGTTCAGTGCAGGAGCTGAAAGGCAGCCAGTTTTGCTGGAGCAGCCAGAGCAAGGGGAAGAGAAGTGCAGATGAGGTCTCTGATAGCAAGAGGAAGGGAGCCTAAGGAGGACAGGACTTGAGACCACAGGGGCCAGCCAGCACCAGTAACAAAAGCCCACCTTGTCCACTACCAGGTACCAGGTAGCTCTCCAAAATCAGGCCTATGTATCTATGATGGGTCCTCTTCATATTCTGAAATCAGTGTGCTTCAGAAGGTTCCAGATAACATGGGAGCCTAGACCAATGGATTTCTCTACGTGGTTTTAGGAGAATGGCAGAAGGGCCCATCCCTCTACCCAGCATACTGAGGAGTAACACAGGACTCTAACTCACACAATTACCTTGCTGCTGTTCTTGAAGACAGCACTGACAGCAAGGTAAAGTAAAAAGGCCTTAAATTAAATGCCTGCAAATGCACTGACTGTACTTAACAAACAGGGTCCCTGCTTGACAAATGTCAGGTGTAATTGGGACTCCTACCCCTGCCCCTGCCTGGGCCCTGCAGTGAAGGGAGTCATCCCAGAAGAGAACACGTGCAGAGAGAACTCAGGATGCAGCTAGCAGATGCCACTCCCTGGGAATTGCTCCAAGAAACTCCAGCCATCCAAACTCACAAGAACTGAGAAAAATCACAGCAGCACTTAAACCTGTTTATTTAGAAGACAAGAATTCTAAGCACATACCTCTGTCTCCATTTAATCATTGGTGATCATGTGGCCTATGGAACAATAATGGTGGAATTAAATGTGGAACTGCTAATTCTGACTTCAGACATTTCACTTGGACAGACAGAAGGCATTGCCCTCTTCCTAGGGTTGATGGGCCTCACTGAACATTTATATCCAGTAGCCCACTTTGGTACGAAACAGCCATTGGCCCCATCAGCCCCCAAGCTCTACAGACAACTCTATTTGTGCATTTATTTTATACATTTTCCAGGTGGCTCCATCATAATTCATGAGGCACAAGAACTAAAACACATTTCTCAGAAGACAAATCAGCTTCCAATGCAGGCCTCCTGGCCCCTCTGGACTGCTGGCAGGACAGTGCCCCACAGAAGTCCCCACTGTCCCTTTCAAGTCTACTTCGTGATTTTGTAGGTCTTGGGCAGTTTTGCCTTCATGGGCCTCTTACTGCGTAAAAAAAAAAAAAAATACATATATTAAAACTATCTTACGACTGTGTTGGTATAAAAATGAACACTTTCTTCATGCTAAAACTTCTTTATTCTTCTGATTTTTAAAGAAATTAAAACATCTTTTTGGGCCCTAGACAGTGTGGTTAATGGGGAAATCAGCCCTGGTGCATCTCCTCCCCAGATGCCTCAGAAGAATGAAGAGGGATTGTGAGAGCTGCTGGGGGACCAAGCCTGGATGCTCCGTGAAGGATGTGTGGGTGGGGAGGTTGTGCTCTATCACCTCCCCTCCCTGCAGTCCCCTTAGGAGGACCCCAAGCTGCAGCACCCTACATTTCCCTAAAAAAAAAAAAAAAAGCACCATATGCACCCAAAGACTGGTTTCCTGTTGGAAAGGTCTGGGGCCAGATTGCCTTGGCTTGGAGGTCAAGATCACCAAGTTCCAAATGGAGTCACCCACCTGAGAAGCAGTGAGATCGCAAATCAGATCCTGAGATCTGCAGTGTCTGCCTTCGTGCTTTTGGAGCGCGGGCTTGCATCGGACACCACACTTTGGTTTTCTCTATCCAGGAAAGCTTGTCAAGTTCAACACATCTCTGCTGACTGGCATGACCCCTCGTTGGAACTAGAAGTGAAGCACTGTGAAGAAGGACGCATCTCTCTCAGAGGGGCCTCCAGAGTTCCCCAAGAGAATCTAATGTATTCCAAATCATTTGCAATTCAATTCAGGTCTCCCCAGTTTGGAGAAAATCCATCCTAAATTTCAACCACCCTGGGCAATGACTGCCTATATTCTTTTTCCCCTAGTTTTTTTATTTTGAAATTAATTTCAAAATTACAGGACAGTTGCAAAAATAATACAAAGCCCATAGAGAATTCCAACACACTCCCTGCTCAGATACCCAGATCCACTGATTTTAACATTTTACCACATTGTTGTATCATTCTATATATCTATCAATCTATCCATCACTCCATCTATCAATCTATTCATTTATTTACCCATCTATCTATTGTCTATTATATTGTAAATATGTGAGAATAGGTTGAATACATTATGATCCTTGAACACATGATACTTACACATACATTTTCTAAGAAGGATGTACCCTTAAGTAACCACACTATGTGCAGTTATCAAAGTCAAGAAATTTAACACTGATATAAAGTTTATAGTCTATATTTTAATATTTTCATGTCCCAAAAGTGTCCTTTTTTCCTCCATTATTAGAGATAGGCCAAGATCATCTACCGCATTTAATGGTCATTATCTCTTCAGTTGCTTTTTTTTTTTTTTTATCGTGGAACCATATATACAACATAAACTTTCCCAATCTCAACCTCCTCCAAGCATACCATTCCGTGGGATTAATCACATACACAACATTGTGCTACCTTCACCACTATCCATTGCCAGAACTTTCTCATCACTCCAAACAGAATCCCTACAACCATTTCGCACTAACTCCCCACTCCCCACTCCCCACTCCCCCTGCCCCTCGCCCCTGGTAAGCGGTAATCTAATTTCTGCCCCTATGAGCTTGCATATTCCTATAAGTGGAATCAAACAATATCTGTCCTTTCGTGTCTGACATCTCATGCAACATGATGTCATCATCCATACAGTGGCACATATCAGGACTTCATCCCTTTTTAAGGCTGAGCAATATTCCACTGTGTGTCATAGCCACATTTTGCCTATCCATCCATCTGCCAATGGCCATTTGGGCTGCTTCTATCTTTTCTGCCCCTCGATTCTTAACATTATTTTTACATTTCGTTGATCTTTTGTACTGAACCCTTAAGAATCCCTTCCCATTTTCCTCTGTGCATATTTTTCCAATATTTTCTTTGTGGTTACCCTGAGGCTTAAATTTTACATCCTAAACCTATAACATTCTCGTTTGGTTTGCTACCAACCCAACTTAACTTCAACAGCACAGACATACGCTGCTCCTGTACCCTCTGCCCCCCCCCGCCCCCACCTTTCTGTCGTTCTTGTGACAAATTACATATTTAAACATTATGAGTCCAGAACCACTGATTTACCATTACTTCTCATGCATTGGCATTACAGATCCTGCAGGAAGTCAAAAGTGGAGTAACAAACAAAATATACAACAGCTCCGGCGTTTACATTTAGCCCCGTCAGTACCTTTCCGGAGGCCTTTCCTTCTTCGCGAGGCGTCCATCTACCGTCTGTCGCCCTTTCCTTTCACCCCGCAGAACTCCTCTCAGCAGAAGGGTGACAAACGCCCTCAGCTGTCACTTTTCGGGGAATGTCTCCGTCTCTCCCGCATCTCTGAAAACCCAGTTCTGCCGGACGTAGAAGCGTCGGTTTTTCTTTCAGGACTTCGAACATGTCGTCCATCGCCTTCGAGGCCCCACGGTTTCTGACGGGAACCCGGCAGCGCCTGCGTCCGGGCGCGCGTGGCCCGGGACCCCTCGTCCCAGGGAACTTGGGCCTCCCGCTCCAGGCGGTGCGACCTGGGGAGCTGAGGTGGCCGCTCCCACACAGGGCGGCTCCCCAAAAGGCTTCCCTCAGGCCATCCCGAGGGGCAGGCCCGGCCCACAGGCCGCAGCGCCCGCGAGGCGCCCACGGCTCCTCCGGAACCCGGATGCGGCCTCGACCCCCGCCCCCCCCCCCCCCCCCGCAGTCGGAGAGGGGCGGGCAAGGCGCCCCACAGGGCGCCCAAGGAGGAGTCCACTTCGGTTTTTTGTTTTTGTTTTTTTTCAGGCCTTGGCGCTCAACCTGTGAACTGCAGCCCTGTAACTGTTTTCCGAAGCCTTGAGGACTGTGCCTCTACCGGTTCCCGCTCGTGGGTCGCAGGTCTGTGAGGGTACCAAGCCCTGGGACGCCCCCGCCGCCATCTTGGTGAGGGCGGGGCCTCCCTACGCGCACCTCGAAGGCCGCCTCCCACCCCACGGGAGTTCCCGTTACAACCCACAGCCTATGTGTGACTGACTCTCTTAGCTATGTTTTCCACGCTGGTTGAAGTCTAGCTGGCCATTTTTATGTAATGAAATGACAAACGGGACCTTTGGGTAATTCCAGTGGCATTTCGTTAAGGCAGCCCCTCAAGCCTTACTGAACCCCTCGGAGGCTTCAAGAACGACCCTAGGCCCTGGGAAGTTCCGAAGATACTAGAACCAGGTCCCTGCCCTTGCGGGGCTCACAGTTTAGGGGAGAGGGTGGGGAGGAGGCAGATGTGTCCACAGGTTGTCATAGCAGCGTGGCACAGAGCAAGGACGCTGGGGGTCTAGACCAGGGGCGATATCAGAATGTCAGAGCTATTTCAAGGGACCATTGAGCCTCGCTGAAGCAGAGTCTGGGCGATAACAAGGAGAGGCCCAGATAGCTGCAGTGATTCCTTGTTAAGGGTATAGTTTGTGCAAGTTCCTTCTGAAAAATAATGCAAACCCTGGTATTAAAAAAAAAAGGAAGAAAGCAAAGATAGATGATGCCATAGAAAGAAATTAATTTCTGAGGCCCATCAGGATCCTACAGTGTCTCCCCAGTTGAATGCCGTCTGTGCCCAAGTGGCTCGGAAACTGGGAGTTGATTTTAACCTTGCAGTGATATGTGGCTGTGGTCTCTAGCCTAGTGAAAACGACACTGACAGGTACATCCCACACCCACACCCTTACTTAGGTAAGGAAAGGAAACAGACTTGAAGACGCTGAGTAACGCATCCAAGCTCATTGCCCATGGAAAATGTTGAAGCTGGGATTCTAATACAAGTCTTCCTGATTCCAAAGCCCACACTTTTCCTCTCTGTGCTCTACTGCCCATGCCAGGGCAGATCAGGAAAGATTCTGAGGAGGAGTGACATTAGAGCAGAATCTTAAGAGAAAAATAGAACAGCATGTCTGTGGCTAAGGGCACCAAGGTTTTCAGGTCCCCATGAGCTTTGAGGAATATGTCTTAGGGTGAAAAACCCGCAGCTCACTCTAAGTCACAAGAACAGAAGGACTACTTGCGGTTTCAACTTGAAAATGGCTCAAGGAGAGGTGGCAATGATACACCTAAAAAGGTCAGGCACTTACAAGTAAATAAAGCCTTGAACTATGGTTTTGCGTGTCTGTGCATATCTATACGCATTCAATATAGTTTAGCAAATATTTCTTTTCTTTTGTATTATTACTTTATAAAATCACACCCTATACATAATCATCATTAGAAAGCACAGAATGACATGATCAAATTTTAGAAGGCTCAGTTACTTAAAAAGCATGATGAGGTTTTCTAAACACCCAGGTAAGCTTTCAGATGAGTTAACCCCAACATTTCTCACTGTGGAAGGCAAGCACTAACTTACTTTCAGTTTGGCTTGACAGGAAAGTGACTTCATCCACCAGTACTGTCATCTAAAAATAAAGATATTTTTAGTGCTATTTTTAGCACTAAAAATATCTAAGTGAAAAATAATACGCAAAGAGAGAGAGATGGAGAGAGATTGAGAAAGCCACTTTTAATTCCTACATGGGACTTCTGGTACAAAATAGCAGACCAAGCACATGCATGCATGTCCTTCCAAAATGCCAATAAAGTGATAGTGAAGGAACGTAAAAAGCCATGGACCTGCAAGAACTAAGAGAATAAGAAGGGAATCATTTATCAAATGCAAATTTTAATAAATTTCTGGAGCATGGAGTGTCGGTAAGGGAGTGGTAAAAGGGAGCCTAGTCAAGACACCATGAGAATGGGGAGAGCTCCATCAAGGAAGAAGTCGATCTATCCTCGAGAACCCAGAGAATCATAAAACCAGAAAATGTCGAGCCCAGCGGAGGGTCCGGGAGAAGCCTGAAAATCCCTGCACCCTGCAGGGAAGTCCCAAGACCACATACAGGTAGACAGTGCAGATTGTGGCAGCAGGGGACTGGGAAGGATGGCTCCAGAAAAAATAAAAGAGAGGGGACCTTGACTGTGTACTTAATATAAGAAAAATCTTGAAAAAAAGATTTAAGACACAGCAAAGGCAAATAATTCAAAGAAAAACAGGCAACTGTAAACTCCAGAAAAACAAAGAAAGGAAATTTCATCTTAGTACTATTGGGTCTGAAAAGAACAATATTAGTATAACCAAAATCATGTAAATTTGATTTACTGATTTTACTAAATTAGTAAAAATAATAATAAGATGAGGTTGGGAGAGGGAGAGGTATGGGAAGGAAATGAGGTTAAACCTTATCTATCAAGATCAGAAATCTGAATTGATAATGACTAAAATTGGCAAATTGAGAATCTTTTATATATACATATTTTCTGAGCCATAGTGGTAACCAACAGAACTGTGAAACTAACAGAATTCAAAGTGTTGCCTCTAGGGAGTGGACAAAGATGGGAAGTAGCTTTTGTTTTTTGGGTTTTTTTTTTTTTTTTCATTATTAGCCTTTCAGTACTACCTTGTTTTTTGACCACAACCAAGTTCATTTTAAATGATGTGTATTTTATGACCCGTGGGCATATGTATATGATAATGCCCATATGTTTACAATTCACTGTGTGTGAGACTATGTGTGTGTGTGTTAGTAAATGCATAGAAAGAAGCCTGGAATAAAACACGCCAGACTAATAACAGGGGTGGGGATGGTAAGGGCAGCTTTGTGTTTCTTCTGTATACTTCTCTATCACTTGCAATTGTTTTACCACGAGCATAGGTTTCTTTTGTTATGGGGAGGGTGGCAGGGAGAGAATCAGGCATCCAGAAGATACTGGGCAGGTAGGTGCAAAGCAGATTCAAGAGAAGGAAGTAAAGGCTTGCACACCCGAGTGCCCAGAAAAGTCTCATAGTCTGAGTGCAGGAAAGGGACTTGTCACACACACACCCCACCCTTACCAGGACAAGATGCAGTCAAAACAATGACAATGTCTAGCCTGGGAACCCACCAACTGAAATCTAATAAGCGAGTAACCAACTCCACTGCCAAGACCTGGAAACAGCCAGATTTTTTCACTAAGAAGCTTACATGGAAGTGAAAATACTGATTTCATATTTCTGTTCCAACCAGCCAACTGACATTGCCAAAGATTTGCTGAGATGCCAGCTGTGGGGGAGGCGAAATAAGCCTCACCCCAGAGGCTGCCACTTCTAGAAATGAGTCTTTGTACTTTATACCAAATTATTCCTGAAAACCCTGATAGTAGCAGAAACTATGGAGGAGATTAAAGGCTGTACTGACCCAGAGATGAGATGATACCTTACTCCATGCTCTCGTGGAGAGCCAAACGGACAGAGGCTGCCGAGCATAAGTGGAGAGGGGAGATGCAGGGCAGGGCAGCAAAGGCGTGCTCTCAGAAATGACCTACCTTTCTCTGCTGATGTGCATCTAACTTAATCTTTTGTACTAGATCTCCAATTATCAGAATTCTACAAGACTCCTCTCTTTGAAAAGGCAGTATCAGGAAACAGGCAGAGGCTGGTATACAAATCAGTAAAGGGTCTAAACCTTCTTTGCTTGTCATTCTAAAACTTAAATGTAACTGTCCTGCTTAAAACCTTTTAATAGCTGCCATCACCAGAAGACAGAGCATGAACCAGAAATGCATACACAGTAACAAGTGCACACGTTATTTAGCACTGCGTGTCTGTCGGGCACTGTTCTAAGCACTCTAAGTATGCTAGCTCAGTTATACTGCACAACAATCCGGTAACATGGGGACTATTAATATCCTCATTTTATAGATGAGAAAAATAAGACACAGAGGGGTTAAGTGATTCCACAAGGTCACACAGCTAGAAAGTAGTAGAGCCGGAACTCAAACCCAAGCAGCATGTCTCCAGAGTCTGTGTTCTGCCTCTCAACACCTCCTAACATTTGCAGAAATGAACTCTCGATATCCTCCTCATCTCATTCCTCTACCACCACGAAAAAAGAGGAAAAAAAGTCCCTCCCCAAATCATCCTTATCTCAGATAATGACAATTCCATCTTTACTTGCTTAGGCCCCCAAACTGGAGACATCCTTAACTCCTCTTTTCTTTAACATGTCACTCCAAGCTAATCTGTCAGGAAGTCTCACCTTCAAAATCCACTTTGAAAATATATTCAGAATTTCACCACCACTTATCATCTCTACTGCTACCACCCATGTTCAACCCACCACCATGTCTTTCCTGGGTTACTGCGACCACCTTGCAACTGATTTCCCCGTAAACAACCCTGCCACCTTTCAGTCTTATTCTTAACCCCAAATTGGAAATCAAACCATGTCACTCTTCTGTTCAAATCCTCCAAATGTTTCCATCTCGCTCCAGAAAAAGGCCATAGTCCTTTCCATAGCTTACAAATCCTTCCCATCTCTCTGACCCCCTCATCTGCCACCCTCCCCTCATTCTCTCCACTGCAGCCATACTGGCCCAGTATGGTTCTTGAATACAGCTGGACATGCTCTGACCTCAGGGCCTTTGCACCTGCTGCTCCCTCTGCTCTGGAGGCTCTTTCTCCATCTATCAACAACACTGACTCCCTCCTCTCCTTCACGATTTTGCTCAAACATCATCCTTTCACCCCCGATCACCGTATTGAAATTGAAGCCCCCAATCCTGGCACTCACTTTCTACTTTCCCTACTTTATTTTTCTCTAGAGTACCTGTCACCCTAAACAGCACCTGGCAGAGTAGGTACTCAATAATATTTTGTTCAATTAATGAATTAATAGAGCACCATTTCCCACAGTGTATTCCACATTTTATAGAATACTTATAAATGCTAGTTTTTTAAAAAGCCACTAACTAAATTATGCATATTTCTTCACTCCAGTAATACTCAGATCCTTTAATGATCTGAGTGTGCAGCATTTCCCAGACTTATTTGACCTCAGAACTCATTTTCCCAGAGCATTTTGTCAGATTAGCATTTCTTGGAAAATTCAAGACTAAAGAGATATACAAATACCCAGCTGGAGAAAGAAAGTAAGAGGAAAAGGTTTTGATGGGGGGTTGGGGGCCAGGTAGGCGATAAAGATATTTCTGTTTCTATGCCAGCTCCATCTCATTGATGAGTTCCTGGAGTGCTTTGTGGATAAGGACCCTGAAGGTTCTGCTGGAATGAGATCACTTAGGGATATCTGCACGGGGCACGAGGAAGAGCACAGCATGACAGGCATTTGCCTTCCCTGAGCTTGGGCTTTCCTGACAGACCTGGAAGTGTTCATTTGGGTGTCTCCTTGCTTCTGCATCTGTGGGGTTACCCATTACTCCTTCTGCCACCTTTATTTTCACAAGAAGAAGAAAAAACATTCAATAAAACTCCCAAATCCCAACATCAGGCTTCTGAAAGCTGCTTTGTTTGGCTAACCAATAAGGTAAAACAAGGTCCTTAAAGAAGTCAATGGAAACATCTAGAGATACAGAATTGAGAAGAGAAAATAACATCCCACTACTTACCACAGCCCCCACCCCCATCAGTCATTCTCCATAGAAATAAGCTCCCTGCCCCCACCAGCAGAAGAAAGAAAGCAGGTATTTCAGAGACTCCACAGGAAGAATTCCTTCCAAGATTTTGCTGATCACACCGGAGAACCATATGGCGCTGGGCTCAGAATAGGAAAGCTTGATTTCTCTTCGATACAAGTCCAGGTTCTGTAATTAAGCATGGCAGGTGAATCAGGTCCCACACAAACTCCAAAACATACCACACTTTGTTTAGTCCGACACTCAGCTGACCAAACCAGCCCTCTGCAGACTGCCAGCTCAAAATTCTCCATGTAGGGCAATTATCATTCAGTCCCAGCCCACTCATAAAGCCCACCCGGAGCACACTACACAAACAGCAGGTGGATTAAAACCTACTTATGAAAACAAAACTCCTCCAAATCCATAAACAAAAGACAAATAATTGAAAATAAACGACAAATAGGAAAATTTCAAGAAACAAGATCCAAATTGCCAATGATCCCCATGAAGAATTCTGACTTCGCTGAGAACTGGGGAAATACAAATGAAAATCTTTCTCTATATCTATACTGTTTGTGAAAATCCCTTTATCCAGCCAACTTCTACCCCTCCTCCAGGTCCCAGCTGAAATTCCTCTTCCACAGAGATGTTATTTTCTTCGTGGTGCTCTCACTATTTGTCATGACAGATTTATCTGTGTGTTTATGAGTTTAATTTCTGTCTTCCCTACCAGCCTGTGAGCACACGAAGGAAGTGACAAAGCCTGATTTATTCACCACTATATATCCCCAAGACTTAGAAGAGTTTCTGGCAATAGTAGATGCCTAATAAATATGTGTTTATGAATGAATGAAATGAATGATGAGTGAACAAAACATAATGAGCTCTTTGCGGCAGCCTTATGATGGGGTCTGATATTCATGTTCAGGTCACCAAAACCAATGGATTGCCCCTTGGAAAGCACAGTGGACTGGAAAGCACCATCACCACCTTCCATTCACACTGCCCCAATCACATCCCCAAAGTGAGAGGAACAAGGGCTATTTCAAGCCCCATGCACTTATCCAGAGATAAATGCAGAATACCTTAACACCTTTCCACAGGGGTACCAACAAGGAGCCTTCTGATTTAATGTTCCTAAAAGGTGTAACAGAGGATGCTACTGATGTGTAAATTCTCCTGAAACCTAAGCCTTTAAATTCTACTGCACAGGAGCTGTCAGAAAGCAATATTTTGTGAGCTACGGATTCCAATAAAACTCACTCTGAGATGATGAAGCCTTTCTTGGTAGCCTAAGGGCTGATATATGAATAATCTGCCAGCATTATGCCATGTCACCTAAATATTCCTTTGGAGATTTGTCAGAAGAAAATTTAAGTAAAATTAAAGCTCAAATGGAAATGAAAAATTAAACCATGATCAAAGTTATAATCTCATATTTGATTTTTTTAAGCCATAGAGAAAAGTCCCATTTAAGATTTCCTGTTTTATATTTATGGATCCAAACAGAGGTTTTCCCACTGTGCCTTGTTTAAAAAGCCGATATGTGGGGTTTGGGCCTTCCCCCCCCCCCCTTATTAAAATGCTGAACCTAGCTGCAGGGGAAAAAACAGAATCTCAGTTTCTATGGGCAATCCAATTTTAATCATTTTTGCTTTATTGGAATTTTCATAGAAGTCCAGGTACAAGAGATCCAGAATTAATCAAAGTCATAAACAAAGCAAAAGTGGAGAGGAATGGAGTGAATGATAATTTAATGCCCATAAGACATGGCTCCTTTTTCCTAAAACATACTCCATGGTGGGGGATAAGGGAGGGAGACAAAGCACTATGTGGAATCAGGCTTCTCAAAATCACAGGCATGCTGAAAGTTTATCTGAAACACTGGTACCTGTGATTGCCACAAACCAGCTTTTCTTCAGCGTTTCAGAAATCTGCCTGCCTCCTCTCAGGCTTAGAAGCAATTGTGATGGAAAGAGAGGTGACAGCAAGCAGAAATGTGGACGCCCCTGGAGAGGTACTCAGCTTGACCATGGAGCTGAAATGCAGACTGGCATTTACCACAGACTGAGCCTTGCATGGCCTGTCTGTGTATAATCCTCCGTCAGTGCAGTTTATGTGCTCTAGCCTGACAGCAAATCCCAGGGAGAGTAGGGATGATACCCAATATGCCTTGAGCTGTAGGGGTTCATCAACATCATCATGACCTTTTAATGAAACTAGTGAAACTCTCCAGCCTAGACCAGCAGGCTTTATGAGACTAAGCTTAAGACAACTTTTCTCCTGAATCAGAATTAAAATAGATCATTTTCTAGTTTGAGGTTTCTACATCAACCAGCAGAGCACTTCAAAAAGGTACACATATAATAATACTTTAATAATACTTGTTAACCCAAAAGAAGGTGGGAAAGGATAAATGGAGGTACAAAGAGCAGAGGATACAAATAGAAAATAAAAGCCAAGATGGTAGACTTAAAATCAACTATATCAACAATTGCATTAAGTGTAAATGGACTAAATTCTCCATGTAAAAGAGATTACTAGATTATGCAAACAAGCAAGATCAACCATATGTTATTTATAAGAAATGCAATTTAAATATAAAGATACAGACAGGTTGAACTAAAAAGTGTGGGAGAAATATATACCATGCAAACATTAAGCATGAGATAACTGGTGTAACATTAATAATATCAGACAAAATAGACCTCAAGATAAGTTTTGCCACATATAAAAACAGCCAGTTTTTTTTCAATTCATAAACAGATGAAATAATCCTACATATATGTGCACCTAATAATAGCTTCAAAATACATGAACAAAAATTGAAAGAACTAAAAGGAAAAGTAGATTCCACCAATCATAGTGAATGATTTTATCACCCCACTCTTAAGTAATTGATTGAACAATGAGAAAAAAAAAACAGTAAGGATATATTATATTTGAACAACAGAAACAACTAACTAGACCTACTTGATATTTATACTACAACAGAGCCAAAAGCTGCAGATTACACTCTGCAAATGGAACACTCACCAAAATAGAACATACACTGCCAGGCCATAAAGCACATCTCATTAAACTATAAAAGACAGAAGTAAAAAAAGACTCCCAGAGATCAGAAATAAGGCAAAAATGTTTGTCCTTATCTCTTCTATTCAACATTTTACTGGAAGTCCTAAATAGTGCAATAAGGCAAGAAAAAGACAAACAGCATGAAAATTGAAATGGAAGGAGTAAAACATGTCAATATTTGAAAATAAGATGATTATGTACATAGGACACCCTTTGAGTTCTACAAGAAGACCACCAGAATTAACAATTACACTTAGCAATAGCGCAATATATAAGATCAATATATAAGTTGACTGAATTTTATGTACTAGCAATGAGCAATCATGAAATCAAATATAAAAATAATACCATTTAAAATAGTGTCAAAAGACATTAAATGACTTAGAATAAATCTATCAAAAGATGTATAAGTTAGATGAAATGGATGGGTTCCTGGAAAGACATGAACAACCAACTTTGACTCAAGAAGAAATAGATGACCTCAATAAACCAATCACAAGTAAAGAGATTGAATTAGTCATTCAAAATCTCCCTAAAAAGAAAAGTCCAGGACCAGACGGCTTCACATGTGAATTCTATCAAACATTCCAGAAAGAATTAGTACCAACTCTCCTCAAACTCTTCAAAATAATCGAAGTGGAGGGAAAACTACCTAATTCATTCTATGAAGCCAACATCACCCTCATACCAAAACCAGGCAAAGATATTACAAAAAAAGAAAACTACAGACCAATCTCTCTAATGAATATAGATGCAAAAATCCTCAATAAAATTCTAGCAAATCGTATCCAACAACACATTAAAAGAATTATACATCATGACCAAGTAGGATTCATCCCAGGTATGCAAGGATGGTTCAACATAAGAAAATCAATTAATGTAATACACCACATCAACAAATCAAAGCAGAAAAATCACATGATCATCTCAATTGATGCAGAGAAGGCATTTGACAAGATTCAACATTCTTTCCTGTTGAAAACACTTCAAAAGATAGGAATACAAGGGAACTTCCTTAAAATGATAGAGGGAATATATGAAAAACCCAAAGCTAATATCATCCTCAATGGGGAAAAATAGAAAAATTTCCCCCTAAGATCAGGAACAAGACAAGGATGTCCACTATCACCACTATTATTCAACATTGTGTTGGAACTTCTAGCCAAAGCAATTAGACAAAAAAAAAGAAATACAAGGCATCAAAATTGGAAAGGAAGAAGTAAAACTATCACTGTTTGCAGACGATATGATACTATATGTAGAAAACCCAGAAAAATCCACAACAAAACTACTAGAGCTAATAAATGAGTACAGCAAAGTAGCAGGCTACAAGATCAACATTCAAAAATCTGTAGCTTTTCTATACACTAGTAATGAACAAGCTGAGGGGGAAATCAAGAAACGAATCCCATTTACAATTGCAACTAAAAGAATAAAATACCTAGGAATAAATTTAACCAAAGAGACAAAAAACCTATATAAAGAAAACTACAAAAAACTGTTAAAAGAAATCACAGAAGACCTAAATAGATGGAAGGGCATACCGTGTTCATGGATTGGAAGACAAAATATAATTAAGATGTCAATCCTACCTAAACTGATCTACAGATTCAATGCAACACCAATCAAAATCCCAAGAACTTACTTTTCAGAATTAGAAAAACCAATAAGCAAATTTATCTGGAAGGGCAGGGTGCCCCGAATTGCAAAAAACATCTTGAGGAAAAAAAACGAAGCTGGAGGTCTCAAGCTGCCGGACTTTAAGGCATATTATGAAGCCACAGTGGTCAAAACAGCATGGTATTGGCATAAAGATAGATATATCGACCAATGGAATCGAATAGAGTGCTCAGATATAGACCCTCTCATCTATGGACATTTGATCTTTGATAAGGCAGTCAAGCCAACTCACCTGGGACAGAACAGTCTCTTCAATAAATGGTGCCTAGAGAACTGGATATCCATATGCAAAAGAATGGGGGCGGGCCGCGGTGGCTCAGCGGGCAAAGTGCTTGCCTGCTATGCCGGAGGACCTCGGTTCGATTCCCGGCCCCAGCCCATGTAACAAAAACGGAGAAACAGAATACAATAAAACAAGAAAATGTTTAAAGATGTTTCCCTTTCTTCCTTCCTTCTATCCTTCCTTCCTTCTCTCTGTCTTTCCTTTAAAAAAAAAAAAAAAAAAAAAAAAAAAAAAGAATGAAAGAAGACCCGCACCTCACACCTTATACAAAAGTTAACTCAAAATGGATCAAAGATCTAAACATTAGGTCTAAGACCATAAAACAGTTAGAGGAAAATGTTGGGAGATATCTTATGAATCTTACAACTGGAGGTGGTTTTATGGACCTTAAACCTAAAGCAAAAGCACTGAAGAAAGAAATAAATAAATGGGAGCTCCTCAAAATTAAACACTTTTGTGCATCAAAGAACTTCATCAAGAAAGTCGAAAGACAGCCTACACAATGGGAGATAATATTTGGAAATGACATATCAGATAAAGGTCTAGTATCCAGAATATATAAAGAGATTGTTCAACTCAGCAACAAAAAGACAGCCAACCCAATTACAAAATGGGAAAAAGACTTGAACAGACACCTACCAGAAGAGGAAATACAAATGGCCAAGAGGCACATGAAGAGATGCTCAATGTCCCTGGCCATTAGAGAAATGCAAATCAAAACCACAATGAGATATCATCTCACACCCACCAGAATGGCCATTATCAACAAAACAGAAAATGACAAGTGCTGGAGAGGATGCGGAGAAAGAGGCACACTTATCCACTGTTGGTGGGAATGTCAAATGGTGCAACCACTGTGGAAGGCAGTTTGGCGGTTCCTCAAAAAGCTGAATATAGAATTGCCATACGACCCAGCAATACCATTGCTGGGAATATACTCAAAGGACTTAAGGGCAAAGACACAAACGGACATTTGCACACCAATGTTTATAGCAGCGTTATTTACAATTGCAAAGAGATGGAAACAGCCAAAATGTCCATCAACAGAAGAATGGCTAAATAAACTGTGGTATATACATACGATGGAATATTATGCAGCTTTAAGACAAGATAAACTTATGAAGCATGTAATAACATGAATGGACCTAGAGAATATTATGCTGAGTGAGTCCAGCCAAAAACTAAAGGACAAATACTGTATGGTCCCACTGATGAACCGACATTCGAGAATAAACTTGAAATATGTCATTGGTAACAGAGTCCAGCAGGAGTTAGAAACAGGGTAAGATAATGGGTAATTGGAGCGGAAGGGATACAGACTGTGCAACAGGACTAGATACAAAAACTCAAAAATGGACAGCACAATAATACCTAATTGTAAAGTAATCATGTTAAAACACTGAATGAAGCTGCATCTGAACTATAGGTTTTTTTGTTTGTTTGTTTTTTACTATTATTACTACTTTTATTTCTTTTCTCTATATTAACATTTTATATCTTTTTCTGTTGTGTTGCTAGTTCCTCTAAACCGATGCAAATGTACTAAGAAACGATGATCATGCATCTATGTGATGATGTTAAGAATTACTGAGTGCATATGTAGAACGGTATGATTTCTAAATGTTGTGTTAATTTCTTTTTTTTTCTTTCTTTCCGTTAATAAAAAAAAAAAGATGTATAAGACCTCTAAACTTAAAATTACTTAAAGAAGACCTAAATAAATGGATAGAGAAAACATGTTCATGGATTGAAATGTCCAATATTGTTAAAATATCAGTTCTCCCCAAATTGATCTATGGGTTTGATGCAATCCCAAATATAATGTCAACAAGATTTCTTGTGAAACTCAACAGGCTGATTCTAAAATTCAAGCAACATGAAAAAAGAGGAAAAGTTGGAAGACTTGCACTACCTAATTTAAAGACTTAATATGAAGTCATAGTAACCAAGATAGCCCGAGGATGAACAATAAATCAACAGAACAGATTGGAGAGTTCAGAAATAGATCCATATATATATGGTCAATTGACTTTTGACAGAAACACAAAATCAATTCAATATGGAAAGGAAGAACTTCCTAACAACTGCTGGTAAAACAACTAGACATCCATATGGAAATAAAAGGAACCTCAACTCTTATTTCATGCCATACACAAATACTAATTTGAAATAGATCAGAAACCTACACATAAATGATGAAACCTCAAAACTTCTAGGAAAAAAATAGGGAATAGGGGATTATTCTCAGAACCTTGTGGTAAGCAAGGTTTCTTAGAACACAAAAAGCACTGATCACAAACTTTTGAGAGGTTGAACTTCATCAAAAGTAAAAATATCTGTTCATCAAAAGATACCATGAAGAAAACAATTATGGAAGCCATGGGTTAAAAGAAAGTATTTTCAGAACCTGCATCTGACAATGGACTTGTATGCAGAATATCTCAAAAGCCCCTACAAGTCAATAAGTTTAAAAAAAAAAAAAAATCCAATTAAAAAATAGACAAAGACTTGAACATAAATTTTCCAAAAGAAGATATGCAAATGACCAATAAGAATATAAAAAACTGTTCAACATCATTAGTCATCAGGAAAATAAAAATTAAAACCACAATGAGATACCATTTCACATTGACTGAAATGTCCATAACCAAAAATAACAATAGCACATGTTGATAAGGATATGGAAAAACTGGAACTCTCCTGCAGTGCTACTGAGAATGTAAAATGGTACAACCACTTTGGAAACTGTTTGGCAATTGGTTATAAAGGTAAGTACACCTCTGTCCTTTGCCCCGGAAATTCTACTTCTAGGTATTTACCCAGGAGAATGAATGAAAATATATGCCCACACAAAGATATGTAAATAATTGTTTATAGAAATTTTATTCAGAATGACCAAAAACTATAAACAGATGTCCATCAACAGGTGGATGTGGAACAATATGTTACTACTCATCAATAAACAGATTAAAAGGGAGTAAAGTAAACCACCGTTCACTTAAAAACAGTTTGAAACTATTATGCACCCCAGAAAAGACCATGCTCTTTTAATCCAATCTTGTGGGGGCAGACCTACTGTTGGGTGGGACCCCTTGATTAGGTGGTTTCCATGGAGATGTGACCCCACCCATTCAAGATGGGTCTTACTCAGCTTACCAGAGTCCTTTCAGAGAGAAACATTTGGAAAAAGCACAGACACAAACATTTGGATGTGCAGAAGGACCAATAGAGCTGAGAGAGCCATTCTGAAAATTCACCCAGGAGAGAAGGGCCCACAGATGTTGCCATGTTCCTTCCCATATGACAGAGAAACCCCAGATGTGATCAGCCTTTCTTGAGGGAAGGTATCCTCTTGTTGATGCCTTAATTTGAACATTTTCATGGCCTTAAAACTGTAAATTTGTAACTGTAAATTACTTCATAATTTGTAAAAGTCGATCCATTTCTGGTATATAGCATTCCAGCAGCATTAGCAGACAGAAACACACTGAAACACATAATAACATGGGTGAATCTCTAAACCATGTTGTTGAGCAAAAAAGCCAGGCACTGAAGAGTGCATATTGTATGGTTCCACTTTTGTGAAGCCCAAGAACTTGCAAAATTAACCTATTGCAACAGAAATTAGAACAGTGGTTTCCCCTGGGAGATAGTGGGGCTGTATGGACAGGACCATGAGGAAACTTTTCCAAGGTGATGCAAACATTTTACATCTTGTTTGGCATGATTTTTACAGGCGTGTACACAATTATCAAAATTCATCAGATTGAACACTTAAAATCTGTGCATTTCATTGTGTTTTAAATATCACATACAAACACACAACTCCATCTTTCTCACATTCAAGCTCATTTCTAAAATAAATCCAATCTGCAGAATACTGCATTTTTCAATACCCCATGTCATGTTCATTCCCTTTCTGCCTCTTTTCCTTTTTGAGTGCCTCCTAACAAGCCAGTCTATGACAGACCATCTTGTCTTCTTGGATGTTTCCAGCTAAGTTGTGCAGGACCAAACTGTCACATAGCAGTGACAAAAGTCTTCATTTGGGGGACCACACCCTAGAAACCCAAATTCAATGACTTTGAGATTTATTTACCCCAACACCTCCAAATTTGATGTTAATATTACTTCAAATTATCCACAAAGCTTAATGGGGGCAGGTACAAAGGAACTCCGTATTTTCTACACGATCTTTCTGTAAACCTACAACTTCCCTAATTAAAAAAAAAATTAAATACACTGAGTCTGTTGCTTCCTCACTGCTGAGGTTACAATCCAGCAGATACACTTTGTTTGAACCATGAGTTTTGTTTTGTTTTTTTTACATTTGAGCCAATATGCAATAATTAGGAAATTTCACATAATAAACACAGACTTCCAGATGTCCTGAAATGATCAGAAAATCTATCAACAATCAACTTGTCCTAAAATGTGACTGCCCTCTTTTCAAAGAGTACTTGATCACTTTTCTACTAAATATATTTCTTTTTAAAGGACTGCCATGACTGCAGAAACAAATTCAATGGTAATGTAGCAACCGTATTCAGCTGTAGATGGATACTGTTGCCAGCAGACCAGTCTTGGCCCACTCCCACACCCTGATCTGTGTGTGTGTGTGTGTGTGTGTGTGTGTGTGTGTGTGTGTGTGTGTGTGTTAAAAAGGAGAATAACAAAGTGTTACTATATAAATATATATAAACACATTAGCACCTAACAGACATATATATAGCCAGAAAGATGAGAGAGAATTAGAAAGGGGATAACTGTCTCCCTTTCAGGTGAGTACAACTGATACATTAATTCCAAGTCTGTGTAGCACTTGTCCACCTAAAACCTCCTTGCATGCCACCAGTGGCACTGGTTTCAACCTAAGAAATACTGGTCTCAAAGCTAAAATCCTCCATTAAGCTATGAGTTTCTTGAGAACCCATGAGGACTGAAGTTGCATCTTACTGATTTTTACATTTCTGGAACCAAGCACATTATCTGCCCTAGAGTACTTACATATTTTTTTATTAAATTGACCCAGTGGGTTCTGGGTATATAAACATTTCCCACATGGGAAACTGGAATGCAGTGGAGATGTGAACTTTTAAAACAGGAGAGGAAGCTGTCTCCTGCTCAGTTAGCAGAGAATCATAAGTGGGGAAGAGATGAACGTCTTGGGAGGCCACCAGGGACATAGTTCCTCGAGGGCACCTTGAATGTGGATGAAGAAGCTGCTTTTTATAAAATGTTTCAGCTAATTTAGTGCTCATTTCAAACAAGTCAACCTGAAAAAAAATACAGGACTCAGAGTAAGATCTGCAAGGCAGGATGAAGGAGTTATCTGAGAGATCAGTGTAGGAGAACCACGGGAAGAATCCTCAGACCATTCACAGCCAGCAGACCACTGACCAGTAACAACCTGATAATAATGCAGCCATAGTAATATCGCTGATAATATTAGTAATGAAGTTAATATTTATTAAGTCCTTACTCTGTGCTGTTTTTCATGCATCTTTTCATTTAGTCTTGACTATAATTCTATGAGGTAGGAAGCACGATTATACCCATTTTATTGTGTGTGTGTGTGCGTTTTTTTGTTTTGTTTTGTTTTTTACATGAGCAGGCACCGGGAATCGAACCCTGGTCCTCGGGCATGGCAGGCAAGCACTCTTACCTGCTGAGCCACCGTGGCCCGCCCTATACCCATTTTATATATGGAAAAATGATGGCAGGCAGACTCCCCACCACAGGTATTCACACTCTTATATAATCCCCTCTCCTCAAGTGTGAGTAGGGCCTGAAACTTGCTTCTAGCCAATAGAATATGGCAAAGGTATGGGATATTCAGGATTACATTAGATACAACTGTAGCACCCATCTTGCTAGGAGGCTCTTTCTTCTCTTGCTGGCTTAGAAGAAGCAAGCTGCTAAGTCATGTGTGAGCTGTCATATGTGTCACCCATGGGGTGAGGAACTGAGGGTGACCTTGGGCCAAGCACCAGCAAGAAAACCGAGCAGCATCCGAGGAACTGAATGCTGCCAATGGTTTCATGAGTTTGGAAACAGACCCCATCACCAATTGAGCCTCCAGATGAGACTGCAGGCTTGCAGAGAACCCAGTTATACTGTGCCCAGAATCCTCTCCTGAAGAACTGTGAAATAATGAATGTGTGTAGTTTTAGGCTGCTACATTTGTGGTAATATTGTTACATAACAATAAATAGCAAATGCAAAAACTGAGGCTTACATAATTTACATAACTAAGGAAGAGCTAGAGGTTGTATTTGAACCTGATGTCGGAGTTGTGTTCTCAGCCTCCCTGGGGAGACACAGCCTGGGAGAAAACTTTGCGGAACTGTGATCACTCTTTCCTTTCTGCCTAGGAGTTTCCAATATACATGTCAAGCATGTGAGCCTGGCAGCATGTGACAAGGGTATTTCTGAAGAATGAGGGAACATTGTGTGCTGGGGTTGTGGCAGAAGGAATCTTAAAAGATTGGTAACTGGGGTTGGGTCTGGAGGTAGTCAAATTTGGGTAAAGACTGAGGGCAAAGACTGCTCTTGTGCAGTTTAGTTAGATAAACTAAACTAACTAAAGTTTAGTTAAATAGTGCTAATTTAAACTAATTAGTAGTTTAGTTAGATAGTGCTAATTGTCACAGTTAGCTAAACCCCAACCAACATCACTTCTGTTGGTTCTTAAGAACATGTAGGGCTCAAATTGAGACTTTATAAAGGTTTCATGCACTAGGTTTGCCTTCCTGGAACATGTAATTCCAAGAGGCTTCTTAGGTCAGATAAATCCTGAAATTTAGAGGGATCAGCCTCTTCAGAATTTTCAGTTAAACATATGCCCCCATCTTTAAGTGTGGATACCCCTTCATAATATGAAAAAGTCAGAACAGGCATTTCCCAAAGATCCCTATAGGTTGGAAGAAGGATTCAAGGAGAAGGAGGAGGTATAGCAGAGAAAATGGGTTTCAACAAAGGAGCATGGCTGCTGAATTACTATATTGATATTCCTTCTAACCTCCAGTGTTTTGGAGCATCTAGAAGGAAAAATCTGAAATGAGAGCATGGTAGCCCATGAAAAACTCAGAGATCTATTCTGTAACTACTTGTTGATATGTACTTTGAAAATTATTGCTTTTTTCTTTCTTTGCCTTATATATATGTTATATTATACAATTAAAAAAACATTCAGGGCGGGCCACAGTGGCTCAGCAGGCAGAGTTCTCGCCTGCCATGCCAGAGACCCAGGTTCGGTTCCCGGTGCCTGCTCATGTGAAAAAAAACATTAAAACTTTTTTTAAAAGAGTGAGGGCAAAGGTATGTAGGTGAGAAAGAGCCTGGCCCCTTGGAGAAAACCATGGGCAGATCAGCCAACAAAATGAAACCTTCCCCATGCAGCACTCTCTGTAGGAACTGCCACAAACTAAACACTCAGTACACATTTGTAAATGATAATGACGATGATGATGGTGATGACCAGGAAGTAAAAAGGTCAAAAAATGGGTTAGGCCAGATTTCAGACTTGCCAAGATTCTGGCTTTAATTTTTAGAAGGAGAAGCCCATTACAGTTGTTGGTGGCAGTGGTGGTTTTTCTTTATTTGTTTGTTTTATTTTTTATTGTAGTAATATATATGCAACTCAGAAGTTCCCATTTTAACCACTTCCAAGAGTACAGTTGAGTAGTATTAACTACATCCACAATATTGCACCACCATCACCAACACCTATTATCCCAATTTTTTCATTGCCTTAAACCGAAACTCTGTGACCATTAAGCAATAACTTCCTCACCTCCTCTTGCCCTTGGTAACACAATCTACTGTCTGTCTCTATGAACTTGCTTCTAAGTATTTCATATAAGCAAGAGCATACAATATTTGTCTAACTTATTTCACTCAACCTGATGTCTTCAAAGTTCATTCATGCTATAGCACACATCAGAACTTCATTCCTTTGTACAGCTAAATAATATTTCATTATGTGCATATACTACATTTGGCTTATCCATTCATCTGTGGATGGACACTTGTGTTACTTCCACCTTTTGATTATTGTGAATAATGTTGCTATGTGTATTGGTGTGCAGATATCTGTTCTCAATTGCAGTTTTTGGGCAGGAAATGACAGGATGAAACCAGAGCATTTAGGAAAGAAAGCTGCATGTTTAGGGTGGATGGGAGTGGCCAAGAAGCTAGAAGCCGAGGGGCTAGTGGAGGCTTCCTGCAGTTGGCCCATGAGTCACACAAGGAGCAAGATGTGAAGGCAAAGCCAGGCTGGTGAGCAGGGACTTAGCAAGATAAGGCAGGGTTAAAAGACACGGAGAAATCAAGATGCTTTGCCACCCAGCAGGATAGATACTTGTGTCAGATATTATTAAAGAGAAGTCACCACTCCCTACCAAAATGAGGGAAGAAGGTCTGTTATTGAACCTGTTGGCAATTTTGATGGTATACAAATGTAATGATTCTAACTCTGTAAGACCACTGGGAAGGGATAAGAGGATGCTATTTGAACGAGGAGCCAAAGAGCAAGGGATGGTAGAGAAGTTGTTGTGCCAAGCCAAGGAGGCATGGATCTCCTATTGGGTTGAGTTCACCTCCAGCTTCTCTTGGCTGAAATGACCAGACGCTTAGAGACAACTCTGTAACCGGGAATAGGGACTTCATGAGTGGTATAGCAGGAAAAACAGGATTTGACAGAGCAAGTGACAGCTGTTTCTGTCTGCTAGGAGCCAGGTAGAAGCGGACAATCACCCAACATGGCACCATAGCACCCATAGCCATGGAGGCATAGGAGAGAGTATGGAGAAGCTAAGGGTCAAGAGGGGCAGGGGGGGGGCAGAGATTAGGACTCAGGACAATAGGGACTTCCAATGAGGGGCAAATGACACAGTCACATGATCTAAATGCCAGGGAAGAAATCTTCCAGGTCCAGAAAGCACCATTCCTATCCAGGGACCCAGAGGTTAGAAAGTCCAAGGTGAAGTTGTGGAAGGTGGATGCATACATCAGGAGGACAGATGAAAGAAAAGCTCAGGGAAGGAAGGAAGCAAGGTGTATTAGTTAGGGTTCTCTAGAGAAACAGAATCAACAGGGAACACTTGCAAATATAAAATTTATGAAAGTGTCTCACGTGACCATAGGAATGCAGAGTCCAAAATCCACAGGGCAGGCTGCGAAGCTGATGACTCCAATGGATGGCCTGGATGAACTCCACAGGAGAGGCTCACCAGCCAAAGCAGGAATGAAACCTGTCTCCTCTGAGTCCTCCTTAAAAGGCTTCCCATGATTGGATTTAGCATCACTAATTGCAGAAGACACTCCCCTTTGGCTGATTACAAATGGAATCAGCTGTGGATGTAGCTGACGTGATCATGACCTAATCCTATGAAATATCCTCATTGCAACAGACAGGCCAGCGCTTGCCCAGTCAGATGAACAGGTACCACAACTTGGCCAAGTTGACACCTGTCCCTAACCATGACACAAGGAAAGAAGGAAAGAAGGGAGGGAGGGAAGGGAAGGGGCAGAAGGAGGAAGGGAGGACAGGAAAAAGGGAGGGAAGGAGGGAAAAAGTAAGGAGGGAAAGAGTGCCTCTCTTATACTGGGACATAAATTGTGTTCTATGCAATATTTGTCTTCTTTGCATTGGCTACTCACTTAAATAGGTGTTCCCAGGAACAGCTATATAAAACAAAAAGGGGTGGTTCTTCCCTATATAATACTACTTCTTTAAAACTTTCTCCCCTGCTCCTCCACCTGCATGCCTGACCTTCTCACCATGAACTTGAATGCCTTTGTCCATGCACCTCAACTCAGAACAAGTGGCAGTGTCACCATGAGATAATTCTATCATCTTAGAGTCTCAATTACAGTGGGGCAAAATCAAGCCAATGAACCAATAAGCTGCTTTCAGACTCTTAGACTAAATGGGGTGTTGAAAATTGACGCGTAAGTTTGAATTTGGTCTGATACAAGATGAACCTCAAACAATATGGCTAACATGTAATAAGTGTTTTCTGTGTACCAAGCAGTTTGCCAAATACTTTATGTATATCATCTCTTCCAATCCTCTGAGGTGGGTACCATTATGATTCGTTTTACAGGAAAGGTGACAGAAGTTTAAGGACATAATACCCAACATCACCCAGGTTGCAAGGAATGGAGCCAGGATTTTACATCAGATTTGTCTGACTACTAAGCACACACCCTCCCACTTCATCAAGCAGCATCCATGGATGATGAATGGCAAAAAATTTGATGGAGACCTCTTGGGTTCTAAGGGGAAGAACAATTTCGTAGCTGGCCTAAAATGTCCTTCTCCCTGAGCCTTGGATAGGCCATGGCTTCATTTCTCTTGATTAATCCAGGAAAAGTATGGGAAGTTTCAGGCACCAGGACACAGGGATGGAGTGCTCCAGGTTAGGGGGAAGGCAACAGAAATCCAGGAAACCTGGCCCTTCATTGCAGATCCCCAGGCAGACAGCAAATCCCACCTCCCTGGGGAGACCTGACTGTCAGGACCTGAGCTAAATAATACTGCCCAAGCAAAACAGTTTGAGGTTCAGCGGAAGGTTCTGTCTCAAAGGGAAACTGGTATGCTAGACCTGGACTGAAGGAGAGTCCACAGCTCAGGAGCTAGAGAACACAGCAACTCAGAGCTACAGCCACAT
Source organism: Tamandua tetradactyla (assembly GCF_023851605.1). Taxonomy (NCBI): domain Eukaryota; kingdom Metazoa; phylum Chordata; class Mammalia; order Pilosa; family Myrmecophagidae; genus Tamandua; species Tamandua tetradactyla. The sequence goes on from NC_135349.1 coordinate 51,908,006, forward strand.
CCCGGGCTCCCACATAGCCAGGCTCAGGCAGCAAGGCCGAGTCCCAGGGAAAGATGAGACACAGTTCCTGCCCAAACCTGAGGCCCCCAAACAGAGAAAACCCAGACGCCCTATATATGGAGGGTACTCATTTCCATTTCCAAACTCTCCCTCACATCCATCCATTCCTCTCTGCCACCTGCCTCATGCCTACGAAACTGCAACAGCCTCCACGATGACTCTCTGTCCCACTTCTTCTCCTTTCAATCTGTTCTCCACTCAACAGCCAGTGTGGCCCTTCTTAAAATATCAATCCGAGCATGTCCATCCTCTGGTTATAACCCTTCAGGGTTTTCTCATTGTATATAGGATAAAAGCCCCAACTCTTTAAAACAGTCTGAAAAGCAGGCCTGGTCTGGCCCCTGCCCAGCCCGCCCATCTCATCTCCCCTTGTCCCGCCCCTCAGCCCCACCCCCACCTCAGCCTTACCACAGTTTATCAAGGGCTCCCATTCACACTGGCCTTCAAGTCTTCGCAGTACTCTTCCCTCTGCCTGGACATCTTTTCCACCCTCCCTCTTTGCCTGACCAACTTTGATTCACCTTGAGGTCTCAGTTTCAACTTTACTTTCCTGATTTCCGCACACCAGATTAGTGCTGCTGTAGCATACTGTATCTCTACTTCATTTCATGTCAGACGTCATTGCGGCAGGACAATAACTCCAAATGCCTCCTGAGGGTGATGGCAGATCTGACTAAACAGGAGGCCTTTTGCTTAGTGGCCACCTTGGTGGGTTGGAGTAAGAGGCAAGGGAAGCCACAGTGCTCTTTGTTGCAGAAGGAGGAGGATTTGGAATTCTTGAAATAACCCTGAAAGGAGAGAAGGGTAAATAGAGAAAAAGAAAAGAACAGAAAACCTTGTTGAGACCTTATGCTGTATAAATCCTTTCCGTGACTTCATGAGTAGAAGGGGTCAATGAGAATCAAGGAAGGGGCTGAACTTCCACTATGGATGGAACAGAGACCACAAGCTTGAGAGCAAGAGCCTGGCATCCTGGCTACATGAGAAACCAAGGCCCCAGAACCCCACGGGCACCTTGGAACTTTGGACTTTCATGTGACATTGAAAAGGGGGATCAAGATGAAACATGTTTAGGTCTTAAGGACTGAGACATTTCACTGACGTGCAAGTTGACATAGTACTTTTTTAATATCCTGCTTTTCTGGAGCTCCATAAGAAAAGGAACCCCCTCTGTCTGCTTCATGCTCAATCTAGAGTGCAACAACCCAGTGGTGTGGGTGCACAAAGGGACCCAACAGAGGACTGAAAGACAGATGGACAGAGAGCACACCCTTAGGTGGCCCTCAATTCACTGCATACATTATAGTTGCCCAGCGTGCTTGCCAAACTTGTAGAGTCCTGGGCCCACCCACAAGATTCTGACTTGGTAGGTCAGCTTCACAGAGAAAGGAGCTTCACCTTTTCCAAGGATCCCAGGTGATTCTGACGTAGCTGGTCTTTGACAGCAATATAAAAATTACCCTAAAAATGGAAAGGAAAATGCAAAGGCCTAGCTATGCCAGAGGCTAGATGTGGACACGGGTAAAGCATGAAAGGAGAGTCTTAAGTAGAGGTTCTCAACCCTGGCTGTATCTTAGAATCACCCAGGGAGACTGTAGAAACCCCAGTGTCTGGGCTCCACACCAAAGACTATTTAATACAAATCTCTGAGGGTGGGATGAGGGCATCAGTACTTTTTTTTTATTGAAGTAAAAGTCACACAATGTAAAATTCACCATTTTAAAGCATACAATTCAGTGGCATTTAGTATATTCCCAGTGTTGTGCAACTTCACCTCTATCTACTTCCAGAACATTTACATCACCCCAAATGGAAACTCTGTACCCATTACTCCCTCCTCCTTCCAACCCTTGGCAACCGCCACTCTGTGTTGTCTTATGTATCTGTCTATTCTTGATATTTTGTATAAATGAAATCATGCAATATGTACAATAGCCAAAAGGTGGAAGCAACCCAAATGCCTATCAACTGATGAATGTATAAATAAAATGTGACATAGCCATACAATAGAATATCATTGGGACATAAAAGGCAATGAAGTACTGATACATGCTACAATATGGATGAATCTTGAAAATATTATGCTAAGTGAAAGAGGGCATCTTTTATTTTTTATTTCCTCAGAGGCCTCCAAGGTTGAAAACTACTGGTCTAGGGAATGGATAACATAGAACCTGGATAAAGCAAGGCAGTCAGGGGAGGAGGGATGGTTTTCTGAAGGTGACCATGCCCAACGGCTTCAGGGGAAAGGATGGGGTGTGACAAGAGGGGCCCCAATCTCTGAAGATGGTGACATCTTGCAGCTCCTCTTGATCCTCAGCCAACTAGTGTATCTCAGGGGTTCTGTCTTAGTTGCCAGATCTGCTATGATGAAGACCATACGCTGGTTGGCTTAAACAACAGGATCTGATTGTCTCACAGTTTTGGAGCCCAGAAGTCTAAAATCTAGGTGTTGACAAGACTATGCTTTCTCTGAAGTATCTAACGTTCCAGCTATTCTTGGTGATATTCTCTCTCTCTCTCTCTCTCTCTCTCTCCCTCTCTCCCACCACAACCCCCCACCTCCTCCTCTTGTTTTCACTGACTTCTAGCTTCTGGCTTCTGACCAAGTTCTCTGAACCTCCCCTCCTTACAAGGCCTCCTGTCATATGCTTTAAGGCCCACCCTGATTCAATGTGGCCTCATCTAAATGGGGTCTTTGAAGATCCTATTCACAAATGAGTTTACCCCTTAACTAATAACATCTTCAAAGGTCCTATTTACAAATGGACCACCCACAAGGACCGGGAATTAGGAGTTCAACATGTTTTTTCTGGGGGGACATGATCCAATCCCCAGCAGCACCAGGACACAGCACACCAAGGAATCCCAGCGAGAGGTCACTTGGAATGCAAGTGACATCTCCCCTTGATGTACAAAGAGTCCCATCTTGGGCCCAGCCATGGGCTCAGCTTAACTATCCAAATTGCTTTTGAAATTAGATTTGCCATTTCCAGAAATCCCAAAGCTCTGCCCACAAGTCAAAGTAGAGCACCCCAGAGTTAATTTGAGAGGAATAAGCATTTGAAAACAACTCTGGTGTGAATCACCCCGGCTGACTTCCCTTCCCAATCAGGGAAAATGATGCAGCATTGGTGCTTGAAGGTCTGTTTGCATCGAGTTTTAATGGAAAATACGATCGTGTCACTCACAGGAAAAACAAATCATGGCCCACACTGGAGCTGTGGCTTAATAACAAGGCCGAGTATTGGTAGTGGTTTTCTGCAGCAATATTAGACCTGAGATGATCAGCAGTCAGGTCCCCAGCAACATTTCTGCTAAACTACTTGGGGAAAGAATAGCAGAGGTGCTCCTCCACCCCGCCTTTCCCAAGACCTGCATAAAGGAGGTTCATTTGATGAAGCCAAATGTTCTCATTGCTGGGGTCTTTCAAATAAAAGCAAGCTGAGAGTCCAATCCTTTAGCCTCAGGACAGAAATGGATTTAGACCAAAATTATAAGGTTGGCACAAATCTAAATTGATTGAACTCCCCCATAGCAATCCAGATTACTGTAATGTGCTTTCTTGGTGGCATTCCATACTTTCACAAAAGCAAATGAACATCCCTCTGTGATGAATTAAGTCAGAAATTAATAAGTTCGGGACACGGAGAGGAGTTTGCTGGCTGTACGAGAACATACTGCAAATGGCATTCTGAAGTCTAGACATCTTCATCATAAACGCAAACACTCCTGTTCACAAAGGGACCTCCAGTAATCTCAGACTGGAAGGCCGACAGAACAGGTTCAAGCATCTGTTCCCACCATTCCTCTCCATACCTCCACCCCACCCCATCCACATTCAATCACCAAGTCTGCTGGTTTCGCTCCTAAATCTTTTTGAAAGCCATTCAGATCTTTGCCCCTCCCCTGACATCATAATAAACAGGGGTCACAGACTGTTGGCCTGCAAAAGCCTTCAAGCTGACCTCCCCCTTCCTCCACATGCCCTGGTGCTATCTGTACACCACACTGCAACCAAAGTAGCAATCAAAGCAGTAGAATGCATATCCCACACTTGGCTCCCTTCGGGCGGCTCCCTGTTGCTCTTGGGCTATCAATGTTAAGTGCTCACATTTATTGAATAGGCATGATCTCCTTTTGCCCTTAGGACAGCCCTTGATTTCACCAAAGGGGAAACTGGGGCATTGAGCCCAAAGTGGGATGCCCAGGTGACCCGGTGGTGCATGTGATGCTCCAACACCTTAGCGTGAGACCCCACATGATCCCCTAATTCTCTAGTCTCGTTTCCCAGTACTCTCACATGCCCACCATGCTCTAGCCACATTAACCTCTTCGAGGTCCCTCTAGTTTTCCAAGTTCCTGTCAGGGAGCTCCTTGTCTCTCTGAAATGCTGTTCCCACACTTCCTTACCTGGTTAGCATCTATCCACCCTCCAGGTCTCTCCTTATGATGGTTAGGTTCATGTGTCAACTTGGCTAAGTCCTGGTGTTCAGATGTTTGGTTAACCCGGCACTGGCCTGATGGCTGCTATGAAGGCATTTTGTGGATTTAAATCAATAGTCAATGGATTGCATCTCTGGTTGATTATATACCATCAACCAAGGAAACTGCCTTCAGCAAGGAGAGACATCTCATCCAGTCAGTTGAAAGCCTTAAAGCAAGAACTGATTATTTCAGCAATCAGAAAGAAGAATTTCTCTCTCACTTTCAGTCAGCCAGCTTCTCCTGGGGGATGCATCAAAACCTTCATCAGAGTTTCCAGCTTGCAGCCCACTCTGTAGAATTCATACTTGCCCATCACCAAAGTCTTATGAGCTAATTCCTATAAAGATCTTGATAGTCATACATATACATATACATGTACATATACATATACATATGCTATACATATATATCTTGTTGGTTTTGTTTCTCTGGAGAACCCTGACTCATGCACCCCTTTCATGTCACCTCATCAAGGAGGCCTTTAATACAAATAGCGTCATTGAGATATAATTCACATTCCATACCATTCACCATTTTAAAGTGTACAATTCGATGGTTTTTAGTATATTCAGAATTCTGCAGCCACCACCACATCAATTTTAGAATTATCTCCCTAATTTTCAGCAACTTGAATTTGTTAAGAAAAGGGGACAAAATGTGCTGATTGCTGTATGCAGTTCTGGTGTGGTGAGAACCCTCCACTCTTTACTGAAGCCAGAACCAATTTAATGCAAAAGTTTGTTGTTGTTGTTTTTAATGAATGTGGCTGTGTTTATTTTACCATGTGTGATCCACTTTGGAAGGGAGGGACGGCTTTCTGAGGGACCCTATTCAATCTCTTTTCTTTATTTAGAATGTTGTCTAATGTTATTAGTAAGAGGGGTGGAGCTAAAGGTGGGTGCCCCCCCCCATTCACACATGGAACTCCCAGGTACATAAGCAAATGAATCTAACTGCAGCTTCCTCGCAACCAGCCTTCTTTGCCATGAGGAAATCATTATCAGCATGTAAAAGCTTGTATATTTGCAATCATTCCTACTCCCTGCAAAATTCAAATCTGTAATTGATTTGCTTTCTGGGCTTTTGAACCCAGTTTTGTTAAAATTACCCAGGAATGGAATTTGGCCAAGCATTGGCCCTTGGGAACTCAGGACAGGGCAAGTCAGCCAGGATCAGTGAGGAGATGGCAACACACAATTATACCCAGATCTGCACATCAGCAATGCCCTGCCATGCTTCCACCCCAGTCAGGTCCCCATTGCCTGGGCTACAGCCAGAACTACTCAGGCCCAGGTGCACTGAACAAATATTTATTGAATTTTATTGGAAGTTCTAAGGGAGTTGTGTTATATATAATGAGCATTAGTGGACCCAGTTCTTCATACACACACCCCATATCCAAGCCTTTCACCATATGACTTCACAGTTCCTCCCACTGAAGAGTTAGAATAAATTTCTCCAGCCCTTGATGCTGGGTTTAGTCATGAGCCTTGGCTTTGGCCAATGGAATGTTAGCAAGATGAGATGAAAGGCTTGACAAACGTGTGTGCACACCTGTGCTTGCTCTCTTACGTTGCTGCCGTTGCCATGAAAACGTTCCCGGGCTAGCCCGCTGGTGCAGGGAAGAAGACAGGAGACACCATGAGCAAGCCGCCCAGTTGCCCCCAACCTAGGTCAACCAACCTTCAGTATACTGCAGACCCACAGAAAGAAATGATTGCTGTACTATACCACTGAGATTTGGGGTGGTTCATTACACAGCACTTTTTTATGATAAACGTTCATGGATACAATGGTCACTGTCCCTTATCTCTGTAGGTTTTAACCAATGTTGAACAAAGAGCTAGATGGATATCCTCCAAATGCATTTATAGTGAACTGGAATAGAGAGCTGGTGTGTCCTGGACACTATCAGTTACGTAACCAGAGACCATTCCTTTCTTCTTCTTTGTTAACAGAGCCTCTATTTTATTCAGGTATTGGGCTACCTTGTATCTGGCCTCTATTTTATTCAGGTATTGGGCTACCTTGTATCTTAGGGAGAGTTGGCCCAGTCCCAGGGAATGAGTTATAATTGGCCTACCTAAGCAGGAGCTGACAAACTGTGGCCAAAGGGCTAAATATGGCCAGCTGACTGTCTTCGTAAATAAAACTTTATTGGAACGCAGCCATGCCCATTCATTTACACATTATCTGTAACTACTTCTGCATTACAATGAAAGAATTTAGTAGTTGTAACAAAAGCTGTGACGTGAGATATTTTCCACCTACTCTTTACAAGAAAAGTTTGTCATCCCCTACATTAAAGCTTAGATTTTAAACCAATCATGTTATTCAAATGCCCCTTTGCCAGTGGTCAGTTTGAGGCTGGTCCTGAGACTCCATCATGATCACCCCATTGAGAGAATTACACCTCCCCCTCTCCCAGAATGAAACATTCTGGGAAAGAAGCATTAACTCTGCTGGGATCTGGAGAAGACTGGAGATTCCAAACTTGGGATGGTGCCCTATGTGTTCAGATACAGAAACACACAGGGAGAAACTGTGCCCCTTTCTTCCTGCCTTCGGATGTTGTCACATGAGGCCTTGGGGGTTGGATGGTGGTAGCCATTGTGACCGAGTGGGAGAGGCAAGAGTGTCACAGAAATGTCAGACCAGAAATTCAACATCTTGAGCTATTAATTTAGCCAACCCTGAAATCAGCTACCTCTGCTCGTAGTTTGTAAGATATTCAAGTTGTGTGGTCCGGCACTTGCTGCTGAAAGCTTAATAAAGGCCAAAATGAGGCTTTCTCCTCCTTAAGGACCTACAGAACTCTGACATAGCCATTCAGCTGCAGGCAGAGAAGGTGACACAGAGGTGAGGAGACCTGGCTGGCTCTACTGGAGGCAGGTCTTCCCTGTCTTCTTGCCCCAAAAGCCTGGAGCTGTCCAGGGTACTAAGAAGGTGAGTGCTGCTGCCACAGCTTGGGCAAAGTAACTCATCCGTTAATATATGAGCATGGGCTAACAGGATCAGCATTTCCTCCGTTTCCTCAATCAGATTGACCTCTCTCTTGCCAGGGGTCAGAGGAGGAGAAAGAAAGTGGTGGAGAGAGACCTGGAAGCTTCCATCCCGACTCACATTGGAACATCCTTCTTCAAGTGCCAAAGGGGAAGCTGGGAGAGCATCAGAAAGAAGAGATACAGCAACAGATGTGGCCCTTGGAGAGCTACATTGCTTTGAGTGAGCCCCTCCTCCTCTGCCCAGGGCAAAGTGAGTGCTTTGATCTGTGATCCACAGAGAGACTATTTTTAGACACCAGGTTTAAGACTTGGAAACTTAGAATCATATCTGGTAATTTTCTCCTTCTCTCCATGCTAGAAAGAATAAATTTTGCTCCACCACACCAAGCTATAAGAAATGTCACATGCCTATTTCTGTAATTCCAGTTAAATCTTATCTGAGCCCTCTGCATGCTCGGCAGATGGAGAAGTCAATCTTGTCGTTATTGGGGCTTCTTTCCATTCTCCATGGACATATCCAAGAGTTCTGGGCTGACACCTTGTTGGAAAGCCAGGCAGGACCTAGGTCTGAGGCCTGTGGGGGTCACCATTGTTGCCTCTGCTTCTTTGGGGACACTCTGTGATAAGAACATTACAGCGTCCGTTCCACAGAGACCCTCACCATGACAGGTCTCAACTACACATGGAAATCCCTAAGAGCTACCTAATACCTGCTCCCTCTAAGATCCCATTACTCTCAATTTCTCAACTCTAACCCCAAACACTAGCTCCTCCCCCACTGCTCCGAACACTGGATATGATCCAGGTAAATCTTCCACCATGGACTTCAGCCACAATAACCTTCACTCTTTGGGAGACAAGACAAAGGTATTTGAGATCTCTAGAAACTCAATGCTGGCCCCTTTTGTGGGGGGGGAGGTTTGCTGAGAGTGTTCAAAGCACTATATCTATCTTGTTCACCATCAAATCCTGCATGCCTGGGTCACAGTAGGTACTGTTGGTGTCTATTGAACTGAACTGTTGAGGTTAGAGGTATTCACAGAAATCTGCCAAGCAACAGGATGGAAAGCCAACCACAAAAATGAAATCAAGCAATCATGGCTTTGTGCTCCGAACACAGAGGGCACCAGCCCAAATTTGGACAATTTTAATACGACAACCATTTTGCCTCCAAACAAACTGGCATCAGCTGCAGAAGCCTCCCTCTGCTTCTTAAAGAGAGCCAGATTCTCCTTCTTTAAATATGCAGCATTTCTCCCCAGGTTACAAAGGAGCAGTACCCACCCCACTGCCATCAGCAGAGGACTTTAGTCAGGTGCCAAGGGTTTTATGTTTTAAATGGTATATTTTATAGGGGGAAAAAACAAAACAAAACCTATATAAATCTGGGGCCACCACTACTTTCTGCAGAGGGTGGTCCCCATTTGCGGAATCCTTTGCATGGTGAGCACCTTGTGATGGGCCTGGCGGCATACCTAGGACAAAATAAAGGCACAACAACTCAAAGTCTTCTGAGGAATCCAGGTGAAAGGAGGTGAGTAGGAAAAAAGAGGGGTGAAACAAAGCAAGTGAAGTCAATGAGATGGGCAAGCCCAAGTAGGGAGTGATGTGACCCTCTCCCAGCCCCAAATCTCTAAGTCAACAGAACCCACCTACGCTTGGGGCCAGTGGTTTATGCTTGTAGAATAGAGCAAAGAGGCTGTTTCCCATCAGAGCAACAGGGTGGGAGTCAGTGACAGGTGACAAGGACTAGGATCTGGAATGGCTCAGGGATATTGAGCCCCTGCCCCAGTCTAAGCAGAAAGCTTGAAAACTTCAGACATCCACAGACCACGGAATTTGTAGTCTCCTCAATAGACAGCTTTGTTGCATCTCCCAGTTACCCACGCTTTGAACAAGTTACTAAAACTTCTCCAAAACCTCATTTCCTCACCTCTAAGGCAGAAGGGTCATATTATCTACCTATAAGGATATTATTGTGAGAGTAAAGGAGCTGTTGAGAGGGAAAGGCCCCAGCCCCAGGTGAGCCCTCTGCAAATGTGCACCATCATCACCACCACCTCTAGACTGCAAAGGACAGGGAGGTTCAAGGCCAGTGTTTGGGTTCCCTATGGGCACAGTGGGACCCACAGTAGGCTAAACAGCAGAATCACTCAAGGATTCCCAAACTCCACCTTAGACTTACCAAGATGGAATCACTGGAGGTACAGCCCAAAATCTGTATTTTCAAAGTCCCATCATGTGATTAATAGAATTGCAACTTGGGCCCATGTCTGTTTGTTTAACATTTCAATTACTTTTAATTTATCACAGTTATGTGCAATCATCATCACAATTTTTGAGCACCTTCATCAACTCACAAAGAAACCCTGTACCCATTGGCTGTCCCCTCCCTCTCCTCCCATCTCCCCACCCAGCCCTAAGCAACGACTAATATACCCCCTTTCTCTAGATTTGCCTACTCTAGACATTTCATCTAAATGGAATCATATAAAATTTGTCCATGCATGTCTGCTTTATTTCATTCAGTGTAACACTTCCAAGGTTCATCCATATTATACTATGTTTCAGAACCACATTCTTTTTATGACTGAATAATATTCCATTGTATGGCTAGACCACATTTTGTCTATCCATTCATCCACTGATGGACGTTTGGGTTGTTTCTCCTTTTGGCTATTATGAATAATGCTGCAATGAACATTTGTAGGCATATGTTTTCATTTCTGAATAGATATTTCTCCAAAGAAGATACACAAATGGCCAATAAGCACTTTAAAAGATACCTAACATCATTAGCCATCAAGGAAATGCAAATAAAACCACAATGAAGTACCACCTCGCACTCACTGGGATGACTGGAATAAAAAATTCAGATAATAACAAGTGCCGGTGAAGACCTAGAGAGATGAGAACCCTCATACATTCTTGTTGGGAATGGAAAATGGCGCCATCACTTTGGAAAGGAGTCTGGAAGTTCCTCAAACAATTAAACATGGAGTTACCATATAACCCAGCAATTCCATTCTTGGATATATACCCAACATGGGCTCACTTAATGCATAGAAAATTAACTATCGGTTCTTGGCAAAGAACAAAGAGGGAAAGAGACAGAAATGATGCCAATACTTCAGCAATGAATGCTTGCAGCAGAGGATGAGGGCGAGATATTCAAACCCACTCTGCAGACAGAAGCTCCATTGCTACTTTTATCTCCTAATGCAGCATCTAACTTCAATGAATGATTCTGGCCTCTAAACATCTTCACCTACTGTCCACCCAAAGAAATTATCCTCTATTCCAAGCCTAACTCCTGCATGCGGCCTGCTTTTCCTGTTGCTTTTCTATTGGTTCTCAGTAAATTTTCCAACTCACCATATTGTAGAGATGATTTGCTAAGAAACAAATCTCCCTCCAATATAAAAAAGAAGCTAAAAATATGGGTATAGTTATACTACAGGGTTAGTACAAATTGCATTTATATGCACAAAGTACAGTACATTTTCAAGTATAGTAGGAAAGAAAAGTTCTTCAGTCTCATGTTAAGCCTGCAGGGTGCGGTCTACAAAGACGCTCGCCCAGCGAGGTCTTGGGTTCTTATCTAATTCAGTTAAGAGCGAGCCACCCCTGATGGAGTCCATGTCAGCATCATTTTTTTTACCCTCCCCATCTAGCAAGTTCTAGGTCCTGTAAAAGTTTCTTGAGTGAACGGGAAGTAGATGGCAACTGGGAACTCCAGAAGCAAAGCCACGATTCCAGAAATTGCATTTGTTTCCCGGGCCAAATTCCAAAGTCTCACCATGATTTCTCTAGCCCTAACCCAGACCCTATGTGTGATCCATGTTATAAAGCCAATGTTTCTATTGACAATGGTGCACAACCTTTTAGAAAAATGCATTTGAAAGCTCACTGCTTCGGTGTCTCGCTTCTGTTCCTCCTCCTCCCCTCAGAAGGAGGTCTCCTCCTCTGTGAAACCAGCAAACCCTGATACGTGTGCACCCAAGATGTACACACACACACACACACACACACATGCTCCTCTGACACTCGTCCTAGGGACCCCTCATGCTCACTGAGAGCAGCTCAAATTAAGAGGCTCTGCCTTTGTGCCCATCATTCTGGAGTGTCCCTCTTGCATGACTGATTTTTGGAATGCTTTATTGAATTGTAATGTACACACGGAAATGTGCACACATAAGAAGGCAGCTCAATAAAATCTTCACAGACTAACACACTGATGTAACCAGCGCCCAGATCGGGAAACAGAACATGAACGTCCCTTCCAGCCTCGACTCGGTCCCAAACGCCAACAGCCTCGCCTAGTTTCATATATTGGTGTTTCATGCTAAGCTGGGGTGATTTTACAGTCCCCCGCTCCAGGGACACTTGGCAATGCCTGCAGACATTTTTAGTTGCCACGGCTGGGGAGGGGGTGTACAGACATCTAGGGAGTAGAGGGGTCAGGATCTGCTAAAAACCCTACAGGGCACAGGACACGCCCCCCCCCCCCACCTCAAAAGACTATCCGGCCCAAATGCAAAAAGTGTCACAGTTAAGAAGCTCTGAAGTACAGAGAATCATATCACTGTTTTACTTGTGGCCAATTTTAGCCCTTGGATTATGATCATTTAACAGGAAGAAAAAAAAATGTCATTCAGAGGCAGGTAGAATCCAAAACCAAGAAAATCCAGAGCTGCCCACAAGCCTAGTGCCCTTTAGAGCTAGGATTTGGTTTCAGTTCTTCCTGTCTCCTTCTCAAATGATTTTTCTTAAAATGGCATCCACAGTGCTCAAGGCCCTGAGATTCCCACAAAGCTGAGGCTTTTTTACAATGGAATTTTGCAAGCACCCACACAGGTACACACTGTCATTACACACCAACATCCACCCACAGGTACACACACCTGAAGATACACACACTCACAATGACAGGCTTCATTGCAAAAGCAGGGTCCCCTGAAAAGCCGAAATGTATTTAGTTATAGGGAGGCATCTATTGGTTTAATTCAGACTCCAATGGTCAAGCTGTCGCTAAGCCATCTCTCAAGTCTTCCCCCTCTAGAAAAGAGAAATGGATTTTTTTTTCTTTATTTAAGAATATGGATTTTAAGAAAAACAAACACACACTTCTACATCTCAAAGCAGGCTCTACCTCCTAAGCTGCACATATTGATCAGCATTTTATTGTCAATTTTCTTTTAGTTGAACGGGAGAAAAATATAATCCAATTATATCCTTAGTGATAGTTGGGAATCAGTCACACAAAATCCAATTCTGTGTGAATGTGTGATTAAGGGGTTTAATTTGAGGCACAACAAAGCAAAAGCACAGACCATGTTTTAATGTAATTAGTAAACAATATATCTAAAGAGTTGAGATAACACAGTATCACAAAGTTCATTCTGAAACAAAGAAAGATTCTACCTCTAGAATTGAGTCAGGTGGTTTGTGGCTGCACCATTTAAGCCTTATGTGTTTTGTCAACTCCTCTTCAAGGTTCTATAGACTGCAGATTGGAAAAGATAGAAATATTCCAAGTCTTGACTAAGTTTCTATAAAGGTGTGTGAGTAGCTGAAAAAAAAAACCTACCCTTTAATAGTGACCCCATACCCTGGTTCTCCAAATTACTGATTCCCAGATTTTTTAATTTCATAAATCAGCAAAATTATTTTTGCCAATTAGAGAAATAGCATGATTGCCAGTATTTTGGATTTTTGTTTTGCTTTTGGTTTTGGTTTTTACAAGAGCAGAATTTTTTAAACTACCAATTTCACCAAAAAAAAAAAAAAAAAAATCCTATGGTCAGTCAGGATAGATTAGGTTTTGCTGCTATAACAAACAACCCCTAAAAGACAGTGCCTTAAAACAAAGAATTTGTTTTTGTTTATTCATGTTATATGTGTATTACCTGTCAAGGAGCAGGGGTCCTGTTTCCATATCAAATACACTCAGGAACTTGGGCTCATGGAGGTTTAATCACCAGGACCATCACCCATCAGGGTAGCAAAGGGAGGAGAATACTAGGGGCCATGCACTAGGACTAAATGTCCCCATCGAGAAGTGACACACTTTATTTCTACCCCCAGGCCACTGACCAGTGCTAGTCATATGGCATTGCCCACTGAAATGGAGGAAGGAAGAATGATCTTCCCATGTGCCCAAATGGAGAAGAGAACTGGATATGAGTATTAGAAATCTTTGACCTGCAGCATTTTATAAAAGAAAATATCTGAAAATGCCAAATAACCAAAATGAATAGAATAGACATCATTCCAGAACAAAGGTCAGTCCCACAAAAGGACAATTGGCAACCTTTCACCTATGTGCACATTCATATAACATTTTCCCAGTTTTTTCCTTTCATTCTTAACCCATGAACATTTTATAGAGCACTGTTATAGTCCAAGACCACCATCTGGTGACCACTACTCTAAGCCAGATGATGAAAAAGGCCCCAAGATCAGAGCACAGGTCCTTTCTGGGGAAGATCAGGCAGGACTAAGATGCTCAAATTATCAATGACCATCAATGAACAGAGGTTAACCTGGAGCATCTGCTCATCCCAGGACCAAACAGTGGGACATTACAGCTTGATTCTAATACCCTCTCTTTGTCTTCAGCATCACTGTAAAGTCATCTGGACCCAAGATCTAAAATTCCCACTCCTGCTACATTCTCCTACCTTTCACCTCCCCTGTCCCCTTACTTCTTCTAAACTTGCTCTTCACAAACACATGCCCCCTTCTTGCTCTACCTTCTTGATCATCCTGGACCACAGAGTCCCTTCCTACTTGATATGCCCCTGAAATTTCTCTTCTCTTCCTTCCCCCACACCCACCACAACAATCACACTTGGTTTAATCCCATAAGCAACTTGCCCTGCTACTGCCCAAAGCCCACTGAATGATGCTGGAGAAGGTCACATCATAGACCCAAGAGTCTCCACTAAATAATCTTACCATCCAGCAGTATTTCCAGGCATCACAAACTCCAAGCCATATTTCCTATGATAACCAACTTGAAGCCTTTTCTACTTTCTGAAAGTCTCCAAACCCATCCTCTACATTTTCTGTTTTGCAGAAATGACAGAGGCAATTCAGCATTGAGTTCCCTCAACTTCTCACCACCTCACTCCCAAAGCTCTTTATCTGGACCCCTCTCTTACATTCCCATCTCATAAGAATTCCTTCTCCTTTCTCAAACTAATTTCTCCACTAACATCTCATTTGAGACCACCCTTCATCAACTATCCCTTTCAAGCTCACCCTCTCATGGCTCACACTCTTCATTCCTTGTATTCAACTCATGTATTTTGCACTATGGCCATGCTTCAGTCTCTCCATGCTAAGAAGAAAGATCATTCATTTCCCCTGCTACTCCCTCAAGCTATTCCTCCTCTCTCTCCTTCCCAACGCTCCCTAACTTTTGTGATCCTTCTTTAACCCCCTTGCTGCAGATGTCTCTGAAGTTTATATCCTCTTCTATCTTTTCTTGTCCTAAAACTTTGTCCTTAGGATATCTCATTACCTCCCTCCCCTTCAAATACCACTTTCAGGCAGATGATTCCCAGCTCTCTATGAACCTACTTGAAGTCCATTTCCCACTTTTCTGGCCAAGAATAACAAAATCTTAACTAGACTTCATATCTCCAGCTTCCCCTTTCCAACTCACGCAGCCATTGTTTTCAAAACCATCTCTTGAATGGAGCTCAAAGACCTTCAAGGACTTAGCCTGGAATTCAAGTTCCTCTGGATGTGACCACAACTATTTCCAATCCTTGTTCCCAACTCCTCCTTCTGCTGCCCTCTTCATTTAAGTTAAATGGAGTGACCATGGTTCTTCTGGCATTCTCCTTCATTCTTCCATGAATATGACTCTCTCCTCCCAGAATAAAATCCAAACTCTTCATTATGACCCCAGCCTCCCCAAAGCCTCCTTGTACTTTTCTGCTTTCATGCCTTTCCTTGAGCTGTCCTCTTCTTTTAAAATACCCTTCCTTCTAATCTCCCCCATTACCACATATTCAAACTCTTTTCCTCTTTGAAGGCTTAGTTCGAATGTTACCTTAATTAAGCCTTCCCTGATAAATCAAACAGAAGTGGTTCCTCCCTTCTCTGTAGTCTCAAAATGTTTATGTGTTCCTCTTTCACAGTATCTATCACCACCTACCTTATAACCCAAGAAAATGATTCCCAGCCAAGTTACCAACAACGTATAAAAGCAGACAGACTTCCTCAAAAGTGAAATAGCCCAGGAACTATAGCACTTCCTGAAGAAACTACTAAGTGACAGAAAGAAACTACCATGAAAGAACCCAGGGAAAAAGAACTAGCGGAAAATTCAGTGCAAGAAGTCAGTGGATCAGTGCCGAGAGATTTCTAAGGGAAAGAAAGTGTAATCCAAGAATTTTGCAACCAGCTAAATTATCCTTCAAGCAAACTGTAGAACAAACAGACATCATAAAGTGTTCAAGAACTTAAGGGAAACAGTAGTTTTTAGCTCTTTTTTAAAAAAAAAAAAAGTCTTTGTAATGAAATTTAATTGGTCAAGAATTTAATTTTAAAAAACAACACATGATTGAAATGGCATGATAAAAGAACTATTGGTGAGCAGAGAATTTATTTAAAATTAGAACTATGATTAACAACATAAAATAACACAGAAATGAGTAAGATCCAGAGGCGGCAAGAGGGACTGTGAGAAGTAGATGGCTGATATTCCTTACTTTCACAGTAGGAAGTCAATTGATATGGTCCACAAAAGTGAAACACATGGTTTAAAAAAAATGAACTTTGGGCCAATGAAAATTGTCTAAAATTGAGGTTGCTGCTAATTGTACAACCAAGTGAGGACACTGTAAGACACGGTCTGTTATTCTGGATATTATCCATGATGCCGAATGGATGGAGACGGCCAAAGGGTACAATGACTGAGAGGTCAAAAGGCAAACTACGCTACTCCTTTCTTTTTTGTACTTTTCTTTATTCCTTTCATTTCTTCTTAAACACATAATTCATTAAAAATAAACAACCAAATCATTATGTCATTTCTAAAAAAACACTATTTGGTATTACAGTTATTTTTATACTTGTCTAATCTCCCTGTACTTGATTACACACTGAGTTGTCAATTCATTCTGGGATCCCAACCTGAGAAATTCCAATTCAAAGGTTGGGACCCCAGAATCTGCCTATCTAGCCAGTACCC
The DNA here is from genome assembly GCF_023851605.1 of Tamandua tetradactyla. Lineage (NCBI taxonomy): Eukaryota > Metazoa > Chordata > Mammalia > Pilosa > Myrmecophagidae > Tamandua > Tamandua tetradactyla. The sequence continues at coordinate 51,924,767 of NC_135349.1, forward strand.
AGGTGATTCTCCTATGGACATTCCAAGTGCAGCATTTTGAGAAGGCTTCACATAAAAGAAGAACCCTCAAGGAAGATGGCTGTACACTTATTTTCCTGCCTAGCACAGCATACAACGGGACTGTTATCCAATCCTGAATCATGGCTCTGATTGGGTGTGGATGAGGGAGGCTCTTCCCTCAGATGCTAAGTCCCCACCCCACACAGGATCGGGTAATGGTGATTCACAATGACACCTGTTCCTCTAGCTTTAGAACCTTACAGTTTGTGTTCGGTAGATGAAGGATCTCCATCCCCAAAGCCAACCCCAGCTCAAATCGTATACGTTTACAGGAGCTCTGACAATACCCACTTAGCAGAACAAATAAAAATGGCCTCCATGGTGGTGTTAAATGGAAGTGAAAACTTGAGTTCAGATCATCTGAAAATGACACTGAAGCATTTCCCAGGAAAGCTCCACTTCAGGACAGGGCCTCCACTTAAGCCCCACTGGCTCCATTAGAGTAAATCACATTGATTCACAACAAATACAGAGGAGGGACAAAAGGGTTCTTTTAACAAAGATCTATGTTGCACTCATACACACTCACACCCCCCTAGCCCTAGACCTACCTCACACACACACACACTCACACCTCCCTAGCCTGGAATCTTACTCCATTCAGCAAACACTGCTATTCCATTAAGCATCTAGTGAACGCTTGTTCTGTGATGAAAGGTGAGCAAGAAATGACCCTGACCCTGACATGAAGGAGTTTACAATCTAATGAAGAAACAGGTTGGAACAGAAGTGATGAGTGTACAAGACGAAGTCCAAGAACCAAACCTGCAGTTTAAGCACATTAGCAGAGAGGACTATTTCCCAAACACAGTCTCACAGCCAGAGCCAGGCTGGCTCCATGAGCATCACAGGAGTGCTTTTGAAAACACAAGTCCAAGCCTGGCCCCTCAGCTTTAGAATCTCTGAGTGTGAGCCCCAGGAAGTGGTATATTTAATAAGGGTCCACATACATGATTTTAATACTGATAAGAGTTTGGGAAATGTGGAACTGTGGAAAACACCAAAGAAGTGAATCTGTTTAAAACTACAACTATGACTAACAATATAAAACTATATAGAAGCACTGAAATAAATCCAATAACGACTGTTGTGCCAGAGACTGATGATGGTTTAAGTATGTGACCTCTGAAACATATAAGAACCCTGCAAAGGCAAGAAGTATCAGGAATAATTGAGGGCTTTATTGGTATCAGAGTCAGGAACCTGGGATTACTCAAACCCTGGCCTGCTTGTCAACATACCCCTCCCCACGGGAGACCTCATGAAGAAGCAGGATCCAGGCGGGAAATAGAGTGCCCCCTTTATTACTGAACCACAGTGGAGGACTTCCAGGTAAAGCCACATGAGGCATGGGGCTTAGATATCTGGCTAACATGGGATCTCTATCATTAAATCTTGGGATCTTACCACCTGCTGGCTGGATGCATGAGGTAGGAGCTCAAGACAAAGTCCAGCATGCTGAGAATGGGGAGGCAGAGCCGACCCTGGGGGCATGTGCTAGCCCCATCAGCCCCTGCACCTTGCTTCATGGAAGAAAGGAATGGAAATGCCCAAGAACTCAGTCCATTCCAACCCACCTGTGTTCGTCTCTTGGGATGGGAAGAAGCAAGGCAAAGGATGGAAAGAAAGAAGTCTTGTATGTGGAGAGGGCAAGCTGGAAGTCCCCCTCCCAGGATTAGTATTACTAGTTCTATTTTGGAAATCAGGTCAGTGAGGTCCAGAGAGGGTAAATCACCTGCCTAGGTTCTCACAGCTTGTAACTGGCAAAAGCTAGGATTCAAACTCAAACCCAAACTTGGTGTGACTCTGAAGATGTTTCCACCTGCTACAGCCCTAGTACTGTCTCAGTTGAAGAGAGGACTGAATCCACCCAACATGTGCTTCTGTTATTAGACATTGCCTAAGGATTTCCTGCCAAAGTTTAGATCAGGACTGTATCCCAAGTGGTTCCCTCATTAAGACCCTACACAGGCAGGGAGCCAGGAGTCCTGGGTCTTGCCTGGTCCCACATCTGCACCCTCCTCAGATTTCCCCGTGGAGAAAATAGCAACAACAACCTTTGACGAAGTGCCTCCCCCAGGGGAGATACACAAAAAGAGTAAACTCTGTTATTTTTTTAATAGAAGACTGTTTCAATGTCAACAATGATTTCACAGGTTAGAAAGTATCACCGTCACAGAATAATACTTTGCATTCAAATAGAATGTTTACCTTTTCCAAGAATCCTCACTTGACATCCAATCTTATCCTCAGAAGAGAGAAGCAGGCTGGGTGCTCCTAACCCCACTTCACAGATGAGGAGACTGAGGCACAGGCTTAGCTGATCCCACACAGGAGCGTCATGGTAGGCAAAGGCCAGGGTCACTGCCAGCCCCGTCCCCCAACCAACTACTCCCAGATCTGGGTGGATACCCTGCGGGAGGGGGCAGGAGAGTCGGTCACTCGACTCTGCCAGTGACCAAGATCATGGGCCAACTTAACCTCTCCCATGTGGGATCTCCAGGTGGAGGCCACCCCCACTCTTAGCTGAAGCAGAAATTCTCCAGGGAAGGCTTCTGCCTTAGCTTCCTGGGGCTGTCTTAACAAACTGCCACAAACCAGATCGCTTAATTCAACAAAGTGTATTATTTCATGGTTCTAGAGTGTCAGTGGTCTGAAACCAAAAAGGCCACACTTCCTCTGAAGTTTGGAGGGTTCTAATGGTGGCTTGTCAGCAACTTGCGGTGTTCTCTGCCTCTGTCACATGGTTGTCCAATCTCTCTCTCTCTCTCTCTCTCTCTCTCTCTCTCTCTCTCTGAACTTCTGCGTCCCAATTTCCTCTTCCTAGAAGGAAACCATCATAATGGATTAAGAGCCTACTCTCTCTTAACCACTAACATCTTCAGAGATGTATTTCCATATTGGGTCCCATCCATGGCACTGGGGTGTTTAGGGCTTGAACATGTCTTTGGGGGGGACACAGTTCAACCCATAACACCTCCCCTGAGCCTCCAAGACCGGGCCAGCCCCTCCCATAACACTCTGGTCTTTCCCTACTCCACAACTGATCACCCTTTTTGATACTATTTGTTCAAAATAGTATACTCACCTAGTATCTCAAGCACCTGCAAAGAATAACAATAAGTGATAAAACCTAATGTTTATTGAGTATTAACTGACTATGGGACATCTAATTTTTTGTGACATTTAATTTAATTCTCAATATATCTGCAATAGTAGGAGCCATCAATAACCAATTTTCATATGAGATTCAGAGAGTTTTAATAACTTGCCCAACCTCTCTCTCTCTCGGCCAACAGGGCAAGCACACTCACAGCCCTCCCCTTCTCCACATGGGACATGACTCCCAGGGGTGTAAACCTCCCTGGCAATATGGGACAGGGATCCTATAATGAGCTGGGACTTAGCATCAAGGAATTGAGAAAACCTTCTCAGCTGAAAGGGGGAAGAGAGAAATAAGACAAAATAAAGTGTCAGTGGCTGAGAAATTCCAGAGTCAAGAGGTTATCCTGGAGGTTATTCTTACACATTATATAGATATTCCCTTTTTAGTTTATGGTGTATTAGAGTGGCTAGGGGGAAATACCTGAAACTGTGTTCCAATAGCCTTGTTTCTTGAAGATGATTGTATAATAGTTTAGCTTTCGCAATGTGACTATGTGATTGTGCAAACTTTGTGTCTGGTACTCCTTTTACCTATGGTGCAGACAGATGAGTAAAAGATATGGATAAAAAATAAACAAATAATAGGGGGAACAAAGGTTAAAATTAATTGAGTAGATTGAGACACTGGTGGTCAATGAGAGGGAGTGCTGTATGGCATGTGTTCCAGTTTGCTAGCTGCCAGAATGCAACATACCAGAAACAGATTGGCTTTCAATAAAAGGGGATTTATTTAGTTAACATATACTTCTTCAGAGGAAAGGCAGCTAACTTTTGACTGAGGTTCTTTCTTATGTGGGAAGGCACAAGGCAATCTCTGCTGGCCTTCTCTCCATGCCTCTGGGTTCCAACAACTTTCCCCGGGATGATTTCTTTCTGCACTTCCAAAGGCCTGGGGTGAGCTGCGAGTGCTGAGATGAGATATGCCGAGCTGCTTGGGCTGCGCTACGTTGAGCTCTCTCATTTAAGCACCAGCCAATTAAATCAAACGTCATTCATTGCAGCAGGCACACCTCCTAGCCGACTGCAGATGTAATGAGCAACAGATGAGGTTCACCGTACCATTGGCTCATGTCCACAGCAACAGATCTAGGAACCTTCACCTAGCCAAGTTGACAACTGAATCTAACTACTACTGCATGTATGAGTTTTTTTCTTTTTCTGGAGAGATGCAAACGTTCAAAAAAATGATCATGGTGATGAATACACAACTCTGTATTGTAACCATGTCAAGAATGTTCACATGTCTAGGATGAGTGTTATGTCAAGAATGTTGGTATGTTGGTTCATTGTTTACAATAAAAATATTTTTTAAATAAAAATAAAAAAATAACTTGCCTGAGGTACTAGTTAAGAGGAGGAGAAGCTCAGTTTTGAAGCCAGGATATCAGATTCCAGAGCCTGTGTTCTCAACCACGTCAGTAGGGGGCCGTCCCAGAACTTTGTAGGTGGGTTCAGTGGGTTGAAGACGGTCCCCCCAAAACTCACATCCACCTGGGATCTCCGAATGTGACCGCATTTGGAAATACAGTCTTTGCAGATGCAATTAAGGACCTCTAGCTGAAATTCTGGGTTTAAGGTAGGACTTAAATCCACTACTGGAGTTCTTATAAGAAGAGGAGAGGACATGGAGACACAGAAGGGGCCAGAGGGTGAAGGCCTTGTGAAAACGGAGGCAGGAACGGGAGAGTGCAGCCGCAAGCCGAGGAATGCCTGGGGCCACCAGGAGCTGGAAGAACCAAGGAAGGGTCCTCCCCTAGAGCCTCTGGAGGGAGAAGGACTTGCTGACACCTGTTTTTGGACTTCTGGCCTCCAGAACTGTAAAAGAATAAATTTCTGTTGTTTTAAGCCATGCAGTGTGTGCTCATTTGTTACGGCAGCCACAGAAAACTTATGTGATGGTTAACAAGACTTTGTGGAATAAATGAATGGCGGTGCAAGCAGGTGGGTGGGTGGATGGACGGATGGACAGACAGATGGATGGACTTGAGCAGCATTGTTTGCCACTTATTAAAGGTCCTTTCAGGAACCTAATGAGTTCTGCAGGGGGTCTCTCCACCTGGCAGTGAATGAGGGAAGGACTTGTCTATGAAATACCTGTCATTTTGGATAGTGCCTTAGTCACTGCTCTCTGAACACTCCCTTTATTGATTAGGAAAGTCATAATTTGCAATGAGGATTAACTTGAATTACAGCTAAAACTGAAGGTTGCTGAGTGGATGACAGGGTGACAATCAATAACTTGACTGCACCACGCCACTGCCCTGATGTGCACTATCCCTCCAACAGTTCTTCAATGCCTCCATCCAATTAAGCATTCTCATCCTTTCCTCAAAGGATGAGAGCAGGAGGGGCTGTCTCATCCTTGCAGTCCACCTGGGCAAATTGCAGCCCTTCTGCTCCTCCTCAGTCTGACTCTAGCTCTGAGATTCTTCCCTCCTCCAAGTCACACCCTCCTTCCAGCTTTGGACTGATCCCAAGACCACCCACCCATCAGGTATCTGCACCTTTCTTCACACATCCTTGTTTGCAAGCCTTTCTTTCAACCAGACTCTCACCAAAGGCTAGAACAGTTGCTGACAAAATCCAAGTTAATCTGGCATGGACCCCAGTTAGGGAATAAATTCTAGGCAAATTTGAAGAGGGAAAAGAAACTGAACAGGTTTCAAGAGTGGTGACATGGATTTCACATAACTGAAACTGGAAAAGATCAGGGGGCCATGGAAGACCACAAGCTAAATATGATACAGTCTTTCATTTTTTAAACATCCACCCTCCCACACTGACAGCTGTCAAGGCCTCGAATATCACTAAGGCCTTTGCTAAGGGCACATTAGGAAAACTGGACATTTTATGCAACACAGTGAAAAGGAAATTACGTTCCTGGTAACACCCTTTAGGAAGATTCCTGGGATTCTGGTTACATAGGCTATATATACTCGCTCGTGCGCCTGCTGTTAGAGAACTACTGTAGGGGGGTGGCTGAGAGAGTGCTCTCAGGAACCAACCAGACACGAGTTCGAAGCCACAACTTTGAGTCATGGTATGACACCGGGCAAGTTATGCAATCTTTCAAAACCTCAGCTTCCTCATCTGTAAAGTGGGTATGGCTTCAGGCACTGACAGAGAATTTCTACTGAGCAAATGCTCAACACCAAAAACACAATGGGACTCAAAGGCAAACAGAGCCCCTGCCCTCATAGTGATCATAGGAGGGGACAGACATTCATCAAAAATGAAAGAACCAGAGAAATAGGTAGCCACAGCTGTGCTAAGAGCTGCCATGGAGAGGTAACACAGGGTTGCTTTGATTGAGTCAGTGAGGCCAGACTGCCCAAGGACATGGTGACCCAGCTAGCAGATGAGACCTTTACCAGGTGAAGTAGGTTGAGAAAGAACTTTCCAGGCAGAGAGTGGGATGTGCAAAGGCCCTGGGGCAGGAGGGAGTATGGCAGGTACAGGCGCCCAAAAGGGGTGTGGTGGGGGGGGCGGTGTGGAACTGGCAGGAGCCGGTGGACCATGTGGACAGCTGTAGCACCTGCTTCATAGCGGAGCTGCAAGGAAACTGAGGCCCTGCCTGGGACCCATTTGGGAACGGCCAGGAATTATCCATGGGGGTATTTCCCGTGAAGGGCTGCCATGGACTCAGAGGCCAAGTCCAACCCTGTTCCTGACAGCCCCTCTGCCAGCTGGACACAGATGTCCCCGGGGCATGATTTAGTCACACATCAAGAACAGCTCAGAACCAGCATGTGGGGCAAGAAGCAGCTTTCTTCCGAGGCTGCTGAGAGTCCTTCAGATGGAACTTAAGCAGGGAACAGAAGGGCCTCCGGGCCCCCAGGGTGAGCGCTGACGAACCAGGCCCACCCGTGCACGGCCTTGCTCCACGCGGCCCGATCAGCACCGTCAGGGGCGGAAATGAAGGGCTGCGTTTGTTTGGCAAAACACAGGACGGTTTAATCACCAGGAGAGAGGGGCATCTCACACAGCATCCGTGGCAGCTGCGGACCCAGGTTTTTGGAAAGGCGGAAGCGGGAGGACGCCTCGGTGTCAACCCCAGGCCCCTTGCAGAGGGAGCCGGGGAAATGCCCTGCGGCCATGTGGCGCTGTTTGCCGTCTTGCAGGCCCAGCAGCCCTGCTCAGAAAGGAGGGCGGAGGGGGCAGCTCTTGTGTGGTGAGAGGTGGAGGGAGACTGGGCCCCACCCGAGGTGGCGGGGGAGCAGGTGCCGAGAAGTGCTGCCCCGTACCCCGCTGCCTCTGGCCGGGGTCGGGGTGGGGGGATCTTCTCGGTCCAGTCTCACCCTGGCACCCACAGACACTAGGAGCGTGTCCCTCGGGTGGAGATGTGTGAACACACACGGCTGACTTCCCACACACGCTGCCAGACGTAGCAAATAAAACTTCAGGATCCGGAATCATTCGAATATCAGAAAATCAGCCAATGTATTTTTCGTGTGTAAGTATATCCCAAATATTGCATGGGATGTATTTGCACAAGACAGAAGTATTCATTGTTCATGTGAAATTCAGGCTTAACAGGGCCTCCTGGGTTTCATCTGGCACCTCTACTCCCACACAAGCTCAGCCTCGGGGAACGCACGGAGAAAGTCACACGTGCACACATACTCACAAGCAGACACATGCACACATGTGGCCCTCTGTGGACCCTGCAGAGCCCCAGGTCAAGGAGGAAGCAAAGGCCATGTGAGGGTCGTGGGGCCTCTGTATCTCCCTGTCTCCGGCCCCGGGGCTCGGAACAAGCAGAGCCCTGCTCCACCAGGGGGTCCCTTGGCACCCAGGTGTCCTGAGGAGACAGCACCCTCCCAACCCCAGCCAGCACTGGAGCCAGGCCCAGCTTTCCAGTTCAGTCCTGCAAGATGCAGCAGAGCCCTCTGGACCCAGGCCTGGGTGGGCGGGGGGCAGGGACCCAGTTGAAGCCCCCAGAGTTGGGGACCTATCAGGAGCCCTGCCTCTTCTCCTCCGCTCCCAGTGCCTCTGCCCAGTTCTTGTCCCTGCTATTCAATCTCACTTCCTGGGCATTTATTGAGCAGCTACTATGGGCCTGGTTCCAGGCTCAGTAACAAGGATGCGGTCCTCCATAGAGTGAGTGGTCCAACATGCTAAAATTCAACATCAGTCCTACCCAGCACCGGCTGAATGCACCCAGCAAAGCAGGCGTGGGGAAAGTGCTCTCATTATCCTCATTTTCCCTTCGAGGAAACTGAGGCTGAAATGCCTTGCTCAAGGACACAATCCTAGGAAGTGGCAATGTTTGAAGAAAGCAAACTCAGGCCTCAGAGCTTGCAAAACAAGCTGTGCCAAGGATGCTAGGGAAAGCAAACTCTCCTTCCAGGTAAGACCACCTGCTAGGGCTCTGGAAACCCAGGTCCCTGCCAGGAGGGACAGGGCTGGCCCAGGTAACAGCGAGATGGCAGTGCTACCCTTGAGGCTGCTGAAGACTACACCCACGGGGCGGGGAGTGCAGCATAAACCTCAGGTTGCTGAGTGCCCGAGTGAACCTTAACCAGGAAGCAAGCGCAGCACGGACCACCCTCTGACCCAGATATCCCACATTTCAGAAATGTGAGCACAAGGATACCAAGTCATGCATGCAAGAATATTCATCTCAACACTGTGTGCAACAGGGAAAAGCCAGAAACCACCCAAAGACTTGCCCAAGTGTTGCTGATTAACAAATGATGATGCATCCCCATGGCAGATAACTGCTCTAATAGGCACTGGAGCCACAGGTTCCAACGTGGGTTAAAGTCAAAGATATATCAGTAAGCAAAAACAGCAGCTTTTCTGGAAAACAAATATAGTATTATCCCATTTTTAATTTAAAAAGATTAAAATTAAACCTTTTATCTACACATACATATGCTTGTATACATATAGAAAAAGGTGTGGAAGGATCTACCCCAAACCATTCATGGTGTTACCTCTGGAGAGCAAGATCGAAGAGAAGCAGATAAAAGAGGAGTTTTGCTTTTTGTGTATACAGAGTTGTGTTGTTTAAATTTTTTACAATGAGCAAGCAGTAATTCCTATCTTTAGTAAGCAGAACAAAAGTCAACCTATCATACTCAAACCATGTAGCCTCTTTCATCAGCCCAATTCCTAGAGGCAACGGCAGGAAAGTTGGAAGGCAGCAGCTTGCAGCTCCCTCAGAACAAAACACACATCACACAAAACACACACACACACACACACAAGTCTTACAAGGTCCTAGCATCCAGAATATATAGAGAATTCTTACAACTCAACAACAACAAAAAAAGACAACCCAGTTAAAAAATTGAACCCAATTAAAGAACTTGAATAAAAATTACTACAAAGATACATTGATGGACAACAAGCGTAGGAGAAGCTGCTCAATATCATGGCTATTACTTAAAAAAAAAAAAAAAGGAAAGACCAAGTATTAGCAAAAATATGGAGAAAGTAGAACCCTCATGCATTGCTGGTGGGAATGTAAAATGGTGTTGCCACCAGGGAAAACTTTTGGTGTTTCCTCAAAAGGTTAAAGTTAGACTTACCATGTAACCCAACAAGTCCACTCCTGGATACATAGCCTAAAGAAGTGAAAACAGGTGTTCAAACCAAAACTTGCACACAAATTATTCATAACAGCCAAAAAATGGAAGCAACTCAAATACCCATCAACAATGAATGGATAAGGGAAATGTGCTCTATCCCTACAATGGATTATTATTTAGCCATAAAAAGGAATAAAGTTCTGACCCATGCTAGAATGTAGATAGATCTTGAAGACATCATGCTGAGTGGAAAAAGCCAGGCACAAAAGGTCACATTTCCTATGATTCTCCATAGGAAATATCCAAAGATAGAAAGCAGATTCATAGCTGCCAGGGGCTGGAGGGAGGGGGACATGGGGGTGACTGCTTAGTGACTGCAGCTTCCTTTTGGGAGTGATGAAAATGTCCTGGAACCAAATTAGAGGTGGTGGTGAAAGCACAGCACAGCAAATGTGCTCCAAGTCACTGAATTGCACACTTCAGAATGGCAAAAAAGGGTAAGTTTTATGTTGTGTGCATTTTGCCATAATAGAAAAATAAAATCTAAAGTTAAAAAAAAAACAAAACCCAATAGGGCAGTAGATTTCCCTCCAGGCGCATCACACCTTCCAAGCTAAGTGCACAGGTTTCCAAGCCCCACAACTCCTCCCGGTCCAGGGAGCAGCAGAGACACCAGCCCTGCCCGGGATTCTCCAGGAAGGCGAGCTGAGAGACAGACGGATGAGACGACAGCCGCGTGTACCTGAGGGGTGGAGGCGAAGGAGTAAAAGGGGTGCAGAACTTTCCGGAGCTCACCAGAGCTGGGGACTGCACAGCGCCCGAGTAAGCCTGTTTCTATGACACCCAGAAGCAGGAAGAGAGACGCCAAGGAGGAGGAAAACAAGCAGAATTAATAAAATCCAGCCACACCTGGGGCATGCGTTTCTGTTTTTTGAAAAGCTGACCTCTCTCCTTTGTGCTCCAAGTTCTTGCTCTTTTCTTTCTCTCCTCTCTTCCTCGATACTCTGTCACCACTGACCGCCTCCTTCCCAGCAGCTTTTCCCAGGCCCCCTCCCCTCCCCAGTCGCTGTCCCCCAGCCCACGCGGGGCACCCCCTCCTCCCCGGGGAGGTACAGAGGGGCAGACGGACCTGCGGCTCCTGGAGAAGTAAAAGCAGGAGCGCTGCCGGGGGCCGTTCTAACCTGACAACTTCCCACGGGGGCCGAACAGAAGGGGCGAGGCCGTCTCCTCTGCACAGGAGCCCCCCCAAATAGGGGACTCTCCGCGACCCCACTGGGATCTCTGCTGATGGGCAGGAGGACTTGTCACCTCCACATGCAAGGAGGGCCGTGCAGGAAGCTGTGCTGCTCAGAGCACATACACACACACACAGAAAAAGGAAATTAAATGCACCATCTGGTTATTAGCAAATGCTTCTGAAGCAGACCCCTCAGGATGCATGCCCAGACACTGCCAAACTTTGGGGGGAAACGTTAATATCAGCAACCTGAGTTCTTGGCCTTGCAAAACCCATCTTTCTTTTCTCTGCCCTTCGTAATCTAAAGGCTCTGTGCTCCGGCAGTGCAGCACCGGGGTGGGGGCTGACCTCCCCGGATTTGGGCAGCTCTGCAGAGTGGGGCCTAGGGTAGACAGATACCTAGGATGGGGGCAGCACACAGCCATCCCTGACTCAGGCAGTTCCACCCTGCTACCCAGCCACAGGCCGCAACCACAGTCAGTTCAGAACCCGGTCCTGCCCCTGAGTCCAAAGAGCTGCAAAGTTAGACGAGGGGGCTGGAGGGGGTGCTGTAATCCCCTCCCCTGGAGTCCCCCAAGCCAGGCACTTGCACAACCCCACCCAGAGCTGGGTGCCTTTCAAAGGCAGTCATACTCATCCTCCCTCAGGACACCCCAGGGGTGCAATGACCCCTTAAGCCAGAGGCTCTCGGCGCCCTAACACAGGAGTGGGGACATTTTTATGGAAGAGGGCCAAATGGTAAATATTTTCAGCTCTACGAGCCATCCCACTCTGTCCCAACTACTCAACTCTTTGTCTGCAGCAGGAAAGCAGCCACAGGGCAAAACCTGCATGAATGGATGTGGCTGCGTGCTGATAAAACTTTATTTACAACAGCAGGGGCTGGGCTGGCTTTGGCCCCTGAACCGTGTCTATCTCCTCCACGAGTGTATAATCTCAAGGAGCGCAGGGATTGATCCATCTTGTTCGCTTCTGGAGACCTTTGCCTCACCCGTGCTGGCACACAGATGATGCGCAAATATCTGCAGGAGGGTGAGAAAGGCAAATGGTCCCCAGGGAACAGAGGAGGGTCTCCCAAGGACACCATCTTTTGCCTCATACTAAGGAACACACGCCAGGGCTGGGCTCTGCACCCAGGTGGCTTCTTTTCCAAGATAAGAGGACAGCAGAGTACTGCACAAAAGATAGGGGCTTGGGGGTCACACACACACAAACCCCATTTTTGCAAGAGACGAGACCATGAGCGTGCAAGAGTGTTTCATTGCACACCCTGATTGGGCTGCAGTGCCCAGAATTTGAGTGAATCTTTGTACCCCCCCCCAATTGGCTTCCATTAAAATTCAAGCAAATTCCAGTAGCCTGATCCATTAAATCCGACGGGCACGTTTTTGCAATGCCAACCCTCAACCCTCCACGCCTGCCCTGCCTCCTGCTGCTGCTCTGAACCCTCCCATGGATTCTCCTCTCATTGCCAAGGTTTCCTCAGCCTTAAACCGAAGCCCTTCCTCTTCTTGGTTCACTCTCTCGAGCCCCAGATACTCTCAGACCCCCATGGCCTCAAATGCTGTGTACATCTGATAGCTCCCAAGGCTGCATCTCCAGTCCCAACTTGCCTTCCTGACCCCATCCCACCTCTCCTGTCAGACTTGGCCCCATGGGTCTCAGAGCCACTGCAGCCAATGAGCTCAAAGTCAAATTCATGCTCTTCCCTGCCTCCCTTCTGGGGTAAACCTTGACCCCACGTCCACCTTCTCATCCCCAATACTGACCAGATCTACAAGGTTTCTGAATGTTTCTCATAAAGAGCCCTCAATTCCTGCACACAGCTCTACCTCCACCCTCCCCAGCCTCCCCAGCAGGGACCACTGTACCAACCTCCCAACTGGTCATGCCCCTGCCCCCAGATCACGTTCCAGAGGTCACAAAGAGGGGAAAGGACAGTCTTACTGAAATTAAAAGAATTAGGAGGCCATTTGCCTGCAGCCCGAGTCTTTCCAGCTGAGAAGCACAAATCGAGCTCCAGTTTGCCAGCACCAAGCTTAAATATTTCTGAAGTAATTAAAGCCAAGAGCAATGCAACTCACCCTCCGAAACTATTTCAGGCGAGGAGAGGAGACAGAGGGGCTCGCCGCCTGTCAGGACCTTCCCCAACCTCTCTGCTCCAGTGAAAGGAATGCCCCCATGCCTTCACCTCCTGGAAGTGCCTGCCACACCTCCCCTCACCTGTGGCCCTCGGAGGATGAGCGAACTGCCTGTCTCCCACTTATGCACTGCATCCCTCGGAAGCTTGCTTGACAAATTATAGGAGTGCCGAGGCAGACACGCGGCATTCTAGTGGGCGCATGTCTTCATGTCAGCTTAAGAGATGGTTGCCAGGGAAATATCTCTATCTCGGCAGAGAGCTCCAGCCCGCTGGGGTCCAGTTGTGCCCAAGCGGGAATCCACAAACTCAGATGTCGGGCCAAACCCCCTGTCTCTGCAAGTCTGGCTTTGGAATTCTCCAGCATGGGAGATTAACTGAGAGCCACCTGCTCCGCCCACCCACACCCTCCTTGGGTAGTCGGGGGTATCTGGGGGAAACCTGCAAGTCTCATCCAACCTGAGTGCAGGTGGATGACATTCCCCCTTGCAATTCATCAGTGGATGACGGATAACAGGCCGATTCACCCAAATAATTAACAACGGTATTGACCGCTTCTGTGGTGCTTTTCCTGCGTCTAAAGGCTATGCCAAGCATTTCCCATTTATTATCTCATTACCTCACTTAATTCCCACAAAACCCTCTGCCAAGACGGTAACTCATCACCTCCATTTCATAGATGAGGACATTGAGGTCTGCGAAGGTTGTGGTCATTTTCCAAGGCCACACAGCTCCTAAGTGGTACCACCAAATCCAATCCACGCTCTGAACACTTTTGCAAGCGTCGAACAGGGGTTCTCAACCGGGGATGTTTTGCCCCCTCGGGTACATGTGGCAATGTCCACAGACATGTTTTTGGTTGTTGTGATGGCGGGTGTGCTACTGGCATCTAGTGGGTGGTGACCAGGGATTCTGCTAAATATCCTCAGTGCGCAGGACAGGCCCCCGGACACCAGCGACCCGGCCCCCAGTGTCAGCTGTGCCAAGGTTGAGGAACTCGAGTGCAGGCTTCACCAGCAAGGAAAGGATGGACAGGCAGCCTGGACTCACCTCCACAGGGCAGCACCACTGATGACCTCATTCCAGCACTAATCCCTTCCCAGGTACCCTTGGCCAGACAGCCCACCTCGGGATTTCAGGGATTCTGGTGAGTTACTGCTCGTGGATGCCCAATTCTGCCCAGCAACAACTGAGAAATCTATGTCCAGCTGCCTGGTCCTGGGAAAGGCTGAACAAATGGTTGAGATGGAAAACCGATTTCCTAGGAGAGGCTCTCCTCTCCTTCCAGGAAGAGCTGTGGGTCAGACTCGCCCCGAGGTCACTGCAATGCCAGCCCTAAAGGACCATTTTTTTCCATAGCTTCTCAACAGCTCTGGTTCTGGAGGATGTGGAGGAGGCAAGTCCACCCCAGGCACGATCTGCCCTCCTCACTGGACACGTGCCCCCTCCCGATGCACCTGCAGTCAGGACTCGGGTACAGGGAGAGAGGGCTCCCGGGACGGCAGCCTCCAGCGGCCACCAAGTGAAGCAGCCCCCTCGTTAAAGACGAGAGCAGAGCCCGGCAGCCACCCTGAGGGACAGCCAGTCACATTCAGCCCTGGCAATGGGAAAGGATATCCTAGCCTTAAAAATGTCTGAAAGTTCCTGCTTCAGATGCGACATAGCCAGGGACGTGGGGCGATGCAGCCTCTGCAGAGAAAAGCCCAGTGATCTGCTACCAAAGAACCCAAAGTGACCAGCTACCAGGATGTTTTTCACACTTCAGCCAAGCCAAGGGGTCTACACAGACAAAATCTCCTGACGAAGCCACTCTGCTCTTCTTGATCCGGTAGGGCACAGCCAGTGAGTGAGGAAGTGGGCTCCCTTCTCCTCAGGAAACTGCTGCTGCTCCAGCCTGAACCTGCCTCTCGAGTTCTTTGCAGAGAATGTTCCTACAGAAACTCAAAAGGAGGACAAATCTGTCTGATGGGCCTTGTGGGAAGCTTTGGCCAATATTTAGAAGTGAAAACTAAGACAGTGTCCGCAAAGGGCCTGCATAGCAAGACGACCCAGGAGTCCCCAAAGGAGAGCGTCCTGCTCTGGTCTGGGAAGCAAGGACAATTTCTGCCGAGTTACTACATAATCCTTAAATACCGGGGAATTCCATTTCCCTTTGGGGACCAAAATGTTCAATGGGGTTTCTGCCTTTTACAAACTTCATTATCTACACACAATTCTTTTAGCCTCCAGAAGGCATTTAGCATCGATTTTCTGTCCTAGGACACTCCTCTCTTGTATTGCACCCCAGAACCAAACAGTTCACAGGGCAAGCTCCAGGAGTTCATTTTAGTACTAAATAACATTTATTGAGCACAAACTATGTGCCAAGCTCAATGCTAGGTGCTTTCTATGGTTAAACCTTACAGAATCTCAGCATGATAACCCCATGAAATGGAGTCAGGTGACATATCCCTTTTGCCAGTGAGGATACAAAAGCTCAGAGAGGTTATGCCACCTGCCCAAAATCACCCAGCTAGGGAGGGGCAGAACTAGAATGGCTCCAGACCCACATCCCTAATCACAGCTCTGAACTTGGCTACTTCGCTCCATTCTGGCATCCTGGACTTTAACAGAGATCCGTGTAAAAGAGGATGGAGAGGAAGGAAGGACTCCCAACAATAAAAGTTTCCTGACCACCACAAATTGTGCCAGACCCCAGACCTGTCCTTTCACCCACACTGTGATCCAACTCACTTTTCGCCTTCCCCTGATAAGGAAAATGTCCCCCATAAACCTCCCATAAACATAGCCCCCCTCTCCTGGGCCTCCGGGAGACAGTCACCTGGTTTTGGCGTCCAGGTGGCCGGGCCTCCATATGCAATCACAGTCAGGCAGGAGGTGACGGGGGGGGGGGGGGGGGGGGGGGGGGGGGGGGGGGGGGGGGGGGGGGGGGGGGGGGGGGGGGGGGGGGTGGTGCAGGGACTGGGGGGCTGCTGCCTGCCCACACGCTGGCAGAGCAGGTGGCTATACCTGGCATCCAGGTATTACCCCCCAACCCCCAGTCAGGTGAGAGGCACATGCAACCCACCCAGTCCCAGAAGGGCACAGAAAGCATCCCTGCCCAGGATGGGGGGTGAATCTCTTTCCGGGGGACCCCCAGGACACAGAGATCCCCTCTCTCCTTTTCAGGCCAGCCGCAGAGGGGGAGCGGGTCTCGCAGCCACCGCGTGGGAGCATCAGGAAGTCAAAGCTACACAAACAAGACCACCGAGCATCTAGGTCCTGGGGAGGTCCCCACAAGGCGTCACCTGGCGCCCGCAGGAGTTGCTGCCCAGCCATCAACTTCCACCTGGCCCCACGGGGAGCGCGCCCGCCCGCCCCCACCCGGCGCCCCGCGCCCCGCTCCCCACTGCCCGCCACTTACACCTCTGCCTTCGCCACCTGTCTGGGTGCCGGTGTCCTCCCTGCCCAGACGCGGCGCGTCTCCTGCTTCCTCCCGCTCTGCGCTTCCTCCTTCCAGTCCCAGCCTCAACCTCTTCTCCTCCGGAGGGGCATCGTCCTCGTCCCTCCTCGGCCGGCCATCCCTGCCTCTGAGCTTGCCGGGGTCCTCGGGGCTGGCTGCAGAGCTGGCCATGGCTCCAGGGCCGGAGGTTCTGCCTGCACTTCAGAAAGAGGAAGGAAGCCCCCAGCCCCCCCGAACGAAGCAGCCTGGCCGTGGGAGCCTGGGCTTCTGAGCGCGGGCTCGGAGGGTTCGCGCGGCTCGGAGCTGGGGTTCGGGCGCCCGCGCGGGGCTCCTCCGCGCGCCACTACCGCTTCTCTGGCGCCCTCTGCTGGCCGCTCGCGCGCACCGCGAGCCCGCCGGGAGCAGGTCTGAGCGCCCGCACCTGCCCGCCGCTGGCCCGCCCCGACCAAGCCCCGCACCCCCCGGCGCACCCCGCAGGGCCTCGCTGCGAGACCAGGCGAGAAGAGACGGGAGGCCGCTGCTCCAGTTCCCTGGGAAGATGGATATCAGTAAACGTTTGCCCTGGGCTCGGGGGCTATTCTGCATCTGGAATTGTTTGGAGGCAGCTGCAAAACTGAGGATGTTCAAAGCGCACCAGGAATTTGGCCTGTGCTTAGCTATGGACAAATATTTTTGCGCGTATCCATAGACCAGGCATGGTGATAGGAGGGAGACGGGAGACCCTGGAGGACACACGTTCCCAAACACTAACTGTGTCCGTGGCTCTAAGGGCTGCATAAGCCTCAGCAAGTGTGGGAGCTGGGAGAGGAGCAGAGACAAGAGAAAGTGACAGTTGCATTGAGGCATGAAGGATGAGTAACTCTCAGCCAGGTGAAGGGCAGGCAAGGCAGAGGGAGCAGCACGTGCAAAGGCCCAGAGGGTGGGAGAGCTCTTGGCATGTTCAAGAGTCAACAAGAAGGCCTGTGTGGCTGGAGCACGGTGGGTGAGGGGAGAGAGAACGGTGGGTGGGCGGGTCAGCAGGGACCAGACCATGCAGGGCAGCCCTCCCAGCCACAGGAAGGAGCCACATTTTGACTCATGCTGAGATTGACATGCTCAGGCTGTACTCCAGAACCTTCCAGAAGCTCACCTGTCTGCTCCTTGGAGGAAAGAGTAGGGTGGGAGGGAACAGATAGAGGACCACTGCAGGTATCCAGCCGAGTCTCAGGCACAGGAGCTGGGGAGATGCGACACTTAGAAATATTTTGGAGTAATGGCTTGATAACTCTGAATGTGCCCAGAATGCAGCTTTGGCATCAATTTGGGGCTCACTCTGCAGCTATCTGATGAATTGAAATAGGAGATAATTTTTTAAACATTTGTGTGCTTTTCCCAGAACCCAGGACAGGCTGAGTGAGCCCCAGCCGGGTCCTCAGCCCACCTCAGAGACAAAAGGAGGCAGGGGTGGGGGGGCTGTGTCCTTTGGACCCTTCTCCTCTAGGCCCCTCTGCTCCATAACCTTCGCCAATGAAGCATTCAGACCATACTCCAGTTGCCTGTTGATTTGCTTCCCCCAAGAAGCTTCTGCAGGCAGTAGCTACCTTGTCCTTCTTGACTATCTTATCCGTAACAGTGAGCAGAGTGGGTGGCACATAGTAGGTGTTCAAGAAACATTTATGGGGGAGGGGCGAATGGCTCTTCATCCTAGAATTCTCTGCATCCTTTACCTTCCCTTTCTTGCTCCAACATCTTCCTCTCTCCTCCATTTCTTCCCTCTCTCTCCCCAGCACAGATAATTCTAATAATGCATGCAGACTTTGACCCTCTTCTAGTTCTTTCCACGTATTAATTCATCTAAACCTCAAAACCACCCCCACTGACTGGGTACTGTTGTATCCCCACTGTACAGATGAGATCGAGCCATATGAATGGACAGTGACATGCCCACAGCACCCAGCTAGTAAGTGGCAGAGCTGGGATTTAAAACCAGGACATCCAGCTCAAAGGCTGCACCCAGCCATGAAACATTCTGACATCTCCGGAAAGAAAGCATAAGTCAAGGTCTGCCCAGCCCAAGCCAACACCAGGGCCCAAGGCCACAGCATGAACCCCATTTCTCACAGCATTTGAAGCTAGGCAGGAAAATTAGGGACAATCAAAGGGGCCATGGGGTCCATTTCTGGCTCATATCGTGAACGCCAGCCACCTTTCTCGGGTTTGATTTGGCTAGTCTCTGCCTCAATATGCATCTCACCATTAAAATGAGCTGCTCATCTATTTGTCCCTCTTCCAGACAATGAACCCCAAAAGGCAAAGGCTGAGGACTCATTCATTCTTGAATCCCCATTGCTTCGCATGGTCCTAAGCCCCAACACATGGTTGCTGAACAGATGGTTATTGCAACAAAGTTGCCAAACAATTCCATCCCTGACAAGTAAAGAGGAACGACCATGAGGTCACAAGTGGCCTGACATCCAAGAAAGGGCGTGAGTTTAGCAAGCCAGTGGCACTATTGCCCCAGGACCTCTCCTCAAATCCCGGCAGCGTGACTGAAGGTCAAGGTGGGGGAAAGGTGAGAACAAAGGAGAGTCCTTTGACCCTCACCAAGGAAAATGTAAGTTCCCCTGGGACCCCCAACAAGAAGGATGTTTGGATCAACAGACGTGTCTAGAGAAAGGAGATGGGGTGGGGGGGGAGGTTCTGTAATATAAACAGAATTCGCATCACTTCAGGTGCAGAATTAAGTAGTAAAAGCAAGAAGCTAAAGCTATGACAAGTGTGAAAAAGATGATGGGGAGTTAAGGAAGATACATTTCTGCACTGTCAGGGTCTGTGGACTGCCATCCTCACCCACAAAGATGTGCTGATCCTGACCCCAAAGGGAGCTGGAGCAACCTAAAAGGCAGACCTGATTACCAGGATTGAAGGGCAAGAAGTGTATTTGGGGGAAGAATCTGGGGAGTAGACGGGGGACGGGGGAAAGAAGGGAAGGCAGCTGATAGAAGGTTTGGTATCAACCAAGTCACCATGTGGGCATCTGGCGCTTAACCTCCTGGGAGAAGATGTAAATGGCGCACCACGGGATTAGCCCGCCGTATTTCTTCACCAAGTCCCACCAGTCACATTGAGAGCTACTCCCTGGAGGGCCTTGATGCCTAAGAACTTGAAGACAATGGATGGTGACCACAGAGAGCCTCTACAAGGCGAGCCCGCATGCACAGAGATGTACAGGCAAGGAGGCGTGGGCATCAGCAATGGTGAGGCCAGCTCTAACCAGACAAAGCCTGGCAGGGTGGCACCACGAAATGTAGGGGTGGTAATGGGGACGCTCCTTTGGAAGGGCTCACAGATGTCCAAGGGTCCCCCATGTGTGGCTGAGAAGGCAGGTCAGCTCAGCCCTGGCTCTGAGTCCAGAATTCCTTTGAGTCCTCCATTCTTCTTAGCCCCACCACCAATGGCAAGGAAAATGACCCTCTCGGGCTTCAGTGTCCTCATCCATAAAATATGGCAAACAATACTACCTCGTGGGATTATTGTGAGAACTAAACACAATTGTGCCTCTAGAGCTCTTAGCCCAATATGTAATAGGGGCTCAAAAGATGTTTATTTTTAAATATCCTAAATCCACGTGCTTTTCTTATATGGAAGGCAAGTCTGGCGCTGAAGTGGAAAGGCTCTGAGGCTTCCAGATGAGCTCACGGTGAGACCTGGGGTTTGTCAGGAGGAATAACAACGCAACTGTGAGACAAAGCCCCGAGGTTGGAGCCAAGGCCCTGGGGACAGCTACATTCTGCTGTGTGGCCAGGTTGGCCTCACAAAGCTCTAAGCCTGAAATCTTCGGCTGGGGATGGATTAGGGAATGAGCAGAATAAGCACCACGGTTACTGAAAACCCTCTTGCAAATTTCCAGCCATTTGGGTTGCCTGGGGAGGATCCCAGCAGGTAGGAAAGTCCCTCTTCCCCCAAACACTGACTGCAGGTTGTTAACTGAGCCCCCAGGGATCTAGCGGTATGAGATATCCACCGTCCCCAAACTCTCACCCCTCCAGGCCATCCAGGTACCCCCTATACGGAAGCACCCTTGTACGCAAGCCATTGCTACTTCCTCTCCAGTGAAAAAAATCATGACAGGAGAAATGGCCCCCAGCCCCATAACTTCCTCAAGCAACTACCCCACAGGCACAAGAGTCCTGTCGACCCCCACATGCCACGTGTGCACGCCTGCAGCGTGGTGGTCAGCCAACACCGTGGCCAGTATGACCCCACGGGCTGAACTGAAAAGTCAGGCTTTGTGCAGCAGACCTTGTAAATCCCACCTGGTTTTCCATCAGTCCTCAGGAGGGACTGGGGATGAGGGGACTCTGACCTCCCAAACAGCCCTGAGGCCCACGCATCTACACTTCCAGCCTCTTGGCTTCCAGCTCCTTTGTGACATGTGTGTCTGTGTACCTGGCACCTGTAAACTGCACAGGGACCCGCAGCCCCCACAGCTCTATCAACAAGCTATCCGTCAGCCTAAGCACAATGACATAATCCTGCCGGAGATTTACTCTTCACTTTAAATTTTCTCATCATGCTCTCAGGATGCAAGTGACATTTCAACGGGTCGCCAGATTCCAGGTGGGGAAAATGTTACTTTTTGCCCATCTCCCTTCTAATCTGGGATGTGCTTGGAATCTAGTGTTTTTCTTCTCCTCCCCAGGATTATTGCAATCCAGCTCTTCATCAACTCATGCGGGGTCTCTGGGGGTCTCTCTGGCCCTCTTGCACCCAATTTTTTGCCCACCCTCAGGTCTGCACCAGGTTGGTGAGCAGGCACCTTTCAGAGGCAAGAGTGCAAACACCAACATCAGCATTTCATGTAAACCATCCCTGCCAGCCCTTCCTGGAGGCATCTTGGGCACATGGATATTTGTCTTGATTACCCAAATCTTCCCTCCTCCTGTTCTAATTGGGGATGCGCTGTGTCCCATTGTTTTCTGCCATGCAGTGCTGAGTGCTGCAAGAGCCTTTTAACACGCGCTGCCTCTTACAACAAAGACTAATCTCTGCCTTCTCCTTGGCATGACTGCACCATCAATCGCAGAATCTGGTGAAGAGACCTCTGAAGGCAGCACCCACGCAGCGAGTGCACGCAAGAAACAAAGCTGGAGGGGGAGCAGGGCGGCCCCTCCCCCACCCCAACTCCACCAGCATCCACGTCTCCAGCCGTGAGAGCCCCGACAGCCCACGAGGCAGAGTGGGAGGGAGAACGTGAGTCCCGGGGCCGGCAGAGGCCCTGACGCCCAGAAGCTTCTGGACAGACCTTCTGGAAGCTGGGTCTTCTGGGAACCTCAGACTCTCATCATCATAAGAGCTTGACATTTAAGGGCACGTTTTTGTGGGTCACACTTTTTTGTTCAGAAATTCCATGTAATTTACAGTATGGAGGGGAAATGCAGATGAGTTTTTGTGAGCAATGATAAAATCCATAATCTGGGTGTCAGGGGGCTCTGGAACCCCTTAAATTATACGTGCACAATTCCAGTTTTCTAAGGAGGAGGATTCAAGTTTGTCGTCAGGTTTGCAAAGAGGGCCGTGACCCCAAAAAAGGAAAGTTCCACCAAACTTATTCCAGTACTTAAATCACCTTGATTTTTGGATATGGCCAAGGAACAGAGAGAGAAGGAAATACCCGTTTTTTTGTTTTTTGTTTTTTGTTTTTTTTTTTGGATGCTTACTCTGCGCAAAGCACTTTGGGACACTATCTCATTTCTTCCTCCTACTAAATCTACGGAAGGACTGTTCTCATCAGCCCCACCTTTCAAATATGGAGACTGAGGACAGAGAAGTCCCTTCCAAATGCCATCCAGCCGATGTCAGCCATGGGAATAACACTAAAAAATAATAACTAATGTTTCTGAGAGTTTACTATGCCTCAGGCACCGTTCTAAACACTCTAGGTTTATTAACTCATGGCAACTTCACTCCAGCCCTGTGATGTGGAAATCACTAGCATGGCTATTCTCATCGTTATTCCTTGCCTGGTCTTACAGAAGAGGAAGCTGAGGCTTTGAGACGTTAAATCACCAGCCCCACACCCCCCAGCTAGTAGGGGGTGGAGCTGAGACTTGCATCCCAGTTGTCGGATTCAACCCCATGCTTTCAACCTCTCCATGACACAACCTTCCAGAACTTTCTGGTGATCACTGTAAGATCCAGCTGACTTGACTGTTTGGAACCAGCAAGGACCACTATGCATTCTGTAATAACCCCAGGGTTGATATCAGCAAAGAGGCTCATTCTCAGTCTGTCTCATGTTCAAACGCCACCCGCTACCTAGGAGCCTGCGACGTGGATCCAAATTCATAACAAGACAAGAGATGAAGAAGCCCAAGACCAACTGGTTGATAAGTAACAGGAATAAGGGGTGAACCCATGTGAGCCCAGCCCCTGAGCTCTAAACCGCAGTGTGGCCACCTGCCCAACGCTTCCTCTTCCTGCATGGAAAGCCCTGGGCTTCCAGGAAGGTCTCAAGAGGCAGAGAAGGTAGAAGGGACCTCCAGAAGATTATACCAGCTAGACGACCGTGTGGGTTAGGGGAAGCCCTTGATGATCAAGACAGAGCAGGAAATTCCCCAGCCCCTTGGGCTGAACAAGGAGTCAAAGACTCCTAAGACAGAACAGAAGGCTTTCCTCCCACAGAGCATCCAACTGCCGCACTGTTAGCAAAGCTCCACAAAGCCCAGTGGGTGAGGCAGCCTGTGCTTGTGTCCCAGTACAGTGCTACTGTACTGTTTACAGGCAATGGATAAAACGCTTTTCCAATCAGTGCCCCCAACACTGAGTAAAATCTGTATAATAATAATAATCCCAATTCTTACACATGCACACACACAAACACATACAAAATTATTTAAGCCTCTGGGGGGAGAGGTGAATGGAAATGTGAGCAAAAAGATGTGCGTGACCTCCCCAGTCTGCAATTGTGGCTTTTGACTTCCTCATCTAAGTAGGTATCATCACGCCACTACTATCAGTGTACAAACACCTTTTTTCCCCTCTATATATCACATTTTTCTCCCCCCCCGCCGCCTACTTCCCTCTTTCTCCCATCACTCCCCCCACCCCTTTCTCTTTCTCTCTCATCTCATAACTACTTCTTCCTTCCTCCACAGTCGTTGGTGCTGTGATGGAAAGAGTAGGTTGGCTCCTACTTTTATCAATAGGTGATTCAACTATGACCCTCACTGCATTGCCGGCCTCCAACTCCTTCCAAGGGACTTTTGTTTCAGCACCATGGCCAGAGCTAATTTCCTCTTTCCTTCCAGGCAGCCGACAGCTGTGGATTTTTCTCCCCTCTCTTCCTATCCATCCTTCTCTCCTTCCCTCCTTCCCTACCCTCCCTCCCTTCCTCTCCTTCTCTTCCCCTCTGTACTACACTGCTTAACGCACCTGTGGCCATGTCGAAAGATGTGCCCAGGGAGGAAAGTTTCTATGACAGATGCAAGGACAATCCAGCTGGCCAGAAGACACAGCTTGTACAAGTCACAGGCACAAGCGCCACCTGGGGCTACCTTGTCTCAGCTCTGACATCTGATTAGTTTGGGCACTGAGCCCATGAAGAAGGGACAGGAATCAAAACTTCAGTTTCTGAAGTCCACACTACACCTGTCCCAGGATAGACCAACTCCAAGCATGATAGTTTCCACCCGTCCAGGGCAGGGAAAATGTTGGGGAATAGATGGGCTAAGAAGTAAGTCAGGACACTGACCACTTCACCTTCTGGACCCTTCCTTACTCTAGCTTGCAACTAAGGGAGTGCCTGGGTTGTTTGTGCATGAGTGTGTGTGTAACTGGCTCTGTGGGTACAGCAATGCTGGAAATGAAGCAGGGAGGCTTAGGGAGAGAGGGGGTGCCCTAGGAATAGAGTGGAGGAAGGCCAGATTAGTCTGACTGCAGAACAAGGATCAGCAGATGGGTATCCAACTGGGGAGATCGTCCCCTGTACAAATAGTGAAAACTAACATTTCTGTCCAGTTGATATGGTCAGGCAACGTGCTAATCGCTTTATTTGCATCATGTCATCCAATCATGGCAGCTACTCTACAAGGCAGGAACTATTCCCATTATGCCCATGAAAACACTGAGGCTCAGAGAGGTTAAGCAACTTGATTAGAGCCACACAGCTACTAAGCAACATATGTGAAGACTGTGCTCTCAAGCATGAGCATACAAAAGTAAAAGCCAGGGTGCTTGAGTGGTTCATGGGGTAGAATGCTCACCTGCCACAAGAGAGACCCAGCTTCGATTCCCAAACCATACACCCAAAAAAAAGTGTCCATGTTTTCAAACTATGATTAAATTTTGGGGTGCCTGGGTGGTTCAGTGGTAGAATACTTGCCTTCCATGAGGGAGACCCGGGTTCGATTCCCAGACCATGCACCGCCACCACCACCACCCCCAAAACAAAGGTAACAGCAACTTGATTTAAAGGGTAGCATTAGTCCTATGAGGAGGTTAGATGGATTAGGGTTTAGCAAGCTCAGATTGTTCTTTCCTCTCTCTTCATATCTCACCAAGGAATTTTTATAAAGACAATACTGATGGGTTTTCTCCATGTGTAGGTAGTACCAAAGAAAAGGAAAGTGACTTGAATTAAGGCATTAGTGTTTTTAGTTGGAGAAATGGTGACACTGGGGTTGTGATGTAGGGTTCTGGACAAGGGGGGTAGGGAGACTCGAGTTTGAATTCTGGCTCTTCCACTAACTTGGGGTGACCTTGGGAAGCTGCTCCGGCTCCCCAGTCCTCAGTCTCCCTCTACCCTGCCAAGTATTAACCACCAAATACAGGAGGGGCCCCGTCCAGCCAGACTGTCTGATGGTTCTTCCAGCTATGACATCAGCTCACGTGCTCCAGAAGGTGCTTTATCGTAGAACTGCCTTCCCGTCCAGGCACTGGGCCCTCTCACTAAAGCAGGAGCTTAAGGAACAGGGGCGTCCCTTGACACCATTGGGAGCCACATCTGACCTCAGTGCCCAGGAAAATGCCCGATGAGCTGCCCCGAGTGCAAGCTGCCCCTGCTGCCTGCTGACACCAGTCACGTGCCTGTACCCCCTCCAGGTGCTAATCCATCAGCTGGCTTTCCTGGGGAAGCAGCTCTTTCTTAAGCTCTCTTTTATGGCTTTTACCCAGAATTGATTTGAATAAATCAGTCTAATGCTCTCTCTACAATGGAACCAATTGTAAAAGAGCTTTATTTGCTCGGCTTTGAAAGCAGGTCGGAGCTGCCTTCTCCCCACTGTGCAGCTGATGGAGAAAAAGGCAGAAGGGGCAGTGACTCTGACAAAGGAGCCTTCCTCAAGAGGTGGGGACCTCAAGCCTTCCCAAGATTCCCCAGCAAGTGGGCGCCCTCAGGACCCGCATCTGTGAGGAAGGTCAGACTTTGTGAACTGACCCACTGCAAGGAGACCAAGTGGGATTCACCTGCTCTTACAGTTGAGGCCTTGACGTGATTCCTGCCGCGCCCACCCAGAGGCTAGGAGCAGCAAGCCTGGTTCTTCTCCTTTCCCAGTTCTTCTGATTTCCCATCCCTTAAGAAAAAAAGCACAGCAAGAGTAACCTCTGTTGATCTCTGACAATGAGCCCGGCACTGCGCCGAGTACAAAAGGTGCCTCCAATTCAATGAGCCCAGCCACAGAGGTTTCCTTTCTAGTCCACAAATGCCCCCGAGGTCTTGCCTACCCCAGGACCTTTGCATATACTGTTCCTCTGCCTCACCCCAGCTCCTCCACACACATTCTCTGCGTTGGTGGCACCTTCTCTTCCTTCAGACCTCCTCTCTAGGGCCACCTCCTCCAAGTGGTCTTCCCCAAACACCCCAATGCAAATTCGGTCCTCACTATTACTCTCTCATAGGCCAGCCTTTTTCCTTTCTCCGTATCACTTTATAGCGTGGAAGTGAAGATAGCCTCTTGTTAGGGGTGCAGGCTCAGAAGCAGAGGCTGTGGGTGACTCTCCACTCCTCTTTCGAGCTGTGGGCCTTGGGTGAATGCTTCAGTTGCCTCATCTGTAAAGTGGTGGTTATAGGAGCACCCACCTCTTGGAGCTGTAGTAAGGAGGAACTGAGCTGTCACCTCTAAAGGACTTAGAAGGAGGCCTGACAAGAAGTAAGCACTCAACAAACACTAGCTAGGGTTCGTGTTGTGGTGTTTGACTCAAGCCTGTCTCTCCGCTGGACTGTGAGCTCCGTGGCAGAGAGCTGGGCCATCTGTGCATTACGACAGTCCCAGAGCCAGTGCCTGCCACACAGTGGGCACTTAAAAGGTGTTTGTTGAATGGGTGAGAATTGTGTTTGCTTGTTTTGTCCTATTTGCTTCACATGAGCTTTAAAGAGACAAGGCAGAAATGGCGTGGGTTTGTGCCACTTTACAGATGGAGGAACTAAGGCTGGAAACCTCTATGTACCCCATCATGGTGGGTCGGGTGTCTAAGCAAGGCGAGGACGCACTTGCTCTGTATTTTGCCCAGGCCCTTCTCCACCAGAGGACAGGAAGCAGACGTCTGCGGTGGCCCGTTCACTTCTGGGACCCGCAGCACTCGCCGAGGGCCCTCCCAGTTCAGCTGAGGCCCCATCCTCCACAGCAAGGGGACCAGGGCTCAGCTCAGAGTCCAGGGAGTGAGGCTTTCCCAGCTGCCTGCAAACCCACCCGCCCACCCCACCCACAGGGCGTTGATGAGTTAAAAAGAAAGGGCAATCCAAAAGCTCAGGCTGACGGCACAGGAGCAGGACAAGTCGGTGATGTGAGGCTGAGGACTGGGGCCAGCAGGGGGTCTCAGGTCTGCACTGAGTGACCAGGCCAGTCATGGCCACCTGGCCCGCCTGCCCTTCTGCCCAGGACAGTGCACTCCAAAGCGTGCAGACTCTGTCACCAAGCACTGCCTGACCTCATGGGCTCTGGGTCACCGTTGGCCCCAGTGCTCTCGGCAAAGAAATAGCCATCGAAGGCTATTCCGAATGGTTGGATGGACTAATGAATGGTTGAGTGAATGACGGAAGGAGGGAAGGATGAAGGAAGGAAGACGAAGGGGAGGAAGAGAGAGGAGAGGAGAAGAAAGAAAAGGAAGACGGGAGGGAGAGAAGAAGGAAGGAGGGAGGGAGGAAGGAAAGGGCTGATGACTGAGTCACAGCAGTAAAGCTAACTTTATTTGTCCCACTTTGTCCTCCTAATTCCTGATTGTGGAGGGGTAGAACATAATGGCTACTAGGACAGATGGCAAAACTAGACTTTTGGGGTTCAAATCCAGCCCCACCACCTACTAACTGTGTGATGCTGCAATTATCTGACCCCTCTATACCTCGGTTTTCCCACCTGTAAAACAGGGGTGTTAATCAGAACCTTTTCTAGTGGAACTGTGAGTTCAAATGAGTGATTACATCTAACTACTTGGCATTATCTGGCACATAGTAAGTGTTCAAAACAACCGTTAGCTTATCTATTAGCATACTATTTTTCTCTGAAAGGTTATTATTTTCAGTCTTGTTTGGTTTTCCTCTTGCTCTTAAGCCTCCTTGACCCCTTTTGGGAAAGAGGCAGAACCCAAATGAATTTAATAAATGAACTACTCAAATATAACATTTAAAGGCTGGACTTAATCTAACAGATTTTTCTTCTAGTAAGACACACTTGCAAATTAAACTGTCTAATTTGGTAATATCTTTCAAATCTTAAATGCACACACCCTCCAGCCCAGCCATCCCACTTCTAGGGATTGGTCCTAGAGATATATGCACACGAGTGAGCAGGATAGTATATGAGGAAATTCACTGCAGCGTCATTTGGAAAAGCAAACAACCAGGGAAAAAATCTACATTTCTATGCATGGGGGTTGACTAAATGAATTTATAGCATAGACGAAAGGCAGAATAGATGAGACTACTACAAAATGGAGCAGAGCTTCATGCACTGACTTGGAAATATCTGTAAGACATATGTTCTTTGAAAACTGAGGTCATGGAACATTGTATGGTGTGTGTTCTAGTTTGCTAGCTGCCAGAATGCAACACACCAGAAATGGAATGGTTTTTTTAAAAGGGAAATCTAATAAGTTACAAGTTTATAGTTCTAAGGCCATGCAAATGTCTCAATTAAAGCAAGTCCATAGACAATCACAGGCATCCAGGGAAAGATACCTTGATTGAAGAAGGCCGATGACGTTCAGGGTTTCTCTCTCAAGTGGAACGGCACATGGCAAACACGGCGTTGTCTGCTAGCTTCCTCTCCAGACCTCTTGTTTCATGAAGCATCCCCAGGGGCACTGTCCTTCCTCTCCAAAGGTCACTGGCTGGTGGACTCTGCCTCATGGTTCTTGTCATTGTGTCGTCCTTCTCTGCTCTTTCAGACTCTCCAAAGGTCACTGGCTGGTGAACTCTGTGGTTCCCAGTCTCACGCTCTGCTCAGCTCTGCTGTGACTTTCTCATTGTTCTCAAAAGGCATTCTCTTCAAAAAAAAAAAAGTCTCCTCTCTTATAGGATCCCAGTCAACTAATCGAGACCCACGCCTCCATCTAATCAAGTTTAATACCCACAGCTGATCGAATCACATCTCTGTGAAGATAACCTAATCAACTTTCCGACCTATAGTACTGAATGAGGATTAGAAGAAACCTTTGGTCCCACGAGATTGATTAGGATTAAAACATGGCTTTTCTAGGGTGCATACATCCTTTCAAACCAGCACAGCATGTGACTTTGTTTGTGCTTCTAAGCACACATGCACACTATAGGCATTGCACCACATTTCCCGGATGAAGAAACTGAATCCGCCGTCCGGTGTCTTTATGGAAGGAGGAGAGGACACGGAGGGACGCGGAAGAAGGTCACGGGGATGGAGGTGGAGACCAGAAACTAGGGACACCAGGGCCCCCAAGAAGCTGGAAGAGGCCGGAAAGAGCTTCCCCTGAAGCCTTCAGAGGGAGCTCGGCCCTGCCAGCCCCTTGATTTCGGACTTCTGACCTCCTTGGAAAATAAATTTCTGTTGTTTCAGGCCGCCAAGTGTGTGGAAACTTGTCACGGCAGCACTAGGAAACAAATGCAGATGGCAAATTGCTGCTGGCTGTTGGCTGAGAGCTCAGCAGGTGGGGGCCAGCTCCTCTCCCGAAGGCACTGGCCCTGCACTTCTCAGAGCTCCTCACGACACAGCTGCGCTCTCTGCACCAGCCACGGAAGCAGTACTGCCTTCTGTGACCTAGGCTCCAAAGCCACCGAGCATCACTCCCACCGTCATCACAAGCCTGGATACAGGGGGAGGGAAGGGAAACCCCACCTTTCAGCGGGAGTGTGGGGGTTCAGAGCTATGTGCCCCAGAAAAAGCATGTTCTTAAACTTAATCCACTCCTGTGGGTGTGACCCCATTGTAAGGAGGACCTTTTGATGGCATGCTTTGCTTAGGGTATGGTCCAGCCCAGGCAGGATGGCTCTTAATCCTATCACAGGAGTCCTTTATCAAGAGAATGAAATTTGGACAGTAATGTGAAATCCACAAAGAGAATAGCTAGAAGCTGACCATCAGTGGAACGCGGATGAGAAGGAGAGGCCACCCTATGCACTGCCATGTGACAGTAAAGCCAAGAGCAGGGGTCACCGGCAGAGGGCCCCAGAACGCCAATCTTCAGGAAGAAAGCATCGCCTTGAGGATACCTTGATTTGAATTTCAGCTAGCCTCATAACCATGAGCTCATAAATTCCCATTGATAAAGCCAACCCATCGCATGGGATTTGCTTTGGCAGCCAGAAAACTAAAACACGGAGGAAAGGTCGAATCTCATGTACCCAATGATAAGGAGAGGGTGTGGGTTGAAGATATTCCTGATGTCATCTTTGAACAATATGATCTACCATAAGGAGGATTTCTCTGGAATCTCTTTGCCTGTCCCTTTTTCTCAATCTCTCTTTTTGGCTTGATTTTAAATGTGGTTCATGGAAACAGCTTGATAGACTGATTATAGCTATGACCCCAATGCTCCATCTCATGGGGTATTCACACCCTATGCAATCGGCTGCATATCCTCCCATCGAGAGAGAGAATCTGCTTCCCACCCTTTGGATCTGGGCTGGCCTTATTACCTCGTTTTGACCAATAGAAGGAAGCCAAACTGATGAAATGCAACTAACAAAAGCATCAGCTTCAAGAGGGCTTGTGCATATCGCTTTCTATCTTAAAGCCCCTGACTCTAGCATGAAAAGAAGCCCCACTTAGCCTGCTGGAAAATCAGAGACCCTGGAGGGGAAAGCTCAGTTATCCCAGCCAACACCATCCTAAACCAGCCTACTGCCAGCCAGCCTCCAAAAAAACAAAAGATCAGCAGAGCTGCCTACCCAACCCACAGCAGGCCACAGATGCAGGAGTGAGCTCAGATGAGTTCAGAAGAACCATCCGGCTGACCTACAGATTCGTGAACAATAATAAATACAGGCTGTTTTAGGCCACTGAGTTATTTTTGTGGGGATTGGAGGTGGGGGTGGTTTGTTAGGCCATATTAGCTAACTAATACAAAAGTGTATCACTGGATTTTTTTTCTTAATCCCTATGGACTCTCGCTTCTTTTAATGAAAAAGTACAATCCATTGATAGGTAGTGTGACTAGTGATATATTTTATTTTAATCTTTCAATACTACTTTATGCTTGTTGTATGGTTTTCTTTTTTTTCATTTTTCCCTGATTTGACCAGATTTTTATTGACTTTTCCTTTCC
Source organism: Tamandua tetradactyla (assembly GCF_023851605.1). NCBI lineage: Eukaryota > Metazoa > Chordata > Mammalia > Pilosa > Myrmecophagidae > Tamandua > Tamandua tetradactyla. The sequence goes on from NC_135349.1 coordinate 51,956,059, forward strand.
AAGTGTCCATAAATAGGTTTCACTGCCATTCTATGGAAACAGGATGCCAATTCTTGCCCCCACTAAGATTCTTTCATTATTCCCTTGCCTGCCCTCCTCTTCCCAACAAGATGAGGCCTTTGGAATAGTCTCTCCACCTCTCTTTCACCACACTCCTAGTTTTGGTGAGAAATGTTTTCACTGGAACTACTAGAGCAATAAATTTGTAATTTACTATTGTCTCCAGTATCTTAGAGCAGCTAAATTCTAAAATTGAGGAATCGCAACCCATACCAAACTCTGAAACCTGTCCTACAACTAATTGTTGTGCTGTGTTTTGAAATTGATTGCTTTTTTGTATTTATGCTATTTTTCACCAAAAAAAAAGAAAAAAAAAGTTGAGTGTGATAATAAAAAAATATTGATTCCTTCTAGCTTCCAATGTTCTGGAGCAGCTAGAAGGAAAAACCTGAGATGATGGCATAGTAGCCATGACAAACTCTGGGATCTGTCCCATAACTGCTTGTTGAAGAGTGCTTTGGAAACTATTGCTTTTTGTTTTCTTTGCGTTGTATATATGTTATAGTATACGATTTTTTTTTTAATTGCTATTGATGTATGTGCCCAGGAAATTTGAGAAAATGGCCCTAACTTCTGGCTTAGCTGGATCCAGGTTCAAGTAATGTTACCAAGGCCCTGTATGTCTCCCTTCATCTCTTTTTTTGCCACTCGTATTTGTTTGCTTCTGGACAAACTTTATCTAGTAAACTCAAGGCAGCAATTCACAGCCCCAAGCCTATAGTCTACATACAGCTCTCAATGCCAGCTTAAGAGAAAGGATCTTCTTCAAAACCTCTACAAAAGATGTGGAAAGCCACCATCAGCCCCATTTTTAATAGATGCCCATTCCTCAACCAATCTACATGGCCAACCCTCTGATTGGACAAGCCTGAGCCATGTGACCATCCAAGTCAGAGAGAGCAGTTCCCCCAAGGAAGAGGTCCTGACCCATCCACTGAAACCAGTGGTCAACAAATGGTACCTGAGAATCCAAGACATCACAGGAGTTCTAAGAAGGTCACAAAGACTGATGCTCCAGGACACCAAAACTTCTAGGGAAGTGGCAAGGAAAGAGTACTCCTTAGCTTTTCTCAGCCAGGGATCCAAGAACTACAGTCAGGCCCAAATTCCGAAAGACAGCTAGGTGGGCTAATTGTTTGTGCTGATTTAGCAAAGATGGGAGCTCCAGGATCCTTTGCAAGGCTGGCAGATAAAGAATTGCATGGTTAAAACTCATTCTCAGATTTCACAGTCACGACAAACCCAGTTGTGGTCTCATAAATTGGGTATCAAGACGCAAGTCATCTTTCAGCAAGTTTGAAATCTCACCCGGTGTGTTTCTCTCAACTTTGCCACTAGACCTTCAAATTCAAACCGAAGTCTCTCCTGGGTTAGTGGGAAACTCAGGAATATTTCTTCCAGGGCCAATCCTTGTATTTCAGCTCCAGCTGTTTCTGGGAATGCAAGGTGATGCCTTATTGGGAAAATACTGCATTTGTCCTTTCCCGGACAAATCCAAAGTAAGAGAAATATGTCCCCTTCGCTCTATAGCCCAAGAAGAAAATAAAACAGCTTCTCACAAATAAGAGAAGGTTGAAGTGTGCTTGTTATTCTCGGCTTCGAGCTGCCTTGATTACTCCTAGACACAAAAAATTCCCATTTCTAATATACGGACACCCACATCAGATTGATATACTTGAATTTAAAGGAAGCCACGTAAAGTTATCTGTTCTTGTACCTGATTAACCTCAATACACAAAGCCCGCAAATCAATAGTTAATTAAAAATGTGGCAGTGCCTATGTAGTAAAGTTACCTCATCCTTCTGCAAACACGACTCATCTTGCATATTATTAAGCTAAAAGTCACACAGGCTTCCCTCTAGGGCTATATAGAATTTCAGACAAGAAAATATACAAAGTTCCAAGAAATATATTTTTACATGGAATGGCAAATATACTAATTTGGTCAGGTCTTAGGATCATTTCCTCCACGTACACAAGGTTTGTGAAGATGCTCCGTGGTGCTCTGAAGTGCTGGACTTTCATTTGAATTTTTCTGCAGGCTGAGAGCCTAAGAACTCACCCTCACCCTGATCTCCTATTTCCCATGCCTTCAGAACTACAAATAATCAAGAACAGCAGGGCGGAACTGATTTATTTGTCGTTTCGTGGTTTCCGGTGGCTCTTTGTGGGCTTCTATTTTTTAGCTTCACTCAGTTCTGCCATAGCAGGATCATATATTTTACTGATAAATGTATCGCTACACAGCCTCATTCCAAAGAGGAGTTGAAGTGGCTAAGAAAAGAGTGTGTTGGAAATGGCTTTGGCGGCATGGCCCGGAGTTCACAGTGATTCCTCCCCATGGTGACAGTGCCCCCAGCACCCGCCAACACACACACACACACACACACACACACACACACACACACACACACATACACACACACACACCGCCCCGCCCCATGTATAGAAAGGCTCCAGCTGGGCCAATCACGGCATCGCAAAGCTCTGGTCACATGATCTGTCCTAGGGTGGACATGTGACCTGAGAGGGCCAATCACAACGCTTTCCTGGGAGTTTTCCCCCTGGACCTGGGAAAGGGAAGTCAATTCATTGCTGGCCAGGAAGACAGGAGGATGAGTCTCTGAGAGATCTCTGCTAGGATCCCTAGCATGTATAAAACGCCTTTCCATAATGGAAGAAAAGAAAACAAGATATAAGGATGAGAGGTGGGGAGAAAGCTGGAAAGAGAGAGCCTCCCCATGGGCTGATTATGTCAGCCAATACATTTCCCTTTGCTGCTGGCATGCAGAGTCCTCAAAGAATGTCCCACGTAGAGGTAAAGGCAAGACACCCAGCACTCTGGCCTTTATTGAAGTCAGTGTTCACATTTTTTTAACAGATCTCCTGCACCCAACTGGCCGACAGACCTCCCTTCTCTCCTCTAGCTTTTCTCTTCCTGAGCACCAGATGTCCCAAAGAACACTCTAGCGTCCAAAAGACCAAGACTCACACCGACCAGTAGCAGAGGTCGAGGTCTGGAAACATGCTGTGGCACTTGGGCAATAGGGTAGCTGAAGAGAGGCAGCATCCTGGGATGCAGGCAAGCAAGCCAAGGATCCAAAGAGTCTAGGCAGAGGGAAAGGATCTGAGGATACTAGGAAAGGGGGTTTCAAAGAAGAGCAGGGGTGGAAGGGAGCCTAGAGGGACTGCCTGAGGAGATAGGAGTATGGCTGCAGCCATTTTCAAGACAGCTTGCAACCTCAGGCATAGGCACTGAAAACGTCAACCCACTTTGGACAAGCAAACTCAAGTGCACCTGCCAGTGTTTCCTAGAAGCCATCTTGCTGCTGTAAAATTATTCAAAGTGGTCTTGGGATAAGCTCCAAAGACCTGCCAGCATACCCACCAAGCCATAATTTCCTGAGTCTTTATTAACAATAGCTAATGTGTTTTGAACACCTTCTTATATAGAAATGTGCTAAGAGCTTTGTAAGCATTATATGATTTGATTCTTGTAATAATCTTATGAGGGATGGATTCAAATTTTATCCCCATGTTACAGATGCAAAAACTAAGATTCAAGGAAATCAAGCCATGATCACAAGGTGAGGGGCACAGCCAGAGTTCCAAGATGAGTTCTTTCTGAATCCAAAGCTACCCTGCCAGGATGCCCTTCTGTCTGGACACCTGGAAAGACTGGACTCTGTCTCCTACACTGTTTTAGTTTCCTTGTTGCTAAAGCAAATACCAAGCGATGGGCTGGCTTAAGCAACGGGAATTTATTCACAGCTTTGAGGTTAGGCGGAATCCAAACCAAGGCTATCTGTCATCAAGGTGACACTTTCTTCCGGGGCTGGCTGCGGCCATCCTTGGTTCTGGGCTCCTGTCGCACACAGTGGCCTCCCCCAGCCTCTCCCTTCTCTTCTGATTTCCACCGACCTTCAGCTTCTTGCCTCCTGCAGCCTTCTCTCTGTCTGAATTTCATTCTGCTTATAAAGGACTCCAGTAATAGAATTAAGATCCATCCTGGGTGGTGCAATTGTGGCTCAGTGGCAAGAATTCCTGTCGGCCAAGCTGGAGACCCAGGTTCGATTCCCAGAGCCTGCCGGTGCCAAACAAAAAGATGCATCCTGACTGAGGGGCATCGCACCTTAACTAACTTCCTTAAAAGGCCCTACTTACAATGGCTTCAGGCCCACAGGAATGAATTAAGCTGAAGAACATGTTTTCCCTGGGGTACATAGCTCCAAACCCCCACATACACCCATACCTTCAGGCACTACACGGCACCTTATCCCAATTCTCAGCTCACCAAAATGAGATCAAGGGTCAACACGCTTTCAAAACTGCAGCTGCTGGGCCACACGCTCACAACTGGACCACCAAAGCCAGCCCATCTCCTCCACGCCCTCTGCACTGCTTAGCCCTCACCCCCCCCACCCCCAGTCTCCTGCCCTTCCCCTTCAGCCCACCCCAGGGAGGTCCATGGTTTTGACAAAAGGGGTCACCCTCTCCCATCTCAAGTTCAGAGCCAAGGCCTGTGTGCTGAGCTCAAAGGAGAGCGCACTTTGGCTTAGTTCCGGTGCAATGAAAGTGCAGCGCAGAGGAGAAATGAGGAAGGTCAACACCGAGGCTGCACCACGTCCCATAAATGACAAATGCTGCACACGCGAGTCAGGAAGCCAAGGCTATAAAAGCAGCGAGTGAATCCGGATGAGGTCCAAAGCAGTGATGTCATGTGAGAACATCTTCATGGGGCCACTGCCTGGGAACGAGACTGGCATCCTCTGCCCCCCGCCTCCCCCCACCCCCACCCAAGAGTGCTCAGAACCCACTGGAGCTTCCCATCAGGAGAAGGTGGGAATGAAGCAGAAATGAATTCTGGAGTTGCTGCTTCTCTCACAGAAACCAGAGTGGCCAGGAAGTACAGCCACCCTCTTGTTACAAGGACGATGTGAGAGCAGACATTTGTCGGTCTGCTGCTGTCTAGAATCCTCTACAAAGCCTCATCCCTGTTAGATCCTACTCTGCCTTTGGGGAGAAGATGTCATTGCATGCACCCGTAGCAGGGGGCAAAGCCCAAGGCCCATTTCCCACTGCCAGTCCCATTCCCAGATACCCGTGTCACCAGAGGGACCAAATCCTTCCTGGTGCTGCAGGAGGTAACACCTGGGCTCAGCCACCCATTCACTTGCTCCCAAGGCTTTGCCTCCCGAGAAAGGGTTGCAGAGACACGAGTCAGCCACATCCCAATAGATAACTGCAGCTGGCCAGCCCTACCACTCCCGCATTCCTACCCTTTCCCCAAGCCTGGGCCTGCAGCTGGCTGTGGACTCTGTGAACCCCCCGGAGAACCTTCCAGTGAACTCCCTGCGGGCTTCGCAGGCAGGGTTAGTTGCCGCTGCTTGCAGCCAAGAATCCACATGTTAAGAGCAAATTCACTGTGCTTGTGTCCAGAGCCAGTGGGGGCTGATGCAATTCTATTCAGAGGAACCAGAAACCATTTAGATGCTTGCCAGGAAGAAGTGCTTACAGATGCTTCAGGAAAGAAAGATGCAAGAAAATGACATCTTCAGTGAGCCCTAGATTTGGGATCCAAGTTCTCTCTTTCCTGCCTCAGTGCCTTGGCACGTGCTTTTCCCTGGGCTTTCCATCTGGCTAATGTGCAACTCCCCATTCAGGCCTCAGCCTAAATGTCACTTGCTCATATGCCATCGCGTGTTTAGTTACTCTTTATTCGTTTAAGGTCAGTGTGCCCCCCTAGACTGTAAGCTGCCAGAGGACAGGGACAGGGCTATTTTCCTCACCACTCTCTCCCCAGTGCCTCCCATCGCCTGGCATGTAACTGGTATTCCATAAATATCTGTGCCAGAATTCACACCCATGGGACAGAATGCACCCAAGCCATTATTAAAGATAATCATTATTATCTTATAACCTCCTGACACCCGTAAAGTAGAGGGCATTATTATCACCTGTTTTTGCAGAGGAACAAGGAGGGAAAGGAATTTGCCATCAGTCACTGCATGATACAGGCTGGGTTTGAACCCAGGTGCTCTGACTCCAGGGTCCTCTTCATTGCTCCTGGGAGCAGGGGCTTGATGCGGAACAGGTGTTCTGGCTAGCTGCTGCTGCATACCGAGCCACCCCAAAATTTAGTGGCTTAGGAACAGAAGGACCTGTTCTGCTGACCGTCTGAATGTGGGCAGGGGTTCCAGGGACGGCTGGTCTCTGCCCTATGCAGGGGTAGCTGGGACGGTTCTCGCTGGGGGCTGGAGGAGCCACTTTCAGGACAGCTCGTTCACAGGCCTGGAGAGGGACAGCCGGCTGTGAGCTGGGGGCCCAGCCGGGGCTGTGGCCGTGTGGCCCCCGTCCCCGGGGCCACTGGGGCTTGCTGAGGCCTGGTGTGCGGGGAGAACCAGACCTAAGCTGAATGTGACACCAGGGTCACAGGGTCACTGGCCCTGCATCCTACAGGAGGACACGGTCTCGGCCTGCTCAGACTCTCGGGGAGGGAAAGTGTCCTCCGCAGCGAAGCGACGAGCCTCTAGAGAACCCCCAGATGGGCGCCACGTCGGGGCTGTCCTTGGAAACTTCATCCTGCCAGGGCGGACAGTAGACGGCTGGCATTGCAGGACGTCAGCCCCCTGGCCTAACCCACAAATACCCAACTTAAGAGCAGCTGCCCCCCAGGACCCCGCCGAGGCTAGAAGATCTGTGGAGGCCAAGAAAAGAAGCCAGGAAAAGTTAAAACCAGAAATTGGTGGGGGAACAGAGACTCTCCCCCCAGGCCCCAATATTTACATAGTTTCACTTCATTTCCTTACAATGCCTGAAGCTCTACTAATTAGAGACTCATTTGAGGTAACTGGAGACCAATTTAAACATGCAAACACCTCTGGGGCTAGCCAGAGTCCTCCAAACAGTAGGAAATTGGCTTCACCAAGGATTTCCTCCCCTCCACAACCCAGAGCCAGCTGCAAGGAGCCTGGGGGTGGCCCGGAGGGGACATGATCCTGGGAAACAGAATCGGCTCTGGCAGAGGACCCAGGAAGGTGAACTTATTTTTAAGCCTGAACAAGTGTGTCCCGGGTTTTGACTCTGCAAATATGGCCCCAACTACGCTATAAGATACGGCGGCTTTTCAAAAACCCCTTCCACACTGTGCAGGGCAGGCCAGCCCTAACAAACGCCCGCTGTCACCCGGCCCCCAGCCCCGGCTGTAGACACTTTGAATACCTGCAGCAGGGATCAGCAGGCGCTGCAGGGTGGGAACGTGCAGCTAGAAACAGGGTTGCACGGAGGCCCAGAAAACAAAATCTGGCTCTTGGCAGCCACCCATGAGAGGGCTGGCAGGCCTGGAAGCCACCCCCACCCCGACCCCCCTGCCCGGGCCGGTGGCTGCCTGCATGGGCCCATCCCCCTGCCTCGGCCCCGCTCCCCACCCCCGGGTCTGCTCCTCCCTCCAGTTCATCTCCGGCCTTCAGCAGCAGCAGCAGGGCTCTCAATGGACCTTTCCAAGCACCTTGGCTCTGAGCAGACCCCAATCCCGCCCCGCAAGCCCCCAGGTGGGCTGGACTGTAGAAGAGAAGGCAGGTGGGTGGGAGGGCTATTGCCCTGCGTCCTCCAAAAAGGTACATTCAAGTCCTAACCCCGTGAGTGGGGCCTTATTTGGAAACAGGGTGTTTGAGGATGCGATTAGCTAAGATGAGGCCACCCTGGAGTAGGATGCGGCCTGGCCCAACACGCCCGGTGTCCTTGGAAGGAGGAAGAACTAGACACAGACAGAGCCAGGGAGAAGGCCCGGGGGCGGGGGTGGAGGCCCCCCACTTCACCCGAGGCTGGAAGAGCCCAGGAGGGGCTCCCCGCAGGCATAGAGGGACCCTGGGTTTCGGACGTCTGCCCCCAGAGCTGTGAGATTATACATTTCTGTTGTTTTAAGCCACCCCTGGTTCGTGGTGCTTTGTTATGGCAGCTGCAGGAAACTAAGACAGGGTGAAGTCTTTTCCCAAGCTGGGGGGCTCAACCCTTGTTTCAGTTGCCAGGACCCCGGGGGCCAGGAACAAGGCCACGGCCAAGGGTGGCAGGTGGCAGGGGCTGCGCCGGAGGCCATGTGGGGTCATGCTCCCGGGAGCCCCAAGAGGTGGGTGCCCTCACACTTCCCACTTTTTATGGAAGTGGAAATAGAGCCCAGAGAAGTCATACAACTAACCCAAGGTCACAAAGCTGGCCAGCAGTGGAGCTGGGAGGGACACAAAACCATGCCCTCCTCCCCACAAAGCCAGTGCTCACAACCGCTGTGTGATGTCCTGCAGAGAGAAGCCACCCGGCCCTGGGGAAGCAAAGAGGAAATGCAGATTGAGGACCTCACAGGAGAAGGAGCAGGGGAGCGGGCAAATCTACCACAGCGAGGGCACGAGTGGCGATGGCAGCCGCGTCCTGTCTGCAAGAAGCAGCAGGGCCCTTCCCACCAAGAAAACGATGTGCTTGTAGGTGCATGGATTCAGATCAAGGCGTACCTTGAAGCAGCAGCGGTGCGGAAGCAAAGCAGAATCACAGGGCTGCCTGGGGCTGCGTCTTGTCCCCCAGGGCGCCCCGAAGGCAGAGAGGAAGCAGGAGCGAGCCTGGATGGCAGATGAGACATTCCCAGGCTGCATCCGGGCGCTCAGACTTTTGCATCAGAATTTCTATGAGACCAACTTCTTAAAAATGCTGATTTCTGGGTCTCGCCATCCATGTCACAGATGTTTACGGGATGGCCTCTGTGCCAAACTCTGCTCTGGATGCTGGAGATGCAGGAATGAACAAAGCAGATTTAAAAATCTCTGCTCTAGTACAGCTGACATGGTGGGGGTGTAGGGGACGGGTGATAAATATATATGATGTTTATACATTGGAGATAAAAGCGAAGGAGAGTACAGTATGTGGGTATGTCTCAATAAAATTGCATTTAAAAAAAGTGAAGAAGAAACACAAGGCCGTGCAAAGGGGTAAAGAGAGTTGGAGAAATTGTGGCTATTGCCGTTTTAGATGGGAAGGCCGGGAAGGGTGCACTGAGAAGGTGACATGTGAGCAGGGAGCTAAAGAGCAAGCCCTGTTCATGTCTGGGGAAGAGCATTCCAGGCAGAAAGAACAGCATGTGTCAAGGTCCTGAGGCAGGAGCAGGTCCCGGCATGATCAGGGAACACTGAAGAGGCCACTGAGCCCAGAATGGAGGGGTGAAGGGAGAGTGGAAGGAGACGAGCACAGAGGGGTAATGAACAACCAGTCCATGTAGCAACCATCCGGACTTTGGCCTCAACTCTGTGTGAGATGGGAGCCGCTGGAGATTTTGGAGCTTGGCTTCTGCCTTAAAAGGATCACTCTGGCCGCAGCTGGAGAGCGGATGACAGGAGGGCAAGCACGGAAGCAGGCGAGAGCTGACAGTGACTCAGAGCAGACGAGTGCTAAAGAGTAGCAGATTCCAGATGTATCGTGCTGACGAGGCAACTCACTGAGTCTTTAAGAGAGGGACCCAGGACCCTGCATTTGTAACAAGCTTCCCAGGGGATTCGAATACAGTCTGAAGTTGGAGAACTCCAGGTTTAAACTAACCTTCTGCGTCATACTTGGGAAGTAGCCTCTTGGATTTTCTCCACGCCAACTCAGAAGAGGTGCTAGAAAGGACACTGCACAGTGTGCAGCAGACCTTAGGAGGCACAGATCTAGGGCAGGCCTCAGGGAATATGGGAAATGCATGCTGTAAGTCAAGTGCCAGGTGCTGGAAGCAAAACAGTGAACAACCACGGGCCCTTCCCTCAATGAACCTTGCATTTGATGAGGGAAATATTTATTTTTTTAAGTGTTTGCAATGCAGAATGGTAAGTGCTATGAAAAGGGTGAGCACGGGACAGTGGAGGCGCATAGAAAAGGCACCCAGTTGAGTATAGGTGGTCACAAACACCTCCCCATCAGAGGGCCCCCTGAGTTGAAGACTAGAAGATGATTAGGAGATAGACAGGTGAGTGGGTGCAGGGGGAAGGCAGGTGAGAGAGGAACAATGTTCCAGATGGAGGGAGAAGCATGTGCAAAGACTGAGAGATGAGAGAGTGTTTGAAAAGCTAAAATAAGTTCATATGACTGGAAGAACCAGAGGTGAGGGGTGGAGAGGTGAGTGGGAGCCAACCACGTGATACAAGATGGGGGGCTACACCAGGGCTGTGGGATGTGATGGCGGGGGGCGGGTGAACTGACTCCATTCAAGAACGCAGGATGCCCCCAGATTCTTGGAAACTTGGAGGATGATGGTGTGAATCTGATCTGATGAGCCCAGGCAGAAGAGGAAACGGGGAGGGCAGGATAAGATGACAAAGTGCAAGAGGGACATCCCAGTGGAGATGACCAAAGCACAGAATGGGGCTATGCAGAGAGTTCTGGAATGGAAATAGAGATTTAAGGACCTTGGGAGTAGGCAAAACCCCAAATAGGGATTGAAGTATGCCCCCCCAAAAAAATATATATGTTTAAATCCAAACCTCCAATCACTCGAAATGTGACCTTATTTGGAAGTCAGGCCATTGAAGAAGGAATTATGCTAAAATGAGGTCACACTGGGAGAGGGCAGACCCCTTAATCCAGTGGGACTGGAGTCCTTGTAAGAAGAGAAGAAACAGACAAGAGAGAAGTCCCTGTGGAGGTGGTCGCCGAGCCTGGAGCGAAGCATTTACACGGCAAGGAACTCCAAGAATTACCAGCCAACACCAGAAGCTGGAAGAGGCAAGGAAGGGTTCTCCCTCACAGGTTTCAGAGGGAGCCCCGCCCTGCTGATACTTCGATTTTGCATTTCTGGCCTTCAGAACTGTGAGACAACACATTGCTATTGTTTGAAGCCACCCAGTTTGTGGTACTTGGTCACAACAGACACAGAAAACCAAGGCACCTCCTGAAGAAGTTGTGGATGAGTTAGAATAGAACCCAGGGGACAGATGAGGGGGAGAAATTCATGCTGAGAACCAACCAATCATCAGACATCCTCCAATAAAACATTGCCTGGCAGCATCCTCGGTATGAGTTATTCAGGACGATATCCAAAGATCACATTCAAATATAGCTGCTGGGAAGGTCTCAGTGAAAACACGTGATGCTGCTTTCAATAATTGAACGAATGAATAAAGAGCCCAGGTACTGCACATACCCAGGAGCAGTTTTTTAGCAAGTGTCTATCCAACAAGAATCTGATCCAGTTCGAGGGGCGTGTCATACCAAGGGTGAGAACCCAGGCCCTAATCCAGGGGAAGTGATTTTCAGTTGGTTGACAGGCTGGGAATATGCACACGGTTGGTTTCTGAGACCCCTCCCCTGGGTCCTGGGACCAGCTGTGAATAATTTTCGGCGTTGAAAGCTTCCCAACTGTCAAAATAAAAATGGCACTTGGTCACGGAGGAGGCAGATTGTAGGTCAGCCACCTTGATTCTTTTCTAACCGTGAGAGGTCACTCATGTTCCAAATGAAGCAAATCTGTTTGCATAACCAGATTTTTATAGGCTACTGGGAATAAAGGTTCTACTAAGTGGATGATTTGTACAACCATAACCTTTGGGTCTCTCATGCAACAGCTCTGATGAGGAAATGTTCCTTTAATTATGGGGAAGGCCAATTACCACGTTATAGCCACATTGTCTTGCAGATTGCATATAATTTCGCCATCTCCATAGCTTCGGCACTATAATTCTGGAGAAAATGCAGGCACCAAGAAGACACTGGAGGCACATTATACTGGAGATGAAGATGTTTTAGCAAATTCAATTTAAGCTACAACATTAAAGTTATTTTGTTGAATAAAACATAATGCAATAATGAGCTTGTGTATGTCAACTCTATAGCGGAGATAATCATAGCTAGAGAGCACGTCCCCTCTCCCCTTTTCATGCTCATTAGAATAATAGATAATGCTGTGGAGAGAACTTTTCTCTATCGTGTGCTTCATCTCAGGTTAAGTGTGTTTCCAGCAAACTGTGCTTCATTAAAAAAAAAGGTAGAGGGACTAATTTGGGAGCTACACACAGAAGTGCTCCCCACTTGATGTTTTTTACCCTCTGAGACTTCTTATTCCCAGAGCCAACTGGGAAAAGGTTTTCTTGAGGAGATCAGATTTATCACTATTTTTACGTCCTCAGCGCTGAATGGTTAATAGGGAAAAACTGAAGGAATCAGAAGAGCCAAGAACAAGGAAAAAGAACGTGAAGGAGGAAAGGTAAAGCTGTTGCAATGTTGGTCTGGATTCTGCCGCTAATTAGTGGGACGCCCCCTTTCTGGGACTCAGTTGATCTTGTCTGTAAAATGGGGGAGCAGGACAATCTTCAAGCACCCCTGAAAGTACTCACACTCTATGCTCCCAGCTATCCGTAAAACACTTTTTCATTTTTACTGACTGGAATCTTGACGTCTTTTCCAAGAAGATACAATAAACCCCAAACGGCATAACCTGGAGCTATATAAGCAGAAACTCAGAAAGTCCCATGGAAAGGCAGTTAAATCCCCAGTAAGAGGAAGCGATGTTTCCCACAAACTCAGGATGGCAGAAATAAGACGGCGTTCGCTACACAATCTCCCTTCCCGGGCAGAGGAAGATACACTTCCCAGGCCCCCTTGCAGTTGGGTTGGGGCCCGTGGTTGCATTTCTACCAACGGGGATGTAAGAAATGATATGCCCCTTCCAGCCCCAAGGAATTAAAAGCAAGTGTGAGTGCTCCATGTGCCCTCTCTTTCCCATCCACGTGGATAGGAGAGAAAAAAAGCCCTTCATGGAAACACTGCACAGGGGAAATATCCGAGATTTCCAAAATATTGTTGGAGAAGAAACACCAAGGAGAGTCCCATAACTGCAGTGGACTTGTCATGTGGGTAAAAAATAAACAGTTGTGTTAAATCACTGGGATTTCAGGGTTTATTTGTCACTGCAGCAATCTGTAGTCTACCCTGACTAATGTACTAAGGTACTGAGAGACCCAGCTGATACAAAAAAGAAGAAGTTAGATTTCGGTTATGCTGGTAACAAAGTTGATTATATACTTAAGAACTTCCTCCTACAAAACAGATCACCCACATTCCTTTCATGCACACCTGGCACATTAGCAAAAATTTGATCACATATTGGCCCATAGGGAAATCTCAACAAAATCCTTTATATAATTGACAGTTTACAGACTACATTCTCTGACCATAAAGCAACAAAATTAGAAATCAACAGCAAGGAGATAACTAAACCCAAGCCTATGTTTGAGAAATAAAAAACATCCTTCTGAAAGAAAAGGGAAAAAAATCCTTCTAAATAATCCATGAGTTAAAGGGGAGCTCGATAGAAATTACTTAATTATAACCGAATATGTAACAAACATTATATATATATATATGTATATATGTAATATAAAGTCTCTTTTCAGATGGATAGTTCAGCTGTTGTCATTCTGGAAGGGAGTGTTGCTTATTCCATCCCTTCCAGCTTTTATTACCACTTACAACCAGTGAGAACATAGCCCTTTCTTCCATAGAGCTCAACACTGAGAGATGATGCTCTGACACCACCACAGAAGGAAGACTGTGTGTAATAGGATTGGGCACGCACACACTTGCAAACTTGTGCAGTGACAGACACAGACAGCCATTTGGACAGCCCTTTCACTGTGCCAAGCAACAAATAGAAAACTCGGTGCTTCAATCTGATTTTAACTTTTGGCAGCAGGTGGCAACTCAGAGAAAGAAAATAAAGGGATGAAGACATAAGATAAACATACGGATGTGCGTAAGAGCCTGGAGTGAATATCTGTCTCTTTTTAGCTTCCCAGGATCTATTTCCCCCCTCTCCTCCAGAGTCCTTCATTTCCTCTTGTCCAGTGCGTAAGAGCCTGGAGTGAATATCTGTCTCTTTTTAGCTTCCCAGGATCTATTTCCCCCCTCTCCTCCAGAGTCCTTCATTTCCTCTTGTCCAGTGTTGTTGGGATGGAAAGTCCAGCTGCTGCCCCCAGTTCGCTATGGTGGGCTACGAAGTTCCTGGAGGCTCCATCCGCTGCATCCTTCTTGCGTTGGCCCCATGACCAAAGCTCAGCCGATTGCACTGTCTCCTGGACCTCTGAATCTTGAGCAAGGGGATTCAGGAGGGAGGAAATGATTGAAAACTTTCCATTCTGCAGTGGTGCTTGGGCTATAGGCTGTAAGTTACCAAGCCCTAACTTTGTCCCAGGCATTGTTCTAAGTGCTGTTGATAGATCAGCTCATTTAAAGCTCACAATAACTCTATAAGTGATAGCATCTCCATTGGACAGACAAGGAAGCTGAGGCAGGGAGCTGTTAAATAGCCAGTTAAAACCTGACTAATAGCTGGTATGTGGTGGAGTCAGAACTCAAGCCCAGGCAGCCCGGCTCTCGGACCTAACTTCCACCCTCCGCTGCCCTCCGGATCTCTGGAATTGCCTGACACCTGTCCGCTCCAAGCCTGGCACTCAGCAGGGCCTTATTTCTATGGGCTCCTTTTGCAGCAGCCTTCCAATAGACTCCCTTTTGCTTTTAAGACAAGCAGATTATTTTTCTGTTGCTTATATCCAAAGAAGTGTAAATGATTCAGTAAAGGAGAGTTAGACTGGATATTCTTAAGGACATGTGCTTATAAGTTTAACTTGAAAATTAAAGTAGAAACTAATTGCTCCCTAATCAACTACTAGTTGGTATATGTGTTCAAGTGAATAACAAAAGCTAGCTGCAACAACGAGCAGCCCTAACATCTCAGAGGCTTAGCTCAGTCAAGATGTGTTGCACATTCATGTCACAATCCAATGCAGCTGGTGGGGGAGGAGTGAAGGGGAGAGGTGAAGGGGAAGGGAGAGGGGGAGGGGGAGGGGGGCTGAAGGGGAGGGGAGAGCCCCACACTGCTCCATGCAGCACCTTGCAGCTCGGACCTCACAGTGGAAGTCTTTGAGGCTTTGAAAAAGGAGAGTGTAGGGAATCCTGCAAGAGAGCTGCTGACGGCCAAGACTAGAGGTAGCATTTGTTCCTCCCAACCCATATTCCACTGGTCAAAATTTAATCCTATGGTCCCCCCTGAGCGCAAGAGGGCTGGTAAATGTAACGGAGATTACCCAGTGGCCAAACAGAACAGATTTGGAAACAATAATATTGTCACTGCCTTAGTTTGTTGAGCAAGAAAAATGTATCAGATGCTTATCACAGGTCCAACACGATGCTAGGCACCAAGCAGAGGGTAGAAAAACCACCTCTGGATAAATTTATGATTTACTTGAAAATACAGAATATGCACTTGTGAAACAACATGATAATTACCAAGAGAGCAAATATACCCAAAAGGACACAGGGTCATAATAAGAGAAATTTCAATGAAAACAAGCAATCATCTTTTCATATATTAATATGCAAAGCATTTTTAGATAATACTAATTAATGTTGCCCTGGGTGAAGTGAAACTGATATATGTGATTGGTGAGAGTGCCAAATAGTGCAGCCCTGATAGAAAGCAATTCAGAAACTGCTTTAAGAGTCCCCAGGGCGCGTGTTTACACACTGACAAAATGATTCCCAACAAAGGGATTTAGCTCAATAAAATGAAAGAAAGAAAAAGTGACATGCAGGAAGATGCTCATTACTGCAAGAATCCAAATAACAAACCCTGGAAGCAATCTGTCGGTTCAACAGTAGGGAGATGGTTAAATAAATGATGCCATAGTCATTAAGTGAAACCAAATGCAGTTCCTTAAAGTCGCAATTGCGAAAACCATGTAGCACCCAGGAAAAACAAGTATTCCATTAAGTGAATAGGGGATTTAAAATTAGTAGTAGATGTAGATAGTTTGAGTGAACACCATAAGTACTTGGAATCTCAGGTAGGACATGAGATTTGTTGGTTTGTCCAGAGTGATGCCCCAATAAATCCCAGAGTGATTCGATCAGTGAGTGGAAAAGTATTTGCAAGCCCCCTTCGGGGAATGGTGAGAGTGGGGAAAAATTCAACTTCCCCAAGTTGAATTCTTGATATTCTCACAAGCAGTGTGGACAATCAAAGCTATAGGCTGAGCCCCCAGTCTTGGGGTTTGTTCGTATGAAACTTAACCCCACAAAGGATAAGTCAAGTCTACTTAAAATCTAGGCGTAAGAGTCACCCCCAAGAGAGCCTCTTTTGTTGCTCAGATGTGGCTTCTCTCTCCAGGCAACACGACAAACAGTCTCACCACCCTCCCCCTGTCTACGTGGGACATGACTCCCAGGGGTGTGGACCTTCCTGGCAACGTGGGACAGAGATCCAGGAATGAGCTGAGACTCAGCATCAAGGGATTGAGAAAAACCCTAGAATGAGCTGAGAATTAACATCAAGGGATTGAGAGAACCTTCTCAACCAAGGAAGAGTGAAATGAGACAAAGTGTCAATGGCTGAGAGATTCCAAGCAGAATCGAGAGGTTATCCTGGAGGTTATTCTTACGCATTAAATAGATATCACCTTGTTGTTCAAGATGTAGTGGAGAGGCTAGAGGGAACTGCCTGAAAATGTAGAGCTGTGTTCCAGTAGCCATGTTTCTTGATGATGATTGAACAATGATATAGCTTTCACAATGAGACTCTGTGAATGTGAAAACCTTGTGTCTGATGCTCCTTTTACCTACCATATCAACAGATGATCAGAACATACGGAATAAAAATAAATAATAGGGGGAACAAATGTTAAAATAAATTTAGTTTGAAATGCTAGTGATCAGTGAAAGTGAGAGGTAAGGGGTATGGTATGTATAATCTTTTTTTTTCTGTTATCGTTTTATTTCTTTTTCTGTTGTCTTTTTATTTCTTTTTCTAAATCGATGCAAATGGTCTAAGAAATGATGAATATGCAACTATGTGATGATATTGAGAATTGCTGATTGTATATGTAGAATGGAACGATATGTTAATTTTTTGTTTGCTTGTTGTTAATTTTTTAATTAATAAATATTTTTTTTAATTAGTAGTAGCCTTGGATGGTGGCTATGTCAAAGAGAAAAAAAGAATAAACAATAATAAAAATATTTTAGGTGGGAGGGAGGGGTCTCTGTTCAATATTTTTCAAATCTTTGCAACGATTTTATAGCGCCTTTAAATGAATTTTAAAGCTACAAGATGGTACCACTTGAACAAACAAGCAAAAGAACAACCAGGTTCAACTGTAGATGAAACCTCAGAGTTCAATGACACACGCAGGTGTGGGGTTCACACTGCCCTAGATGTATGTGTGCAACCGGGAGGAAAACACCTGCTACGTTTTCAAGCAAAGATGAATTAAAACAGAGTTTCTCAGTAGGTTCTTCTAAATCCTCAAAACCATAGCTTGTTTGTAGTTGGGAGCCCACTGAATTCCATAAATGAACTTGAGGTCTTCAGCGGCACAAGGCGGGGCACCTCCCGGGGGGAGTGGGGCGGATGGGGCAGGAGATGGCCCCATCAGCAGGGTCCATGGCCGGGCCTGGAGCTCACGGGCCCTGGGGTCAAGGTGAGGTTTCAGCTCCATCACCCACCAGCCGGGCAGCCCGGGGCAGGACCCCTGGACTGTCTCTCTGGGCCTCAGTTTCCCCATCTGCAAAGTAGGGATCATATCCCACCTACCCACAGGGCTGTGGGAGCAGCAGTGGGGTGGCAGGAGGCTCACCTACCCAGAGTGGCATCAACAACCCTGAGTGCTCGACAAATGGAGGGGGAGGGGGGTTGAGTGGCTTTGCCTCCTTTCCAGAAGCTTTATAGTGCGGGTCTGTAGCTTCTTATGAACACCTGTAAGGTGCAAGGTCACCTGTGAGGATGTTGGTGGCTCCTTCATAGATTCTTCGGGAGGATAAATGAGCGACTCCACGTAAGGCACTGGGCACAGAGCCTGCCACGTCGTATGTGCAAAATAAACGTCATTGTTCGCTATTTGGTTTTGATTGAGTGGGACTTAGAGGGTCCGATAAAGGGACCACAGGCCAGTCCCATCTAGCCCTCAGCCTCTGGCCTCCTGCAGGCCAAGCCGGGTCAGCTGCAGCAGGAGAAGTACTGCTAGCGGAAGGCATTGAGCTCTGCTGCGTCACCCAGGGTCTGCCTCGGGGCTGGGGCAGCAGGGACCAGCCTCTGCCCAGCTCGGGCTGAGCGTTCCTGGACCCAGGAGCCCGACAGCCAAGGAGGGGCCACCTCCTGGGAGACGGGGACACCTGTTACCTTTCTGCAGACCCGAAGGCACTTAAGAGCTCTCAGAGTCGGACAGGGTGAAAATTAGATAAAGATGAGAATGTCTTTGACTGGGTGACTTTCACTGCAAGTCGCAGGAACTGATTTCACTCAGGCCAAGTGAAAAGGACTTTTTTGGATGAACCACAGGGTGCCTTGTGGAGCTCGAGAGCGATGGGCAGGGTGACCAACTGTCCCGTTTAGCCAGGACTCCCAGGTCTGGCAGTGAAATGAAAGCACAGGGACGAAAGTCTTGCATCCCAGGAAACCTCTCAATCCAGGGACAGTAGATTGCTCCACAATCAGGCCTCTCAGGGGACTGGAACCCAGAGCCAGAGGGGGCCAGGCCCCGGGCCTCCCTGCTCCCACAGCATATCTCTTCCATCGTTCCCCTCGGTGCTCAGCTTTCCCACGTTCCCACGTGCCCTTTATAGGCAGCCCCATGGATTTTGCTCCCCCCTCGCCCTTAGATGTGCCCAGACTGGCTGAGAACCTCTCATCCCAGGCCCAGACACCCAGGAGAGAAGACGGTGTGCCACGCTGGGACTCGTGTCCACCCAGATCTCCATCGACTGTGGTTGAAAGAGGAACCCAGGGCGGGGAGTTGGGAGAGGCCCTTCTCCACCCCCACTCACACACCAGGCAGTCATAAAGCACCCACTATGTGCTGGGTTCTGCGCCAGGGTCTGGAGATATGGTGGTGAGCAAGAGCTGCAGGAAAATAGAAAAATAAGAAATGCTGTAAGAAACAAAACAGATTGAAGAAATCGGAGAGCTGGGATGAGGGAGCGGGGATGGACTTACCTAGGAGAAGCGTTTGGGTTTCCTGTGGCTTCTGCAACAAACGTCCACAAACTTACTGACCTAGACAATGCAAATCTATTATCTGATAGCCCTGGGGGTCAGAGACTGAAAAGGGTCTCTGTGGGCTAAAATGGAGGTGTCGGCACAGCTGTGCTCCTTTCTCCCTGGGGGATGATCTGTTCCGGGGCTTTCCAGCTTCTAGAGGCTGCCTGCATTCCTTGGCTTACGGTGCTTCCTCCATCTTCAAGGCCAGCAGTGGCCGGTCAAGTCTTTCTCCCTCAGCATCCCTCTGCCCTCCTCTTCTCCCTCCCATCTCCACAGTAAGGACCCTTGTGACTTCACTGGGCCCAATCAGATAACCTCCCTATTGTGAGGTCCGCCAATTAGCAACCTTAATTCCATTTGCAACAGTTATCATTCTTTGCCATGTAATGTAACCTATTCACACCTCCCAGCGATTAGGATGCCGAAGCTGCTGGCTGACCACTCGCCTGCCTACCCCCAGGTAATAGCTGAGCACAGGCTTAAGGACGAGAAGCCTGCCCTGAGAAGAGATAGTTCAAGGGCGACCACGTGGCCCATCCCTACAAGGGGCAGAAAGCAGAGCGCACACCTGGGGCACGCAGCCCGTCCTGAACCGCGCAGGTTTCTCCAAAGCTGTCACCGCGGGGAAAGCTAACATTCACCTCTACAGGAAACAGCAGGTGTCTTATGATATCCCAGGGCAAAGGGCAACTCGCTGCTGGGGTACAGCGCCCCAGACATTCCCCAGGCCACACTTCCTAACTCCACACCAGGAGCCCCGCCGCAGGGTGGGCACATGCCTGCAGGAGCTGAGGAGGGTGGCCACCTCCGGGTGGGGTGGGGTGGGGAGAGGCAGGGACTGGGGGCGCGGAGCACAGTGGCGCGGCAGTGGTTTGCTTCCGCGACGTGATGTATCTTAACACAGAAAAGATCAGGATTAAATATTGCACCATGTATGTTGTCACGTGGGGCCTATTGTGCTGTTTTTTTCATTATCTGCTCTTTTCTGCGTGTTTGAAATATCACCCAATTAAAAAGAAAAAAGGAATTATACATGAAATGAACTGAGCAGAACGACTACACCTCCCTTCCGGCGACGTCTGAACTGACTTCGAGGTCTCTGAAGGGCTGGAGGCGGCTGAGAGCAGATGGAGAAGGGAGAGGCCTCCAACGGGGGCTCCCGGGGTGACGCTGCACGCGGCGCCCCAGCCCTGCAGCACGGGCACTGGGCGCCCGGGAGGCCCGCCTGGCTGCAGTAAGCAGAGGCTTTGATTCTAGAACTAGTGTAACTCCAGGGGGTCTGGTTCGGCACGTGTTTATAAACTCCACGGTTGATACTGCTTCCCGTGTCAGGCTGGGAGATAAAGCCCAGTTCTGGAAGGTGGACCACAGCCACCCCTTCCACAAGGGGGGTTTCCGAGGAAGGCCCCTTAACCACTACCCCCACTCCTCCAGCTGCCCCTGCTCCGGCCTGGGTTGGGGGGAGCTGCCTGTTCTCCTCCCTGCATCAGCCCTGCGGGACTCTGAGCTTGAGGAGAGCCACCCTCTGGGCCACCTGGGGCCCCAGAGAAGCCCCCAACCCAGCTGCTGTCCCCTCTCTCGTCTGAAACGTCTGATGTCATCACAAATTTCAACTTGAATGGAACGTGTCAGTACAGGTGTTCTAATTCCAGTCTTAAAACGGGCCATGTGCTTACTCAGCACGTGGTTATTAAGCACCTACTGCATGCCAAACATTACTTCACACGCAGTAAACCAGACAGACAAAAATCATTGGTTTCCTGGAGGCTGGAGGCTGCAGGCTAGCTGGAGGAGACAGATGAAAACCAGGGTAGCATATTAATATGTGCCCTATGTGTAATGTCTTAATATATAGTTGAAGTTAAGTGATGTATAGTACTGCAATATAAATATGTAACTACATATTAGGATATTACATACATTATATATACATCTAGATGTTTATGCATTGCCCAACTAAAGCAAAAAATGAATTATGAGAAAAATGACCTTGGAGGTGGTGGGTGGTTAGTTCATTAGTTAGCTAGTTAGTTAGTTGTAAGTGCTAAGGGGAAAGGTAAAGCAAGGAAAGGTACCGAGGAGCGCCAGCGTGGGCTGCAGTCTCTGGGGTGGCAAGGGGAAGCTTCCCCTAAGGTGACCTTGGAGAGGGCCAGGGTCAGGCCTGCAGGCCTCCTGGGGAACAGCCGTCCTGGTGGAGGGAACGGCGAGTGAGGATGCGCAGAGGCAGGGGGCTGCTTGGCTTATTGGAGGAAAAGCGGGGAGCCAATGAGAGAGGGCAAAGCCACGGGAGATGGGAGCCCCTGGGGGCTTTGAGCGTGGCGGACACGGGAGCCGGCTGCAGCAGAAGGGAGAGGAATGGAAGTAGGAAGGACAGTTACAAGGCACCGTGGCTGCCTGGGGGAAGCAGAGGGCGGTAGCAGGGAAGCAGGAAAATGGTGGCTTCTGGGTACATTGTAATGACAGAGCCATTGGGAATGGCTGGTGAACGGCTGCTAGAATCATGAGATTTTTTTTTCCTTTTTCTTTTTTTGCCTTGTCCTTTCACATTTCGGCGCCTTCTTCCACTAACAGAGAGTAAAGTCCTTTGTCGAGTCCTGAATGGTGGGAAAAAACACCCCCTGCCCCAGCCAATCTCCCAAGAAAGTCCCTCCTCACTCGAATGCTTTTTTGTGTGTGTTATTCTCAGAAAGGTGGTGTGAAAATTTGATAAGGCAAGATATCAAAGTTCTAGTGTAGTCACAGAGCTGATAATGTGCAGATACAGCAGGTCAAAAAGTTCTTTTTTATTGCCTCGGGGCTCTCGCTCAGTACCAGAGTTCCAAAGCAGCTGGCTGAGTCAGCCGGTTCCTAAACAGTCACCCTTCCAGAGTATCATCTCCGAAGATCTGCAGGGCTGAGCCCTGAGGCCATGCTCCCCGGGGGCAGGGACCCCGCTTTCCTAGGAACACAGCCGTCTGGAATGTAACATCCTTGAAAGGCTCCCCTCTCAGTTCAGTCCTGCCACAAACATCTCATTCACAGGTGCTGCAGTGTTCAGGGATTTTTTAAATAACTCCCTTGGAATACAGGGTGTCAGGGTTTTGCTTTGAAATGACCCAGCCCTGGGGGGACATTTCATCTATGTCCAAAGGGGTATAGATGAAACAAGATTGGCTGTGAATTGACAATTGCTATTGTTAAACTTGAATGACAGGTATATGGTATTCATTGTACTATGCTGTCTGATATTAATATTTTTGAAGTTTTCTATAATAAAAACAAATCCTAGGCAGTGCGATGGTGGCTCAGTGGCAGAGTTCTCGCCTGCCATGCCAGACACCCGAGTTTGATTCCTGGTGCCTGCCCATGCAAAAAACAAAAAGGAGTCCTAACTACTCTCAAAGCAATTTGGCAATATCTAATAAAATGACAAATGTGCATACCCTTTGACTTAGCAATTCCACCTCTTAAATTCATCCTACAGATAGAGTAGCAAATGTGAAAATTAGCATGTTATTTATTGCAGCACTGGGTAAGAGCAAAAGATTAGAAGCGAGCTAAATGTTCATCAAGAGGGGATCGATTAAGTAAATTATGGTGCATTCCAATCATGGAATATAATGTTAGCAGCTGGAAAAAAAAAAAGGTAAGAATACTCTTTATGTCCTGACCTGGAACAACCTCCAAGATAGAATCATGGTGGGTAAAATGATGGTTCCCCAAAGACGTCCACATTCTAATTCCCAGAACCTACAAACGTTACCTTACATGGCAAAGGGGCTTTGCAGGTGTGGTTAAGGTGAGGGTCTTCCCCTGGGACATGCTCCTGATTTCCCCAGGTGGACCCTCATAAGTGGGAGGTGGGAGGTGGGAGGGTCAGAGGCAGAGAGAGTGAAAGACGCTATGCGGCTGGTTTTGATGGAGGAAGGAGCCATGAGCCAAGGAACGCCGGCAGCCCTGGAATCTGGAGAAGGCAGGGAAATGGAGCCTCTTCTCGAGCCTCCAATCAGGAACACGGCCCTGCCAACCCCCTGACTGTGGCCCAGTGAGACCCATTTCAAACTGTGACATCCAGAACAGTAAGATAATAAAGTTGTGTTGCTTTAAGCCACCAAGTTTGTGATCATTTCTTACAGCAGCAAGAGGAAATGAATACATCATTTAAGTGGAAAAAAGCAGTGTGCATAGTAAAGCTACTATTTATAGGAGATGGACAGGGCCTTGGTTTGCTAAGGCTGCCAGAATGCGACATACCAGAAATAGGTTGTCTTATACAGTAGGGATTTTCTAACTTACAATTTACTGTTCTTAGGCCATGAAAACGCCCAACTCAAGGCATCAGTAGGATGATACCTGGACTCTGAAGACAGGCTGCTGGCATCCGGGATACCTCTGTCACATGGGAAGCACACAGCCAGTGTCTGCTGGGCCTTCTCTCCTGGGTTTCATTGCTTTCAGCCTCTGGCGTCAGTGGCTTCCTCTCTGTTTTCTGAGGGTCATCTCTTCGTTTCTCCAGGACTTTTCTCTAAACATGTCTGGGTTTTTCCATCTTTTATCCCCTTAAAAAGGGCTCCAGTGAGAGAATTAAGTAAGACCCACCCTGGGCCAAGCCTCAACTGAAACAAACTAAAGGTCTCAGCTACAACAGGTCTGCACCCACAGGAATAGATTAAAGAGCATGATCCTTTCTGGATCATACAGCCCCCAAACTACCAAAGATCTACACACAGATATTATTCGGAAAGAGAGATTCTAGAAAGAGAAGCAAGAAACTGGTTAACACTGGCTGCTTCCAGGAAGGGGAACTCCGGTGGCCAGGGAAAGGAGTGGACGGTGACTTTTCAATGTGTACCAGCTACCACCTTCTGAATTTTGTACCATTTGAACTGCATGACTATTAAAAACAATTAATAAAATTTAAATGTATAAGACCTCCCTTCATTATGATGACATGCAGATTGGCCAGGTTCCAGTTATTTAAAACGTGTAAAACGAAGAAGCAGGTAAACTGAGTCATCACGACCAAGAGTGCCCCCGTGAGTCCTGGGTGCCTGAGAAAGAGAAACAGAAGTGACAGCAAAATCTTACCAGGTGTCCTGGGCTCCATGGCATCCTCCAACCCATTCCAGGCTGACTCAGGGAGGACATTTTTCCCAAATAATGTGCAACCCCATATCATAAATCTTTTCCAGTAACCTCTGGATTCCCTCCCCATCCCCCAGCACACCCCAAAGTGGCAAGAGGAACGAGTTCCAAAGCCATCTTGGCCTGGGGCCTGGTCTGTCCTTGGATGCTCCAAAGAGGCCACATGGTCTATGTAAAAAAAGAAAAAAATCCTCTGTTCCCTCCCTGTTTTGCCTCAACTAGGAGAGCAGAGGAAGAACCCAATAGCCCCAAGCAAAAATGCTTCTGGACCTAAAGTGATTAGCTTTGTGGAGTCCATTGTGCAAATGTATGGCCCTTCCAATGCCATTCAGCCTTGAGGAGCCCTAGCAGGGAAAGGGGAGTGAGATTCAAAAACTTTTTGATGATCCGAGTTCACCCCAAATTCAGCTTGAATATTAAAACTCCTCATGAGGACTATGTGACTCCTGTCCCACCAGATCTTGTTAAGCTTTACTTGTTCATATCATCCTCAAAATCAAGGCTGTTGAATAATTCAAAGTAGTGATAACACAGGAACAAAGGTTGGTCCCAGGGTCATCAATCCTCAGGGTTCTTTCTTCTCTCACCTTTGAACCTGGACCACAGTGCCAGCCTGAGCTTATCCTTTATCTCTTGGACAGCAGAGATGAGGCAGCCCAAGAGATTGGGCGCTTAGACACGCCCAAGCGCCAAGATGGGGAACCAGGGTCCAGATCAAGATCCATGATTGTGAAGAGAGAGACAGATAAATATTTACTGAGCATGTGCTGTCAGCCAGACACACTGCAGAATATAACATATGTATTAGCATCTGCTGTCAGACAGATACTTCAAAATATAGTATATGCATTAACTGATTTAATCCCACTAGCAACCTTACAAAATCGGTGCCGTAATTACCAACCACATCTGCCAAATGGGGAAACCGAGGCACGGCCCAGCCCTGGCAGAGCAGGGATGCAGTCCGGTGACTCAACCTCTCTGCCACGCTGCCTCCCAAGTCAACGTGTTTCCCCTATAAAGCATATAAAGCTGGGGATTTCTTTGATATGACTTGGAGGGACAAGGGCTGTCCCCGTAGGAAGGGATCCAAAATGGTGACCCCGGCAGTGGAAGGCCTGGCTTCCAACCTCCGCCCCACAGTGCCCCTCGTGTCACCATGGGCAGGACTCTTCTCATGGTTGAGGTTTTTTTGTTGTTTCTCCTCATTCACATTTTTATTCACATACCATAATATTCACCCTTTTAAAATGTACAGTTAGGTGGTTTTTGGTATATACACAGAGTTGTGCAATCATCACCATTATCTACTTCCGGAGCATTTTCTTCACCCCAAAGTAAACCCCAGACCCGTTAGCAGTCATCCCCACCTCTCTTGACCTCCAAACCCTGGCAACCACTCACCTACTTTCTGTCTCCTGGATTTTCCTCTTCTGGACATTTTATATCAATGGAATCATACAATATGTGGTCTTTGTGTCTGGCTTCTTAAGTTTCATCCATGTTGCAGCATGAATAGTGTTCTAGTTTGCTAGCTGCCAGAATGCAATATACCAGAAACAGAATGGCTTTTAAAAAGGGGAATTTAATCAGATGCTACTTTACAGTTCCAAGGCTGAGAAAATGTCCCAATTAAAACAAGTCTATGGAAATGTCCAATCAAAGGCATTCAGGGAAAGATACCTTGGTTCAGGAAGGCTGATGAAGTTCAGGGTCTCTCTCTCAAGTGAAAAGGCACATGGCGAACATGGCTAAAGTTTCTCTCTCATCTGGAAGGGCACATGATGAACACGGTGCCATCTGCTAGCTTCTCCTGGCTTCCTGTTTCATGAAGCTCCCTAGGAGACATTTTCTTTCTTCATCTCCAAAAGTTTCATCTCCAAAAGTCATTGGCTGGTGGACTCTGCTTCTCGTGGCTGTGTAATTCTGCTCTGCTCTCTCTGAATCTCTTTCATTCTCCAAAATGTTTCCTTTTTTATAGGACTCCAAAAACTTATCAAAACCCACCCAAATGGCTGGGGACATGTCGTCACCTAATCCAGCTTAATCATTCTTGATTAAATCACATCTCCAGGGAGATGATCTGATGACAATTTCAAACATACAGTATTGAATAGGGATTATTCTACCTTTATGAAATGGAATCTTGATTAAAACATGGCTTTTCTAGGGTACTCACATCCTTTCAAACCAGCACAAATAGATACTTCATTTATTTTTATTGCTCAATAATACCCCATTGTATGGAGATACCACATTTTGCTTATCCATTCATTCAGTGGGCATTAAGGTTGTTTCCACTTTTTGACTATTATGAATAATGCTGCTGTGAACCTTGGCGTACACATTTTTTATGTATGTACGTTTTCACTTCCCTCGAGTATTGTTTTAATTTGCTAAAGCTGACAAAATGCAATGCCAGAAAGGAGTTGGCTTTTACTATGGGGATTTATTACTCGTAAGTTTACAATTCTGAAGTGTAAGAATGTCCAAATTAAGGCATCATCAGGTAATATCTGGACCCCTGTGTCACACAGCAATGCACATGGCCCGCCTCTGCTGGTCCCTCTCTCCCGGGTTTCGTGGCTTCAGCTGTTGGCTTCGGTGGCTTCCTCCTGTTTCCTGTGTGTCCTCTCTCAGCTTCCCTGGGGCTTTTTTTTTTCTGTCTTTTATCCTCTTATAAATGACTCCAGCAAAAGGATTAAGATCCACCCCGAATGAGGAGGGTCACATCTCAATTGAAATAAATTAATCAAAAGTCCCACCTGCAATAGTTCTGGACCCACAGGAATGGATTAAAAGAACATGATCTTTTCTAGGGTACATGCAGCTTCAAACTATCACAGGTACATATCTGGGAATGAAATTGCTGGGCCATTAATACTTACTATTAATACTTAATACTTTGAGGAGCTGCCAGACTGTTTTCTACAGCAGCGGCATCATTTTGCATTCCTACCAGCAGTGAGTGAGAGTTCCGGTTTCTCTACATCCTCATCAGCACTTGTTATTATCTTTTTTATTATAGTCATCCTAGCGCAAGTGAATTGATATCTCATTGTGGATTTTAAAAATTGATGCATAGTTCACATACCATAAAGTTCATCCGTTTGAAGTGTACAATTGAGTAGTGCATTCAGAGTTGTGCAGCCATCACCATGGTCTAATTTCAGAACATTCTTCAACCCAAAAGGAGGCCTCGTTCTCTATTCCTCCCTCCCCCTTGCCCATCAGTGAATTCAATGCCCAGCACTGAATTGTGCTCCCACCCCCACCCTGCACCGCAAAAATTCACGTCCACCCAGAACCTGCACGTGTGACCTTATTTGAAGATAGGGTTTTTGGAAATGTAGGTAGCCAAGATGAGTCATACTGGATAGGGTAGGCCCTAAATCCACTGCCAGGTGTCCCTAAAAGAACAGGGAAATTTGGACACACCCACAGAGAGAAGATGGCCATGTGAAAATGAGGCAGGTGTTGGAGTGATGCTTCCACAAGCCGAGAACACCAAGGACAGCCATCACCCACAGGCAGGAACCAACCCTGCCAACACCTTGGTTTCAGAGTTCTGCCCTCCAGAATGCTAAGAAAATATCTGTTGTTTTAAGTCACCCAGTTTGTGGCATTCTGTTACAGCAGCCCTTGGAAACCAATGCAATCAGCAACTGCCCATCTGCTTCCTGATGGACAAGACTCTTCTCTCTTCCTCTATGCAGATGAGCTGGTGGAACTTGACAGTAGATTTAGAAAGTTCCTGCCTCTTCGGGTTGTGGTGAGGAGGAAAGGAGATGATGCACGTAAACACATAGAACCATGATGGGACATAGTATGTGCTCAAGAAACATTTGACCCAGATCTAAATCCAGGCACTGGGCTGACATCACCTCCTCCATTCTACTCCCCATCTGTTTTAGTTTCCTTTGCCTGCTCAAGCAAGTACCAGGCAGTGGATCAGCTTAAACAATGGGAATTTATCTCACTGTCTTGAAGCTAAATGACAGTGCAAATCAATGCATCAGCAAGGCAATGCTTTCTTCCCCAACCCCGAGGCATTCGGGGGCTGGCTGCTGGTGATCCTTGGTCCTTAGCTTGTTACATATAAGTGCACATGGCTGCCTCTCCTGGCCTCTCCTTTCTCTTCCAAGGTCCATTGATTTCAGCTTCTGGCTTCTCCCTCTGTGGCTTTCTCTCTCTCTCTCTCTGTCTCTCTCTGTCTCTCTCTCTGTCTCTCTCTCTCCCTGTCTCTCTGTCTCTCTGTCTCTCTGTCTCTCTCTCTCTCTCTCTCTCTCTCTCTCTCTCTCTCTCTATATATATATATATATATATATATATATATATGTCTGAATTTCATTCCACTTATAAAGGACACCAGTGTTAGGAATAAGACCCAGTCTGATTGAGATGGACCACACTTTAAATGAAGACCTCATCAAAAAGCCATACTTACATTCACAGGAATGGATTAAGTTTAAGAACATGTTTTTCTGGGGTACATACAGCTCCAAACCACCACACCATCCATCAAGAATGATGCGAAGCTCCAAAGCATATCTTGGAAATGCAGGAGATTGACCAGCACTTTCTCTGCTTTCCCTAAGGAATGATCCCTCTGAAAGGAATTTCGTGAGGGGTGCAAACCCTGCCTGATGAGTTCTGGATCCCCTACCCAGCAAGGGCTTGGATGTGACCGTCCCAAACTGGTCTGATCATGCCACTCCCTTTTTTCAGAGTTTCAAGGGTCCCCTCACCTAGCACAACACTCTTCAATCCAGATGCAACCTGCTTCTCCAACAACTAACTGCCTATTGTCAGAGTAATTCCAGTTACTCTGGAGAAGGTCTGTTGAATTCAGACAGACCCAAGTTCACTTCCAGGTTGCTCCTCTCCCTGCTATGTGGCCTTGGCAATGGCCTCACCATTCTGAGCCTGAAGTTCCTCACCTGTGAAGTGGGGTCATGACGTCCCCTTGCAGGACTGCCGTGATCTGTAAATGGGAAGGTGATTGAAGAGCAACTGGCGCAGCTCCTGGCGTACACCAGACCAGGGGTCTGCAGACCTTTTTTGCAAAGGGCAGTGCATTAGTTAGGGTTCTCCAGAGAAACATAACCAGCAGGCTTTATGTATGCATGTATGTATGTGTGTATGTGTGTATATAAAGAGATTTATTGTAAAGAATTGGCACATGTGATTGTGGGGGCTGGCAAGTCCAAATTCCATAGGGCAGGTCAGAGGCTGGAAATTCCAGGAGTGATGTTGATAGCCCAAGTCCTTAGCGAAAACCAGAGAGGAGTGGAGGATGTAATCTTCAGGCATAATTCCTTCTGATTCTGGAACTCTCAGTTCTTTGCTTTCTAAGGTCTCCAACTCATGGGTGAGGCCCACCCACACTACCAAGGAGTCTCCTTTACATAAAGTCAACTAGTTGTAGATGCAAATCTCGTCTACAAAATACTTCCTTAGGAACAACTAGACCCGTGCTTGACCAAACAATTGGACACCATAACTATGTTGACACATAAAATGAACCATCACAGCCAGAGAGTAAATACTTCAGACTTCGTAGATCAGACGGTGTCTGTCATGATGACTCAATTAAAACTTTATTTACGAACACAGGCTGCAAGTGACATTAGGCCCATGGGCTGTAGTTTGCCAACTCCTGCCCTAGTTGATAAATACCTTATGCCTGAGCCACACCCGACTCTTAGGGTTGCCCATACACAGCCCTGCACCCTCACTCCTCCATGCATTCATTCGTGCTAGCCCGTCCTCCCAGAATGCCCTGCAAGTACATCCCTCCTCTTCCAGCAAGGCTCTCCTGACTTCCCGTGCTCTGTGGCTCCAAAGCCCTTCCCCCTATCAGGGGACGTCCACAGCATCTCGTGAGCCATGGTTGATAATCCTCTCTTGCAAACGAGAAGGTGAGCCCCTATTGACCCTGCGTCCTCAGCACCTGGCACAGCACATCACGGGTGATCGGATGGTAATAGAATAAATAGGCAGTAATCTGAGAGCTCACACGATGAGGGAGTTTCACGGACAGGAGTTCTTACTGGAGGGTTTCAGTTATACAGACTTCAAGAATAAGCAAAACTGATCAGTGAAGATAGAAATCAGAATAGATGGTTAACTCGAGTGGGGAAGACGGGTATCATCTGGGAAGGAACAGAAGGGAATCTTCTGGGTGCTAGAAGCTTCTCTACCTGCAATTCCGTCGTGATTACTTATGCAAAAAGTCATCAAATTGCACATGTAAGATGAGTGCCCTTTACTGTATAAACATACCTCAATAAAAAGTAAGCAATAGCCAGCCATTCCCACGGCTCAGAACCAGAGAGAGTCAGAAATAATACCTGCACTTATTGAGAATGGAATTATTTTAAAAATTAAAAACGAAAAACCCTTTCCTCCCCCTACGGCATCAGAAACACACTCCTGCCCCATAAAATCGGCCAGGTGTCCTGGGATGTGCCCTTTCCAGAGGTTGGGGACAAGCTGGTGGCGAAGCTGCCGTCATTTCCAGAGCACAGCAGCTTCTAAATTAGCAGGACGAGGCAGCTGCTCACTTCCCACCCTCACGTACTGCACTTGGCAGACGAGAAGGAATTTTTAAAGACTGATTACACATTCTTTTTTATTGGTGCCATGTTTGTAGTATTTGTTGTCCCCAGCTGGTGCCACAGTAGGTGACATAAAAAGATGTATGAATAATGAATACAACAGCCCGAGAGTCATCAGAGAGGCTCTCTGCCAAGGCAGGGCAGGCACGGCGGGCGGAGATAATGGATTAGAGGGGGAAGCAGGAGAAATATGCATATTCCTGCTCGTTTTCCCTGAAAACCACGAGTTATGGGCAGCTCACACGTGAGCAAGGGGCATCTTCACAGGGCCCTGGAGAAAGCTCCCTCAAGAATGCAGGGCATATTTACAATGTAAATTCATTCCACGGTTGGTAGTCCAGCCTACCCAAATATGGTATTGGGTGTACAAATATCTGGGCACAAAAATGTTCATTTCAGCATTGCCTTAACTGGGAGCGGGGGGAGTCAGAGATCAAATCTACTGTTTTGATAGGATTTCTCAAACAAAAAACCCTCGAGGGCCTGAGCCCTCCATACCAATGCTGCCTTGTAATGAGATTGTCCCTGAAATTAGCAGAAGTACAGAGGTCTCGAGTCACAAACGAGGTGATATGACTTGGCTGCAGTGCAGGGATCTGGGCAGTGACATAGAAGAGCGTAGTGGATTGCTTCGTGATTCAATTGAGAGAGTTGGAGGGTTGTTCATTCATGAGTGAACAAAAAAAGATGCTTCCTTTCCCAGCTTGCCTTGCAGCTAGGGCAGCCATGTGACCTAGTCCTGGCCAATGGGACATAAAGGGAAGTCTCCTGGGACACTTCTGGGAAAGGTGTTCCCTCCCTCCCAGGAACACCAGTCTCACTCTCTCCCTCCCTCTCTCACACACGTATGCACACCTCCCTGGCCATCCCCCAACCCCCTCACTCATGCTTTATGCTTTTGGATGTAGCTTGGGGAAGATGTCATACCTGGACTGCAGCAGCCACCTTGCAACCATGAGGGAAAAGCAAGGTAATTGCAGGATCAGCAACCCAGAGCCCGGATAGCAAGGAGCTGCTGACCCAAAGCTGAAAACGAGCCTCCAGGTGTCTCGTTGACTGTCCAGCTCGCTCCCCCAGAGCTGAGTTCTCAGTTACTTGCAGCTGGATGTACCCCAGTTGCTCCAGGCTTAGCCGATGACTGTCTCGCTGCCATAGTTATACCCAATCAGCCTCAGAAAAGGAGGGAAGTGCTGGCATTTTGCCTGGAAGAACTGAAGGTCCCAGGATGCTCCCTCCAGGCTTCTCTGTGCCCCCTACATTTGCTGGAACACACTGGTGAAGTCTCTGTGCCTCCCTGGCCAGGTGGGCTTACCCGTGCTCCTCCTAAGACCTTCTCAGGCTATGGGTGCCTTAGTTCCCTGCGACTGCCATAACAGAGCACCGCAAATCTGGGGGCTTAAAGCAACAGAAATGCATTGTCTCACAGCTCTGGAGGCCAGAAGTCCGAAATCCAGGTATCAACAGGGCTGGATTCCCTTGGAAGTTTCTAGGGAGAGAATGCCTCCTTGTCTCTCCCAGCTTCTAGGATTTGCCTGCAACCCTTGGCTTGTAGATGCACCACTCCAACCTCCACCACCTCCCCCTTCGCCAATGTGTGTCCGTCTGTGTGTGAGTCCACATGTCCTCTTCTCACAAGGACACCAGGTCCCACGCTCATCCAGTGTGGCCTCATTTGAGTCACACCTTTGAAGACCCAATTTCCAAATAAGGTCATATTCATGAGACTGGGGGTGCGGATTTGGATGTCTTTGGGGGTCACAATTCAACTCATACTAGTGGGATGGCCACCCCCCACCCCCCAGCTCAGCTGCCTGGTCAGCGAACCTCACCCCTTCCCCTGGACCTGGAATCCCCGCCCTTGCCTCCCCACGGCACCCGGAATGGCTGGAGGCAGCAACAAAGGTTTTCTCTCACCCCAGCCTGGACAGTGCGTGTTCCCTGCATAAAGGGCTCCGCAGGGGGAAAAAAACTTTCATTTAGTTCCACATTTACAACTAGAATATGTGTCTTTACCCAGATTAAATGCAGCCAAAATGGCCATCCATAGAACACAGGATAAACATATTATGGTTTATTTATCAACAGCACATTCTACTACTTAGAAAGAATGAGGTATACTGAGAGATCTATAAATGCTGTCTCTGTCTGCTGCCTCGGATTTCCTTCATATTAATGGGGAAGGGGAGAAGCAGATGGGGGAGGGTGGAACAGGCAAAATTAAGTTTAGCTGGGAGTTGGGAATTGTAGAAGTTGGATAAAGGGGGATTCATCACACTCTTCTCTCTACTTTGGTATATGTTTGAAATTTTCTATCGTAAAGAGTTATTTTTTTAATGAGGTGGTCCTTACATACTACATTGGAAAGAAGTCCCTTATCCATTCCACAGTAAAAGAAACAGTAAGTTGAAGAATAATATGTACAATACAATCCCATTTATTACATATATCGGTGTTTTATATGAACATGAGCATAGAAAACAATCTGGAAGACTAGACAACAAACCAATAATGGTTATGAAATCAGGCCGCATGCTGTGAACACACGCCGACAGGCCCGAGCACGTTAATCACACTAGAAATATTTGCCAGGTGAATCTTCAACTTCACTCCTTCCAGCTGGGGAGCCCACGGAACTCTCCAGAGCTCGCCACGCGAACAAGTGGCTCTGGAAGTCAGCGCCATTCCAGAGCAGTTGATTATTTATTTATTTTTTCAAAAATAGAAATTCTACTCTTGGCTAAGAATGGCCTGTGGGCACAAGTGCAAAATCATAACCCGAAGGCAGACCCTGGAAACCACGGGGGCAGCGGCCAACGAGATGAGAGACTGGAAATCAATCAACGCAAAAACCCTCAAAGGTCGGCATTTCACCAGGAAACATCCATTCGGAAAGAAAAGGGTTTGGCGAGGCCCAGGGGTGGGCGGCGGGGGAGGGAAGGGGCCTGCAGTGAAAATGGGGGCTGTTGACAGAAAGTGAGGACACGAAGTGCAACGGAGGCCGCAGAGGATGTCAGAGGAGTCAACTCGGGGACCCCGGCAGAACACAATCACTTCGTGATGGCAAGTACCAATGTATTTTATAAGCAAGCAAATTACCCGAAGGTGCGTGGAATGACCCAGCTGGCTTGCAAGGAGAGGCCTCTCCCCGGGGACTCAGGCGCAGGTAGGCCCAGGACCACTTCTTGAGACACTCGGTTCTAAGTAAAGCCCGAAGGCAGCGGGGCGTAGCTGTCCAGCCTTCCCAGCCAGCGCCGGTGCGGGAATCCCAGGATTGCACACACGACCGACAGCACCAACAGATCAGGCTTGCGAAGCAAGCACACACGAGAGAATCAGGCAGACTCAAGAAGTTATCAAAGAATAATTTATAAGCTCTACCACCACTGCAAACACACCCCCCCACCCCAACCCCCAACCCCCCCAAAAAAAAAACTCTTGAGAAGGAGCCAAGGTCAAGGAGACTGGGGGTAACCTGCTGAGTACGTGCCAGCCACAAGTTAAAACCGCCTGAAGGCAGATTCGATTTATGGTCCAGTTCTTCCAGGGGTGCATTGAAAAATATTTGCACAGGTAGAGAAGCCAGATGCTGCGGGCCTGAGCCGGGGGTGTGGTGCTGGGGGTAGGGGGGCAGCAGGGTCTCACCAGGTCGCACTTGGAATTGAGTGGGAGGATGGCAGCTGGCTCCTCCTATGCTGTGGTTTCCTCTCCCTTGGCCTCACCCCTTTCCCACTCCATCTTTGGAGCAAAAGGCAGTAAGAGGGGGCTATCCCACAGCCTCTGCCTCCTCCCCGCTTCTAAAGGGACGGTAGCTCGGGTTCCCACCTCCCCATTCCCAGAGAGAGGGCAGCAAGTTAGGGTCGGTGAAGGCCAGAGCTGAGGGACTTCTCTTCCCATGTGCATAGGGCTCTCACTGGGGCTTTAAATCCTCACTGCTGCAGGTGGGCGCCTGGGTTTGCAGCCTCAGTATCGCTCAGGAACTTGTCAGAAATGCCGAATCTCAGGCCTACCCTGGCCCCGCTGAAACAGAACCATCCTAAGTACTATCTCCTCTCGGTAGCTGTGTGCACACACGAGAGGCAAAGTCCCCTCCCCGAGCAGAGATGCTGCCTTATGAAGTTTGAGGGTGGAAGAAATCGCCCCACACATGTCACCCCAGGAGACGGGGCTCAGAGCTTTACTTTACTAATTTCTTCCATGTTGATGGAAAATTGGCCGATTTTATATTGCATCAAAACCCACAGAACCGGGACTTCCGGAGAAGATGGCGGCTTAGTAAGACGCGCGGGTCTTAGTTCCTCCTCCAGAAAAGCAACTAAAGAAACAGAAACAATACGAAACAGCTCCCGGAGTCACAACAGAGACCAAAAAGACAGCGTACCCCATTCTGGAACAGCTGAACGGGCAGGGAGAATCCGCTGCGGTGAGATACCCGAGGGGCGCGCCTTTTCCCGGCCGGGGCGGCTGGCGACTGGGGTCCCCTCCACGCACGTGGCTCCCCGGTCTGACTGGGAACGTTGGATAGCGGGGCCCTCCCGTCACGCTTGGCGTTTCGGGCCAGCTGGGCAATTAGGACCGGCACTCTCCCAAGCCGCGGCGGCCAGCGACCCCCGCCTCCACGCGCGGTTTCCCGGGCCGACTGCCGTGCAGACAGACGAGCGCCACGAGCGCCACCTACTGGGCAGGAAAAGAAAAACAGAGCCCAGAGATTTCACAGAAAAAGCTTTCAACCAGCTGGGTCCCACACCCAGGGAAATCTGATCAAATGCCCAGACACCAGCAGAAAATAATGGATGACGCTCGGAAAATTGAAGATATGGCCCAGTCAAAGGAACAAACCAATAGTTCAAATGAGATACAGGAGCTGAGACAACTAATGCTGAATATACGAACAGAAATGGAAAAATTCTTCAAAAACCAAATCAGTAAATTGAGGGAGGACATGAAGAAGACATGGGCTGAACAAAAAGAAGAAATAGAAAATCTGAAAAAACAAATCACAGAACTTATGGGAGTGAAGGACAAAGAAGAAAAAATGGAAAAAACAATGGATACCTACAATGGTAGATCTAAAGAGACAGAAGCTACAATTAGTGAACTGGAGGATGGAACATCTGAATTCCAAAAAGAAACAGAAACTATAGGGAAAAGAATGGAAAAACTTGAGCAGGGGATCAGGGAACTGAATGACAACATGAAGCACACAAATATACGTGTTGTGGGTGTCCCAGAAGGAGAAGAGAAGGGAAAAGGAGGAGAAAAACTAATGGAAGAAATTATCACTGAAAATTTCCCAACTCTTATGAAAGACCTAAATTTACAGATCCAAGAAGTGCAGCGCACCCCAAAGAGAATAGACCCAAATAGGCGTTCTCCAAGACACTTACTAGTTAGAATGTCAGAGGTCAAAGAGAAAGAGAGGATCTTGAAAGCAGCAAGAGAAAAACAATCTGTCACATACAAGGGAAACCCAATAAGACTATGTGTAGATTTCTCAGCACAAACCATGGAAGCTAGAAGACAGTGGGATGATATATTTAAATTACTAAAAGAGAAAAACTGCCAACCAAGACTCCTATATCCAGCAAAATTGTCCTTCAAAAATGAAGGAGAAATTAAAACATTTATAGACAAAAAGTCACTGAGAGAATTTGTGGCCAAGAGACCAGCTCTGCAAGAAATACTAAAGGGAGCACTAGAGTCAGATATGAAAAGACAGAAGAGAGAGGTATGGAGTAAAGTGTAGAAAGAAGGAAAATCAGATATGATATATATAATACAAAAGCCAAAATGGTAGAGGAAAATATTATCCAAACTAATAATACTAAAAGTTAATGGACTGAATTTCCCAATCAAAAGACATAGAATGGCAGAATGGATTACGACCCAGCAATACCACTGCTAGGTATCTACTCAAGGGACTTAAGGGCAAAGACACAGACGGACATTTGCACACCAGTGTTTATAGCAGCATTATCTACAATTGCAAAGAGATGGAAACAGCCAAAATGTTCATCAACAGACGAGTGGCTAAACAAACTGTGGCGTATACCTACGATGGAATATTATGCAGCTTTAAGACAGACTAAACTTATGAAGCATGTAATAACATGGATGGACCTAGAGAACATTATGCTGAGTGAGTCTAGCCCAAAACTAAAGGACAAATACTGTATGGTCCCACTGATGTGAACCGACATTTGAGAATCAGCTTGGAATAATATCATTGGTAACAGAGACCAGCAGGAGTTAGAAACAGGGTAAGATAATGGGTAATTGGAGCTGAAGGGATACAGACTGTGCAACAGGATTAGATACAAAAACTCAAAAATGGACAGCACAATAATACCTAAGTGTAATGTAACTATGTTGGAACACCGAATGAAGCTGCACCTGAAATATGGTTTTTTGTTTGTTTGTGTGTTTGTATCTTTTGTTTTTGTTTTTTTTCTTTTTCCTTTTTATATATATATATATATTATTAGTATTATTATTTTAATTCTCTTCTCTATATTAACATTCTATATTTTTTTTCTGCTGTTTTGCTAGTTCTTTTCCTAAATCGATGCAAATGTACTAAGAAATGATCATACATCTATGTGATGATACTAAGAATTACTGAGTGCATTTGTAGAATGGAATGATTTCTAAATGTTGTGTTAATTTCTTTTCTTTTTTTTGATTAATAAAAAAATTAAAAAAAAAAAAAAAAAAAAAAAAAACCCACAGAACCAAGTTTGGCCATTTACATAGATGATTTCACACGCATTTTTTTTAAACTTTTATTGTTACACGCATGTAACATAAAGTCTGCCATCTTAACTGTGTTCAGTGTACGATTCCGGTGTGGTGCGCCAGCCCCCGCCATCCTCTCCCACTTTCTCCTCGCCCCAAGCGGAAGCTCGGCACCCACGAGGCAGTAACTTCCCACACCTCCCTCTCCTAAACCCCATGACATCCCATCTACTTTCTGTCTCTGGATTTCACATCCTGTTAAACTGCTCCCACGGGACGCCAAACCACCGGGCCACAGCTCAGATTAGGGCTGCAGATATGTCAGGCTTCGACCACACACTGTTTTTAAGTTCTTGTAGTTAATTGTCAATATTAAAAAAATAAAACAGGGTGGGCCACGGTGGCTCAGCAGGTAAGAGTGCTTACCTGCCATGCCTGAGGACCCGGGTTCAATTGCCGGTGACTGCCCATGTAAAAAAAAAAAAAAAACAACTCTGATTTCCACATTCTACTGAAAAATCCGAATGTGCCAGCCCAGGGCGCGGAAGCTGCCTTAGATGGAGCTGGGGTTTGCACCAGGCCCCTGCCACCTGCAGACTTCCCTCCCAGGAAACGGAGGAGTGGACGCCACCTTCCAGGTCCCCTGCCCCATTCCCGAGACTGCCAGGGCAAAGCGTCACAAGCGGGGGGCTGGACACAACACGGGTTTATTCTCTCGCAGTTCTGGACACAGGAAGGTGGAAATGGAGGTGGCAGCTGGCCCCGCTCCCTGTGCAAGTCTGGGGGGCCCTTTCCCGGCCTTCCAGGCCTTGGCTTGCAGGTGCATGGCCGCCTCCATCCTCCCAGGGCCTCCCCACCCCCACCTCCTTCTGTATGTGTGTGTCTGTCTGTCTGTCTGTCCGAATCCCCCTCCTGTGTCTTAGAAGGACACCAGGCGTTGGGTTGAGGCCCCACCCTAACCCCCGATGACCTCATCCTAACTTGATCACATCCGCAAACACTCTTTTTCCAAATAAGGTCACCTGCCCAGGCACCGGGGTTGGAGCCTTGCCTACAACTTGCGGGGGACACCGCTCAACCCGCGACACTCCCAGCCTGTGCTTCCTGCCACCTCCTTTTCGCACTCTTTTCCCCACACGCCTCCCACGCCCTCCGCACCACAACCCTCGGAGACGCCATTCTGTCGCCCCGCGGGCCCAGGCTTGGGCACGTCCAGTCCTTCCCAGGGATGCTTTCGGCTCTTCTGGTGACAGTCCCCTCCCGGCCCCCTGCGCCAGCCCCGCACCTCCTCTCCCTTCAGGCCAGCCTCCCCTGCCCGACCCCCACACTGGGGCCGGGTCTCTTCCCAGGTGCTACCCCCGACCTTGGAATGGCCTTTTAACACATCTCTCTGTCACCGCACGTAAGCGCCAAGGCGGAAGGGCTGTGCCCGCCTTGTCCACCTCTCGAGCCCGGCACCGTCTTGGATACATAACAGGCACTCAAATATTTGCTGAACGAATGATTGAACAAAGGGAAGAAGAAGGAAGGAAAGGAGGGAAGACGGGAAGGGGAAAAGAGCATCTGTGCTGGTTTGAAAGGCTGTATGGACCTAGAAACGCCATGTTTTCATCTAAATCCCATTTCGTAAAGGCAGAATAATCCCTACTCAATACTGTATGTCTGAATCTGTAATCAGATCATCTCCCTGGAGATGTAACCCAATCAAGAGGGTTGTTAGACTGGATTAGGGGAGATGTGTCTCCACCCACTTGGGTGGGTCTTGATTGGTTTACTAGAGTCCTATAAAAGAGGAAACATTTTGGAGGATGGGAGATTTCTGAGAGAGCAGAGAATGACATAGCCACAAGAAGGAGAATCTACTAGCCAGTGAATTTTGGAGATGAAGAAGGAAAACGCCTCCTAGGGAGCTTCATGAAACAGGAAGCCAGGAGAGAAGAAGCTAGCAGATGACGCCGTGCCCTTCCAGATGAGCGAGAAACCCTGACTGTGTTCACCATGTACCTTCTCATAGAGAGAGAAACCCTGAACTGCATTGGCCTTCTTGAACCAGGGTATCTTTCCCTGGATGTCTTTGATCGGACATTTCTATAGACTTGTTTTAATTGGGACATTTTCTTGGCCTTAGAACTGTAAACTAGCAACTTATTAAATTTCCCTTTTTAAAAGCCATTCTGTTTGTGGTATATTGCATTCTGGCAACTAGCAAACTGGAACAGCATCTATCACACCCACATGTATCAGGAAGTGTGCTACAGCCAGAGATGCTCTAAACAAAATGCAGCCGTCACCTCGGGTTGTCAGGAAGTGCTCAGAGAGCTGGTCTCCTCCCTTAATCAATACTGCCCAGTCTCAGCACTGGCCCCCGTATGGTTCACATTTATCAATAACGCACGGTGGTGCGTGTCTCGTGCAATCATCTACCGACCCTGCATTCCAGCCTATCCAGCCCCCCGCAGAGACCAGGGCCCCTTCGATCAGCACCCACAAGTGACCCTGGGCTTTTCAATAACATCCTAAACCCAGGCTGGCTGGAGCGCCCTCCCTTCTGGGAGCACCTAAATTCTAAGAACCCTTCATCATCCAAGCCGCCGCTCCACCTTACCCTATCGTGTCACCTTTTTGGTTGCCGGAAAAGGGTGCCTCCCTCCTCCACCCTGCCTGACTGCCAGCAAGTTGCATCCATTCCGAAGGGCGGATGCTGACAACCACTGACGCCTGCAGCAGGTGTGAGAGTGAGTGGGCCCGGGGCCTTCCTCGGGGGTTTCCTCTGGGGCAGACCCCTTGGGGGAGCTGGGGCAGCTGCCAGGATCCACCCCCCTGTCCCCAAGTCTGCCAAGGAATCAGGAGGACCCTGTTATACTCGAGGATTTGCTGACCTAGAGACCTCAGGGTTAGAGGCTTTTTGGTTTTGGCTGACCTCGACTTTCACCCCGCTTGTTACCAAGTGTACCCCATGCCCGGGTTGCCTGCAGAGGTGCACGGTAGGCTGGTTCCCTGCACACGCCCCCTGCATCTCCGGGCCTCCCACTGCAGGACTGAGACGGCACTCGTTTTGTTTCAAAGAGCCTCTGACATCCAGCAGGTTCTGCGCAAAGAAATGCCATCCTTTAAAACCTGTTTCCTTGATGGGTTTTATTTTATTGGAGGTTTGTCTTCATTTGCCTTCGGCTTGCAGAGCCATTGGAAAGAAGCACCCTGGGGGTCTCTTTGCCCCGTGATTCTTACCACCCACTGCTCCCCACGTCTCTGAGAGCAGCAGCTGCTGGGCCCAGCTCACCGCTGGTGGGTCTCGGGCCGGGAGACTGCAGGCGGCGTCTCGGGAGGAAGACAGACGAAGGACTGAAACTGCCTGGCCTTTCTTTAGCCCTGGCTGGTTGGGAAGAAACAGCTCCCCAACAAAAACCCAAAAGGGACCAAGTTTTTCAGGCTTATCCCTCAGGTGCCTCCAGCCTAGCCCCTCGCCAGGCACTCAGGGCCTTTCTGCTCTCATCTGTGACAATCCCTCGAGGAGGAAGCCACAGTTGAGAGAATTCTAAGACGCCCCCATGACCATGGTGCTCCGTATGGCCACACCCCCTTTCCCTAAGTGAGGGGAGGACCTGTCACTTGGTCACGTGGCAAAGGTGAAGGCTTGTACAGATGTCATTAAGGTCCCTGTCATGGTCAGGTTCATGTGTCAACTTGGCCAGGTGGTGGTACCTGTTTGTCTAGTTGAACAAGTGCTGGCCTGTCTTTTGCTGTAAGGGATATTTCATAGAATTAAATCATGATCACGTTGGCTGCATTCACTGCTGATTCCATCTGTAACCAGCCAAGGGGCGTGTCTTCTTTAATGAGTGATGCTTACTCTAATCACTGGGAGCCTTTTAAGGAGGACTCAGAAGAGACAGGCTCTCTTCCTGCTTCGGCCGGCAGGCCCCTCCTGTGGAGTTCATCCTATTCCATCAGAATCATTAGCTTCACAGCCTGCCCTGTGGATTTTGGACTCTACGTTCCCACAGTTACATGAGACACTTTTATAAATTTTATATCTATGAATATTTCCTGTTGATTCTGTTTCTCTAGGGAACCCTAACAAAATACAGTCCCTAATCAGTGCACTTTGAGTCCATGAGTGGGCCTGACCCTAATCAGGTGAGCAACTTTAAAAGGTGACATTTTGGCGAGAGCCAACCACTGGCTTCCAAGAGGAAGCAAACAAACTGGGCTCCACATGGAGAGGGACGGCCTCCAGGAGCCGGGGGCCAACAACCACAAGGAAACGAACCCTGCCAGCAGTCTCAATGCACTCGGGAGACAAACCTGAGCCTCAGATGAGATCCCAGCCCTGGCCAACACCTTGACTGATGCCTTTTAAGACCCGAGCAGAAGAAGGAGCAGCAAGACTGGGCCTGGACTCCTGGCCCGGAGACTGTGAGGTAACAAACACTGGTTGTTTTCACCAGCTAGGCTTGTGGTAGTTTATTATGCAGCAATAGAAAAACGAATGTAGAAGCAAACCAACACTTTTGGTCCCCAGTGGAAGTTACTTCTATCCCCCAAGTGGGCTGGCTGGGGGCTTGGAATCACTGTGCCTCGGCCTTGAAAGATGGAGGCTGTTGGCCCCATTTGTTACAGATTAGACTGAGGCCCAGGGGAGTGACGGGACCCAGCAAAGGCCACCCGAGGCTTGGCGGCCGAGCTAGAACTGACCCCACACCTTTAACCACCACACCACACTGCCCTCCAACAGAGCCCTGGAGTCCCACATGCTCAAATAAAATGGTGCCCAATAATAGCTTGGAAATACATACATCGTTCATGAGAGCTAATGGATTACAGTTTTCTCCAAAACCTGGGTGGGTCACAGATTAGTAAACTATACTTAAATGAGACCTCTCGTTTAAGTGCTGGGGGTAGTCGGTGAGTGTTGTAGTTTGCTAGCTGCTGGAATGCAACACACCAGAGACGGATTGGCTTTTAATAAAAGGGGATTTATTTCATTAGTTTTTCAGAGGAAAGGCAGCTAACTTTCAACTGAGGTTCTTTCTTATGTGGGAAGGCTCAGGGTAATCTCTGCTGGCCTCCTCTCCAGGCCTCTGGGTTCCAACAACGTTCCCAGGGTGATTTCTTTCTTCATCTCCAAGGGCCTGGGCTGAGCTGTGAGTGCTGAGATGAGGTATGCTGAGCTGCTTGGGCTGTGCTCCGTTGAGCTCTTTCATTTAAGCACCAGCCAATTAAATCAAACAGCATTCATTGCAGCAGGCATGCCTCCTAGCCGACTGCAGATGTCATCAGCAACAAATGAGGTTCACATGCCATTGGCTCATGTCCACAGCAATAGAACTAGGCACCTTCACCTGGCTAAGCTGACACCTGACCCTAATACCACAGTGAGGCTGTTCACAAATATTCCAGTTCTCCTTCCAGGCACGTGGAACTTGGACCTGGCCATGTGGCCCATTTGTGCAATGAAACATGAGCAGAAGTGGCCTTGTCACTTCCAGGTGGAAGTGTTAGAAGACCTGTGTGACCTGCCACACTCTCTTTCTCCTGCAAAGGTGATCCGGGAAATGCGCACCGATGGAGCTTCCATCATCTTGGATCCCAAGTGGAAGGTCACGATGCACAGACCCCCTGGCACGCGTCGGGCATGGGACGCAACCAAGAACAAACTTTGTTGTGTTAAGTCACTGAGATTTGGGGACTGTTGTTACCACGGCATAACCCAAACTTTCCTGACTAATTCACTAGCGTAATTAGGACTCCTTACCAAAGGCAAAAGCACTTTTAAAGTTAAAGACATTGTAAATAAAAGAGCGAATATCAATATAATCTGCCACTTTGTCAGGGTAACACAGCCAACAGCCATAAGTTAAAAGAAACAAATCATTGGGTTGGAAGCAAAAACTGTCAAAACAGTCACAACTGACTGATCTAGTGACTGGTGATAAACATCAGGCAAGACAGATGTTGTCATTGTCATCGTTTATGTTTGCCTAATTGTGCATAATGTCTGACTGAGAAAAATACCAAACAATTAGGTTCATTGTCTGTAATTCAGAGAAATATCTTGCCATTTATTTATCCATTCATTTAGACTTATTTATGGAGCCACTACTACATGTGGAGCACTGGTGATACACTGATGAGCAAGGCAGGCATGTCCTGCCCTCAAGGCACTTATGAGCTACTGGGAGTGAGGAATAGAAAGTCAGTGAGTCCCATGATGGGAAGAGCAAGAGGCTGAGAATAGCAAAAACAGGGAGGGTCTGCTTTAGAGAACAGGCAGGAAAGGTCTCTCTGTGGAGGTGAGGCGTAAGCTTAGTCCTAAAGGATGACAAGAAGCTTTGGGGAGGGGTAGAGGGAAATCATTCCAGGTTAGGGGATCAGCAAGTACAAAGGTAGAAAAAAGCTTGGTGGGTTCAAGGAACTAAAAGAAGGCCAAAGTGACTGAAGCAGAGGAGGCAAAGGTGAGAGGGAGAGAGAGGAGGTGGAGAGAGGCTGGGAGGAGACTCAGGGTGCCCCTTTTATTCCACTGGGGAATGGGAAGCCACAGCAGAGCTGAGAACCAATTTA
Organism: Tamandua tetradactyla; assembly: GCF_023851605.1. Lineage (NCBI taxonomy): Eukaryota > Metazoa > Chordata > Mammalia > Pilosa > Myrmecophagidae > Tamandua > Tamandua tetradactyla. The sequence goes on from NC_135349.1 coordinate 52,000,196, forward strand.
CACCTTGAGATCAGTCTGGTTGCCCATGGGAAATGGACTGCTGGGGGCTGAGAGCTGAAGCAGAAAGACCAGTTGGGAGGCTGGTGCAGTATTTCAGCTGAGATTCTAAGCCTTACCTCAAGTTGTCCACTTGAGATAAAGGCTTGCTGATGGGGGAGAAGGCCCCAGAGCAAGTGGATCCATGGTGTTGCCATTTAAGGAATGGGGAAGACGTGCGTAGCGTACAGACCGGGGCAGAGGGGGGAGACGAGAAATGAGAGTTTGGCTTTGGACATGGTTAAGTGTGAGATGTCCATGAGTGGAAAAAGCCGAGAAGAAAGGTGGATAATAAGTCCTGTGTTCAAAGGAAACGTCAGAGTCGGAGCTAAAGACAGATATTCAAATGCGGATGGCATCTGAAGCTATGGAAATGGATGGAACCGCCTAGAAAGCAATTCTAGAGAGACCAGAGAAGAAAGTCCAGGACTAGACTGTGGGAACAGTCCACATTTAAACAGTGATTGTGCTGGGCAAGGGAAGACCTGTTTGAATGCCAATCCTCTACCTCCCAAATCTCTGCATCGTACCAACAGCGGGCCCCGCTTCCAGTGACTGCCAGTGAATGCCCACACATCTCTTCTTCTTCTGAGACCTTCTCTAAAATTCCTGCCCCCTCAGACTCAGTGAAATGGTTCTCATCATGCTTACCTTTGTTTCCCCATCCGGTTTAAGCAAAACCTTTTGACTCTGAGGGGAATGTGGAACCATGTAATACAGGCCTACCTCGTTTTACTCTTCTTTGCTTTACTGCCCTTCACAGATCTTGCTCTTTTTTACAAATGGAGGTTTCACGGCAACCCTATGTCAAGCAAGTCCATGGACGCCATCCTTCCAGCAGCGCATGCTCACCTCGTGTCTCCGCGTCACATTTTAATGAAGATATGCACACTGTGCTTACAGACATACTCCTATTGCACACTCAACAGACCACAGTATAGAGTGAACATAACTTTTATATACCCTGGGAAACCAAAAAATGCATGTAACTCGCTTTATTGCGGTGCCCTGGAACCAAACCCGTAGTATCCCCAAGGCTACTTGTACCTGTTTTGTGCTGCTAATTCCATCAAAGACTTCTCATTACTCAGGGGCAGTAGTTTAATCTTCTTTTGCCTCCCTCAGGACAAGTAGTAACCTTAAATACTGACATTCTCACCTTCCTAACGCCACCTCTTGTCCTCCATCCCCATTCTCAGGGCGTCCAGCTCACAGAATCATCTGCTGGGTCCTCACCTGGGGAGAGTGCTTTTCTGTAGACGCATCTATCCATCTCATCCTACTGGGAAAGTCAGGGATCTCTGTGCATGAAATAATAAACTCAGGCTTAACAGATCAAGCTTCTGGCTTCTTTCCCCCTGGCCCGTGGATTAACAGGTCAACAACCAACCTGAAGAAGATTCACCAAATCTCTCTAGGCCTGCTTTGTTTCTCCTGCTCAAAATCAGAGAGCCTTTTACGTGGCTGGTAAATGCACGGCAGAGAGATGCAGCTGGTTTGAGGGCCACATTTTGATAGAGACGGACAAACTAATGGACACTCCATAAAACGGTTACCTCCAAGGAGAAGGTCAAAGCCACACTAAACCATCAAGGGTCAAAAGACTTAGAGATGTTCAAGCTGAAAAGAGCATCTGGAACAGGGGTCTGCAACCTATGGTCCTTGGGCCATATCCAGCCGACCATGTGCCTTTGTAAATAAAGTTTTATTGGAACACAGTCATGCCCACTCATTTGCACATTGCCTTGGCTGCTTTCACGTGACACCAGCAGAGTTGGGTAGTTGCAACAGATCTAAAGTATTTATTACCTGGCTACCTAACAGAAAAAGTTTGCCAACATCTGCTCTGGAAAGGAGAGGGAAAGAAAGAGGGAGAGAGGAAGAGAAGGAGGGAGGAGGAAGGGACAGAGGGGGAAAACATGGCTCTATCTAAACATCCATTGTAAGAAAGAAGAGTTAGACTTGTTCAGCATGGCCTGAGAGATGCAATGGGGCACAAGGAATTGGAGTTACAGGACAGGGTTTCAGCTGAATGTAAGGCTGAACCCTCCAGTGGGCACTGAATCCAGGACGGCTGCCATGGAGGAGGGAGGATGGTGTCACATCATCCACACACGGCAGGTTTAATTAAAGGTGGTGCTAAAGGTCACAAACAAGCTGACTAGGGGTTGGAAGGTAGGGTAAGGTTGGAGAGAGGGCAGTGGTTCGAGAGGGCTGAAAGGAGAAAATATGGGGAAGGGAAACAGACTGATGTGGCACAGGGTGAGGAAGGAGCTTTAGGAAAGAGGAAAGGTTTTCTGGGTGGGATGCAATGTAACCTCTTCTTCCATGCACCCCTAAACCCGTGAATGAAAGCAATATATTGTCAATGTTCCCAGGTTGTAGCTATGGGGGTTTTAGAGGAGAGTATGCAACATGGTGAGATCTGACTGATGGAAACAGCAGATCAGTCCAAAAAGACCTGGATTGGAGCAGTCCTCGTGACGACATCACAGAGCTAGGAGACCATTCCCATCCTGCCAGCACTCAGGCCATAAGAATCTTTGAACACATGATCCGGTTTCACCATGGCACCTAGTCTAATGCTAACCATGCACCTGGCCAAAGGGAAGCAATGCAAAACATTTTTTTTTTTAATTTTTCTTTCATTTCAGATCCTTCTTAGGAGTTCCTGAGGCTCAATCCCCAATGTGAAAGACTCCAGAAGGCAAAATGATTTCTGAGCTTTGAGGAACCCCTGAAATGGTCTGAGTCCATGAGAATTTTGTAGAAATGTCAAACAAGAAGGACACTGAGGACATGGGTCAGCACTGGGATCGATTCTGGGAGCCAAGGAGGAGCCGGGGAAGGCGCCCTCACCTCCAGGTTCACACCATCAGGGGCTGTTTCAATGGCATCCCAAAGCTGAGACATTTCAAATGACAGCAATCCGTTCTTTCTCATGATTCTGTGAGTGAGCTGGGCACTTTCTCTGCTGGTTTCACCTGGGCTCACTGGGGCCCGCCCTGCAGGCAGAGGCCTGGCTGTCCGGAAGGCAGCTGGTGCTGGCTGTTGGCCAGGAACTTGGTTACTCCAGGTGGCTGGCTTCTCACCCTCCAGGGCCCCTCTCCACACGGCCCTTTGCACAGGATAAGCCAGACTTCCACGGAGCTGCCTTCCAAGAGGGCAAAAGCGGAAGCTGCCAGGCTTCTTCAGGCCTGGAAGTCCCACGCCATCACCTGGATCACACTCTGTTGGGCAAAGCAAGTTGTAAGGCCAGTCCAAATTCAAGGGGAGGCAACTCTTAAGGAATGGATTGCACAGTCACATTGGGCATTTGCAGGATGTTGAACTCATCTCTGGAAATCTCCCACCCAACATACACACCCTTATATGCCACCTCCCCTCCAGGGGCATCAACTGTCGTCCAGAGCCTAAATTTGACATACTCCATGGAATAAAGAAAGCAGAGTGTCCAAAAAAGCAGCTCCTTTCTTGTTTAACTTCAGCCTCAACATAAACAAGCCCTAACAGAGTTTACCGCTTTTGAGAAGAAATATAATTGAACGTGGGTTTCAACTACAAATTTATCAGGATTTGGATCCACGGTAGCAGCCTGTGCCTAGGAAATATTCAGCTAATAGTAGGTTTTTCTTTTCTGCTCTGAGAGAACTACAATGAACCTTATATTCCAGAGAAAATAGAAAATTCCAATAACTAACAGGTCTAAGAGGCTGATTCTCTAAATCCTTTCCTTTCATCACAGACATCCATTGCTTTTTTCAGCTCAGGATCCCTCCCTTCTATTGAGACTTGCACATTTTCCTACTGCAGTCACGTGGCTCTAGTGGGAGCTGCCACGTTTTTACATGAGCCCACCCCCCTGACCACAGCCGGTTGGTCCAGGGATGGGCATGTGACCCAAACAGACCAATCAGAATTCTTCCCTTAGATTTTTTTTCTGATGGAAGGAGACAGAGGGGGATTGTAGCCTCTTTCCTCACCCGGTGGAGAAAACCATTCTTACCTGAAAGAAAAATTAAGCCAATATGCAGACGGCTGACACAGAGATGGAGAGAGACCTGGTGGTGTGTGAGTCACTGGTTCCTGGTGCCAGCTGCACTCTGCCCTTCTGCAGAATGGCCACTTAATCCTTACTTCAGCAGCATGGAAAATCATCCATCAAAGGCCTGGAGTCAATTCCCTGCCCTTGGCACTCATTATTCTAGGACGTGCTTCCTGATGCATGTTCCAAGGTTGTCCCCCTGCAGATTTTCTCAGAGTTTGGCACAGGGAAGGCCTGAAAAGCCAGAGAGCGGACACCCTGGGACAAGTCCAGCAGTGAACGGGAGGTGGGCTGCAGATGCCTCCTTGGCCTTCCTCCTGGTCCCCAGTGGAACTGAGCCCATTCCCCACCGGAATGAGTTCCTGCTCATTGAGGAACTCAGTGTTGGCCTCCTTCCCTCCTCTGAATCACTTCCCCACTCTCTCATGACTCTTCCCTGGGACCATTTTTTAAATAAACTGCACTCTCATCCTTGTTTCAGGGCCTGCTTCAGGGGAAACCAAACTAAAACAAGGTCCCTTTTCTTACCTACACTAGGAAGATTTGAGTTTCTGTCACCTGCATCCCAAAGTCTTGACTATTACCTCCTTCTGGAATGATTCCTAGAATGTGTTTGGAACTTTCCCATCCCAACCTCTAGTGACTACATCATAAATATGTAGATTTCTTTACCAAGTCTAATGGGACTCTTGGACCAACCTTAGGTTTCACAGATCACATGGCACTTCCATAAGTTCCCATTGCTGATGTGCCAGCCATGCAACAGAAGGTCAGGTCAGAGATGGCTCTAACAGACTTACAATTAGAGAGTCTTGTTCAGCATAGCATGGGGGGGAGATGCTTCCAGAACTTTGGGACTGTCAAGCCTGCACAGGAGTACTAGGACAGCTTGAAAAAAATAGAGGCATCTTTAAGTAAATAAAATGGAAGAGATTTACCTCCTCCCTCATACCTCATCCTCCTACTGGATCCAAAGTGCTCAGTAAATATTTGTTAAATGAATGATCTGTTTATTCCTTCCACTCCACAACTCACGAAAAGGAGACTAAGACCCACGTCGCAATGCTGTGACTATAAGCCTCACAGTGGCAATAATGAGGATTCTCTCAGCTGCTCACCTCCACTAAATCCCACCAGCTACACCGACCATTTCACTTTGGGGGATGTTTTAGTGACCATGGCAGGTTGCTGCATGATGCCTACCTGTGTTTCTGGGATATAAAGATATGTGTGGGTGGTCCCGAGCAAGGGCCCACCAGATTAGTATTCAATTCTCAAGGGGCAAGCCACTTAGTACAGGCATTCCCATCCTCTCCCCCCACCACCCCCCGAGAATCTGCCCACCAGGGACTCAAGGTTCTGTGCAGACCAGGAAGTGCCTGGCTTTGGTACAGTCGCAGTCATGGTCTCAACAGTCATTTCCTTTTGGACCTGGCTTTCTCAGCGCAGTATCTGTTGTTCATTGTCACCATGAATGTTCAGGGACACAAACTAAAGATAATGATCTTTTATCATCCCTCAGTCATCTGTCCCTCCCATGTGCCGGAAAGGGTACCAAGTTCAATTTGTCCAAGGACAAAATGGCAACATTAGCATCATGAGATCAGATAACAAAATTATCAGTGGTAATTCATTATTATACTAAAAGTAGCTTACATCTGTTTTGCACGTACCATTACTAAGGACCTATTGAAGTGCTTTGCATGCTGCGTTGGTCAGTTTAGACCAGGTTATGCTGCAGTAACAAATTAACCCAAAATCTCAGTGACTCAGCAAGACAGGCTGATTTTGTACATTCTGTGCCCCCTCTGTCTTGGTTGGGGATTATGCTCCAGGAGGGCACTCTGAGACCCAGAAGGATGGAAATTCCACCATCTCCGTGTGTGACCTCCACAATTATTGGAGCAGGGGATGACAGAGTGGAAAGGTTATGGATCATCCCTTGAAAGCTTCATCTGGAAGTGATGCATGTGACTTCTATGCACAGGGCATCGGGTATAATTAGTCCCATGCGGCTGGGAAAATGTTGGGCGGCATATGGACATCTCATGACCAGTGTGTCCCTGCCAACAGGGGTCATCTCATCTGAGCCCACGACCTCATAAAATATAGTGTTGTCCCTATTTTACAAAGAAGGAAACAGGGGCTAATGGAGGCTATGGGACTAGCTCCAAGTTGTCACAGACAGTAAGTGACAGAGCTGAGATGTGAACCCGGGCCTGGCAGGCTTCAAAACACTGTCAGCCACTATGCTGCAAGCTTATCACAAAATTAGACAAAATTACCTCATGTAGCAAAATGCCATGCTAATTAGCAGGATAAGCCAAGTTATGCAAATATAAAATGGAGCCTCCCCCCCAACACTCCACCTCCTCACCTCAAAGATTCAACCTAAGCAAATACTTACAATAGAATTCTTGGACAATTCAGCAAGGAAGAACTGAGGTCATCTCATCTGGGTCTGAAACCCAGCCTTCATTCTACCCATATAACCTGAAAATCCTGGCAGACTGTCTCCTCCTGTGACTGGAAAAGCCATTGGTGAATTGTGGCATCTTTACACAATTCACAGATCTTTCGAAAAGTGCAAAGGTGAATGCCATCCACCTCCCTAAAAATAGGGCAAGAGTCAGTATGCTTTTTCTATTGAGGACCAGACAGTAAATATTTTAGATTTCCAAATGACATTTCTTTTTCTTCCTTTCTTCCTTCCTTTCTTTTTTTTCTTTCTCTCCCTTTCTCTTACCTTTCTTTCTTTCTTTCCTTCCTTCCTTCTTTCTTTCTTTCCTTCTTTCTTTCATTCTTTCCTTCCTTCCTTCCTTTCTTTCTTTCTTTCTTTTTCTCCCTCTCTTTTTTCTTTCCTTCCTTCCTTCTTTCTTTCTTTCCTTCCTTCCTTTTTTCTTTCTTTCCTTCTTTCATTCTTTCCTTCCTTCTTTCTTTCTTTCCTTCTTTCTTTCATTCTCTCCATCCTTTCTTCTTTTCTTTCTCTTTCTTTTTCTCCCTCTCTCTCTTTTCTTTCCTTCTTTCTTTCCTTCCTTCCGTCTTTCTTTCTTTCCTTCTTTCATTCTTTCCTTCCTTCTTTCCTTTTTTCTTTCTGTTCCGCTCTCCCTCTCTCCTTCTTTCCAACCCTTAAATATGTAAAAACCACTCTTAATTCAAGGGGCATACAAAACAGGTTGCTGACAAAATTTGGCTCACAGCCTATAGTTTGCTGACCTCAAATTACTACTGTGATTCTGCACCACATTTGACAATGTGCATACGCATTTTTACCTACAGTATTTTATTTGATCTCTATAACAACCTTTGAGACAGGTCAAGATCATTATTCCCACTTTAAGAGGGTGACCCTGAGATTGGAAAGGATAGAGTGACTTGTCCAGTGTCAGGTTGCCAAGCCAGATCCTCAGTCTCTGGGTGAGTTCTTTCCTTTTCATGGAAATTCAGACTGCCACAGGGAGGCAGGTGGTCTAAATTGATGACACATCCGAATGCCTGAAAATTAAAAATAAATGCCAGGGTGATAACATTAAAAGCCATGCCTTTTAATACTACTAGAATGAGGAAATATCACATTACAAATATTAAGAGAAAAAAATCAAGATACAAACTCAGATCTGTATCATCTTTATTAAATATAATAGAAATAAAGTCTGGCAAGATTTACTCCCAGAATATTAGGAAAGCTTTATTTGAATAGTGGCACAATGGGTGATGCTTTTTCTTCATAATTTTCTCTAGGTTCCTAAGATGCACATGTATTATCTCTATAATCAAATAAAAAGTTATGGAATGCCATGGTCTTACTACATAAGCAGGTGCTTAGCCTAGACTAATTAAGCATTGCCCACAAATGTCCGTGGGCCAAGTTTTCCTGATGAGACAAGATGCCTGTAAACCCTTCTGGCCCACAGTGCAGGTGTGTTTCTTTCTGCCCGCATCTCTCACACCACCTTACCCCAGTATAAAACAATGCGGTGGTTCAATGGGTGCCTTGTGGTTGCCTCTGGCCATACAGGAGTGAGGAGGTGACCCAGGCCTCGCCCAGTGGAGTGTTCCCATCTCCCAACCACAGTGACGGAATCAGGGAAGGACACATGACCCAACTGAGCCAGAGTCTTCCCTGGGACTTTTCTCACGCCCTCGGGAAATGCACCCTTTCCCATAGGCTGGAACTCGCCACCGCAGGAGAGAGGCTTTGAGGATGGAGGCCATGCAGTGCTGAGAAACGGGGACAGCTGAGAAGCTGAGGATGGATCTGTTCCCCGTGGGCAGTGGGAAAGGATGAGGGACAGGGGTGCAGCAGGAGATCTCAAGACATCTGTATTCTGGCCAAATTCCCCTCAGACTTCCTGTTATATGAACAAACAATTCCATATTTTGCTTAACCAAGTTTTAATTGAGTTCCTTTTCCTTGTAGTCAAAACACGTGTTCTCCCTTGTACACCATCATGTGTTCACATCACATGCATTGATTGAGCTTTTACTACATGCCACAAACGTTGTAGACCCCGGAAATTCTGAAAATGATGTTTAACAACCATAGTGATAACACCAAAAATAATAATGATGAAAAATAGCAGCTAACCGCAGCCCTTTGTCATTAACTCAGTCAATCCCCAGGAAGAGGGTACTATCCTCAACCCCTTGTTAGAGCTTGGGGGACATAAGGGAAGAGGGTTGAGGAACTTGCCCAAGGCTGATACACGGTAGAGCTGGGATTCACCCCAGGAAGTCCACACACTCTTGCCCACTTCTCCAACCCCCAGATACCCTGACCCAGCTGAGCTCCACCTAAGGAGACTGACACATCAAAAATCACTTAAAAGCGGAGCTGCCCCCAATCTTGGGGTTTGTTCATATGAAACTTAACCCCACAAAGGATAGGTCAAGCCTACTTAAAATTAGGCCTAAGAGTCACCCCCAAGAGAACCTCTTTTGTTGGTCAGATGTGGCCTCTTTCTCCAGCCAACCCAATGAGCAACTCACCACCCTCCCCCTTTCTACATGGGACACGACTCCCAGGGGTGTGGACCTTCCTGGCAACGTGGGACAGAAATCCTAGAATGAGCTGAGACTCAGCATCAAGGGATTGAGAAAACCTTCTCGACCGAAAGGGAGAAGAGTGAAATGAGACAAAATGAAGTGTCAATGACTGAGAGATTCCAAGCAGAATCGAGAGGTTATCCTGGAGGTTATTCTTATGCATTAAATAGATATCACCTTGTTAGTCAAGATGAAATGGAGAGGCTGGAGGGAACTGCCTGAAAATGTGGAGCTGTATTCCAGTAGCCATGTTTCTTGAAGATGATTATATAATGATATAGCTTTCACAATGTGATTGTGTGATTGTGAAAACCTTGTGTCTGATGCTCTTTTCATCTACCTTATCAACAGATGAGTAAAACATATGGAATAAAAATAAATAATAGGGGGAACAAATGTTAAAATAAATTAAGATTGAAATGCTGGTGATCAATGAAAGGGAGGAATAAGGGGTATGGTATGTATGAATTTTCTTCTGTTGTCTTTTTCTGAATTGATGCAAATGTTCTAAGAAATGATCATGATGATGAATATGCAACTATGTGATGATATTGTGAATTACTGATTATATATGTAGAATGGAATGATCATAAGTTAAGAATGTTTGCGTTTGCTTATTCTATTTTTTTAAAAATTTAAAACTTAATTTAAAAAAAAACAAAGTGGGGCTGCCCAGTGCCTCCCTAAGTTCCACATGCCTGAGAACTCCTCAGAAGGCTTGTGACATGCAGGTTCTGATGCAGTCACTCTGCGGTGGGGCCCAATGTCCTTGTCTGCAGCGGGCTCCCCGGTGACACTGCTGCTGGAGGCATGCGGACGTTCTGTGAAGAGCACGGGGCCGTGGGAACCTGGGGAGCAGTCTCTGGGATGTGAGTCCCACAGGGCTGAGTCACAAAGGACCACAAACTGGGCTGCTGAACACAAATGATATGCGTTGTCTCCCAGTCCCAGAGCCAGAAGTCTGAATCGAGGTGGCCAAGGCCAAGGCTTCTTCTGAAGACTGCTGGGTCCTGGCAGTGGCTGGCCGGTGACTCATGGCCTTCCTTAGCTGGTGGCATAACTCAATCTCTGTTCCTGTTCCATGCCTTCATCTCTCCCTCTCTGGGGAGCACTCCAGCCATATTGGATCAGGGCTCTCCCAAACCTGGTCTGGCCTCATCTTAACTAATCACATCTTCAAAGACCATCCATTTTCCACATAGGGTCACACTCATGGAGGGGGATTATGGACTTGAACATGTCTTTTGGAGGGGACACAACTCCATCCATCATCAGGCCTGGGAAGTCCAGAGAAGCCCCATAGGCCAGGTCAAGTGTGAAGGATACCACCAGAGAGGAATGGGGACACGCATCCCAGGCAGAGAAATGACTCGAGCAAAGGTCCGGGAGCAGAAGTCCATCTGCAGATGGATGGGCCAAGCAACAATGTCCACCTATAGAAGACAATGTAATCCAGCCATGGAAAGGAACGGGGCATGCTACAACAGGAGCCAGACACAAAAGGACAAATATCGTATGATCCCATTTCTATGAAATATCTGGTATAGGCAAATCCACAGAGACAGACAGCATATTAGTGGTTGCCCGGGGCTGGGGAGGGAGGCAGGGGGAGTGACTGCTGAGGAGCACAAGGCTTCTGTTTGGGACGATGAAAATGTTTTCAAAATCGATAGTGATGATGGTCGCCCAACCTTGTGAATGAACTTCATGTCGCTGAATCAGACGCTCTCAGGTGGTTAAACTGATCATTTTTATGTTCTATGCATTTTATTACAATATTAAAAAGTGGAAATGCATGTCCTTTCTGCAGAATGGGGATCAGCATGGCAGGAAATGAGCCTGAAAGGGCAGTGAGACCGAACAGCCTCAAATGCCAGGCTTTTGGGACTTTTTTTCTGAAGCATGGAAGCCATCGGGGTTATCAGGGGAGGGAAATTTCTAAAAAGGTCTGATTGCCCCATGGGGAAAGAAGAGTAGGAAGGGCCAGAGGCAGGGCCATGGGTTAGGGAGCTACTGTCACATCTAAACACGGGGCTGAGTGAAGGTGCTTCCAACAGGCTAATTCTCTCTGGCCTCAAAACTGAAGTTGAGTGTGACCTCCTCCGAGAAGTCCTCCCTACCTGACTTCTCTGGGTTAGACCCTCCTCCTGTGCTCCCGAGTCACTTCCCATGGCCACCCCCAGCCAGGCCCTTCCAACAATTAGAACCCTTTACCCTTCTGCCTCTCTCCTGGTGTCTGAGCCACTCAGAAGCAACAATTGTAAAATGTGCTTCTGTATCTCCAGCAGCTAGCACATAGTGTGTGCTCAAAAGGTGATGATGGGACGGTGTTCTTGTTTGCTAGCTGCTGGAATGCAATATACCAGAAACAGAATGGCTTTTAACAAGGGGAATTTAATGAGTTGCTAGTTTACAGATCTAAGGCCAAGAAAATGTCCCAATTAAAACAAGTCTATAGAAATGTCCAATCAAAGGCATCCAGGGAAAGATACCTTGGTTCAAGAAGGCCGATGAAGTTCAGGGTTTCTCTCTCAAGTGAGACAGCACATGGTGAACACAGTCAGGGCTTCTCTCTCGGCTGGAAGGGCACATGGCGAATACGGTGTCATCTGCTAGCTTTGTCTCCTGGCTTCCTGTTTCATGAAGCTCCCCGGGAGGTGTTTTTCTTCTTCATCTCCAAAGCGCTGGCTGATGGACTCTCTGCTTCGTGGTGCTGCAGCATTCTCTGAATCTCTCTCTCCAAAATGTTTCCTCTTTTATAGGACTTCAGAAACTAATCAAGACCCACCCAAATGGGTGGGGACATGTCATCCCCCAATCCAGTTTAACAACCATTCTTGACTAAATCACATCAACCAGGGAGATGATCTCATTACAGTTTCATATATACAGTATTGAATAAAGATTATTTTACCTTTAAGAAATGGGATTTATATCAAAACGTGGCTTTTCTTAGGGGGCATATATCCTTTCAAACCAGCACAGACCGGCAGGTGCTTAAGTGTGTTCAAAGCAACTTTTTCCCTCTTGGAGAATTTAACATCCCTGCTCAACCTCAGTATGGCCTCAGTACCCAGAAAATGTACAGTCAAATATTAAAGCTGCACTGCTAGCTACACATGCGCTATGTGGCACTGGGGCAGTCACAAAGCTTCTCTGATCCTCTGTTAACTCAGCTGCAAAAGTAAAAGGGTTTAATATCCAGAATACATGAAGAAATCCCACAACTCGACAACAAAAAGACAAATAAAAACCCTTTAAAAAACAAGTAAAATGATTCTTTGTCATTGTTGCCCAGTGAAAACTGTCTAAGATTAAGAGTGTTGCTGATTGTACAACCAAGCAAGGACACTGTAAGACATGGTTTGTTTATTTTGGACATGATCCATGATGCTCAATGGATGGAGGAAACCAAAGGATACAATGACTGAGAAGCATAATGGCGAACGGTGACACATTTATATGATGGAATATGGTGCAGCTACAAAAAGGAAGGATGCCAAGAGGCACAACAGACTGAATAAACCTGGGGGACAATGTGTTGTGCAAAATAAGCCAGAGAAAAAAGAACAAATATGCTTAGGTCTCTTTGAGAAAATACTTATAAGACAACAGGGGCCTAGCTGGTAAGCCCTTAGAGCAGGCAGTTTGTCTCAAGTTGTAAATGAATTTCTTAATTCTGAGACACTGAGCTATGTGTGTATCAGCTGATATTTCCCTGAATTTTGAATAACTCCATTACACCTAAGACCCAGAATGGAGAGCTGCAGCTGTGAAAGTTAGCGTAGCTACATACAATAACAATTAAAGTAACCAAAAGAGAGCTCAGGCCTCAATTCGAGTCCAAAACAAAGCCAGTCTTGGCTGGGTGTAAGGTGAATTAGAATGCAGGGTAAAAGATGATTGTGTATGTACTCCAGACCTTCAGCTGCTGTGTGAGATCAAAGGCAGAGAGGTTTATTATGTCTAGAATCTAAATTTTCTGTAACACACACTCTAAGTCAACCTGTCTGGACAGCTCATTTAAACAACCCAAACTCCTGGAGTCCCAAATAGGAATGTGGCCTTGTAATTCTCTGTACCGTAATATAAAACCAGGATCCACCTCAGACCATGGTGGGCTGACAATCAAAAAGTATTAGTAGAGGGCGGGCCACGGTGACTCAGCAGAGTTCTCGCCTGCCATGCTGGAGACCCAGGGTCATTTCCCGGTGCCTGCCCATGCAAAAAAAAAAGTATTGATAGTGTCCCTTGAGGGTTCGAAGGTGGGGGGGGGGGGGGGCAGGGGGGCGGTGATTATATATATAAAACTATTAAACTTTACCATTTGGGAAACCTCGGGTACCCTCTCAACCATTGGGGACCCCCAAGAAAATAGGCCCAGCCCTCAATCCTGAGGCTTGCCTTTACGAAACTTATTTCTGTAGGGGAGAAGCTAAGACTACCCATAGCAAGGCCTAAGAGTTGCTTCCAGGAAGCCTCTTTGTTGCTCAGATGTGGCCTCTGTCTCTCTCTGTAAGGCCACCTCTGCAAGGGAAATCATTGTCCCCTCCCCACTACATGTATAAGCCATTCAGGGGTGAAAGTCTCCCTGACAACACAGGGTGTGACTCCCGGGGATCGGTCTGGTCCTGGCACGGTAGGATGGACAATGCTTTCCGGAGTAAAAGGGGGAAAAGAAGTGTAATAAAATAAGGTATCAGGGCCAAGAGAGATCAAAGAGAGTCAAGAGGCTGCTCTGAAAGCTACTCTTATGCAAGCTTCAGTTAGTGCTCATTGCCATGGTTTGTTAAATCCCAACCAACATCATTCTGGTTGACTCTTAAGAACACCTACAGCCCAAATTTAGACTCTATAAAGATTTGATGCACTAGGTTTGCCTTCCTGGAACATATCATTCCCAGAGGGTTCCTAGGTCAGATAAATCCTGAAACTCAGAGGGACCAACTTCTCCAAGTTTATCAGTTAATTTAATCTCACTATCCTGTCGTATGGACACCCCTTCTCAACATGAAAAATTCAGAACAGGCATTGTCCAAAGAGTCCTCTAGATTAGGAGAAGGATTAAAGGAGAAGGAGGAGGTATAACAGAAAGCATGGTATTTAACAGATGAGTATGGCTGCTAAACCACTATATTAATATTCCTTCTACCCGCTAGTGTTTTGAAGCAGCTAGAAGGAAACATCAGAGATGGTGGAATGGTAGTCCATGACAAACTGTCGGATCTGTTCTGTAACTTCTTGTTGAAGTGTGCTTTAAATATTATTACTTTTTTTCTTTCTTCACTTTGTATATATGTTATATTTTATGACAAAAAAAGTTAAAAAAAAATGGGCAAAAAACTTTTTTTTCTCCAAAGAAGATACACAAATGGCCAACAAGCACATGAAATGACTTTCAACATCTTTAGCCCTTAGAGAAACGTAGATAAAACCCAAATGAGATATAATTTCACACTCACTAGAATGGCTACTATTAAGGAAAAATAACAGAAAATTACAAGTTTTGGAGAAGATGTGGAGAAATGGGGACAGTCACTCACTCGTTGTTGGTGGGAATATGAAATGGTATAGACTCTGCGGAAAACAGTTTGTTGGTTCCTTAGAAAGTTAAGTATAGATTTACCATATGACCCAGCAATCCCACTTCTAGGAAGACCCAAAAGAACTGAAAGCAGCAACTAGAACAGACATTTGCACACCGATGTTCACAGCGGCTTCATGCACAATAGCCAAGAGATGGAAGCAACCCAAGTGTCCACCCATGGGTGAATGGATGAACACATTGTGCTCTGTCCATACAGTGGAATAGTATTCAGCTATAAAAAAGGAGAGAAGTTCTGACACGTGCTACAACACAAATGAACCTTGAAGACACCAGCCAGGCACGAAAGGGCAAATATTGTGTGATGTCACTGATATGAAATAATGAGAATAAGCACACTCATGGAGTCAGGAACTAGAATCCAGGTTACCAGGGGCTGGGTGGGGGTGGGGAAGGGGGAATTAACCCTCAAAGGGTGCTGCACCTCTATTCGGGGTGATAGAAAAGCTCGGGTAATGGATGGTGGTGATGGCAGCACAACATTGTGAATGCAACTAATACCCCTGAATTATATATTTGAAAATGGTTCAAACGGGAAATTTTAGGTTATATTACATAACACAAACAAACATGGAGTGTATAATGCAAACAGTCAACTCTAATGCAAGCTAAGGACCACAGCTAATAGTATAATTACAAGAACATTGCTGCATCAATTGTAACAAAAGAACCACACTAATGCAAAGTACTAATAATAGGGAAAATTTGGCGGGGGGGGGGGCATTGCATGGGTTCTCTGCATTTTCTGCATGATTTTTCTGTAAACGTACCACATATCTAGTAATTTAAAAATCACCAAATGTGATAACAGAATAAAAACATTTTTTTTAATTCATGGGACTACACTCCATAAAACTGAGCCCAAAGTTAAACCATGGGCTGCAGTTAATAGTTCAATCCTAACACTGCACAATCATCAATTGTACCAAATGCCCCATACCAAAGCATGAGGATAGCATGGGAATCCTGTATTTCATGCACGATTGTTCTATAGTCCCACAACTTCTCTAATAAAGGGGAAAAAAAAAAAAAGGTCAAGCAGACAATGTCCCCAGCCTTCAGGGCACCCAATCTGCAGCACCTATTTTAATGATCATGATGAGCAATATCCTAAGCATTCAATAAAAAGAGGCACGTGCCAACCTAGTTTATCCCCCAAGTATCCTCACGCGGCTTTAACGAGGGACAGATATGGCACGTGCCCTGACTTTTTAAAATCGCCGCATCTTGTTCGATTCCAGGCGTTTCCTTCCACAAAGGGCAGCTGGTTGCGGAATTATCAATGGACTTTGCTCCGGGTGCAGATATAAAAGGGGGAGCCGTGCGGGGCGAGCCGGGGCCTGCGGGAGCTGAGCGTGGGTGCCCGCGGCATGGCGCGGCCCGGCTGCACGGCGCTGCTGCTCGCCCTCCTGCTGGCCGGCGCCGGCGGCCACCCCCTCCCCGGGAGGAAGAGCGCCCATAAGCTGCTGCTCATCTCCTTCGACGGCTTCCGCTGGGACTACGACCAGGACGTGGACACCCCCTGGCTGGACCGGATGGCCAGGGAGGGCGTGAAGGCCAAATACCTCACGCCGCCCTTTGTCACCATGACCTCGCCCTCCCACTTCACCACCATCTCGGGTAAGTGGGGGCGGCCCCCCCCTCGGCCGGACCACGGGGGACGCCGAGGCAGCGCGGGAAGCCGGGGCCACGGCTGCAGGGAGCTCGGGCTGAGGGGGTCACGGCGCACTCAGGGCACTTCCCGGGACCCCAGCACGGAGGGATCCTGACAGCAGACTGGAACTCAGGACAGGCCCTGCGCCCCCGCCCCCACGTGGAGGGGTTTCTCCACTCCCCCAGCCCACCCTCCAACCTTCCTCCCAGCCATTATTTTTATTTATAAAAATGATGAAACATCAACATCTAAAGAATTCCGTTGAATCAGTTTGCTCCCTCAGCTTAAAACCTTCTAGGTGTCCTGTCGCTCCTAGAAGAGAATTCAAAATTTGTCTTTGGGTGGCCTAGAAGGTCCCGCCCATCCTAGCCCAGACCCCCTCTGCCAGCCTCTCCCCCTCCTCTCCCTCCCTCTTAGACTGGAATCCTTCTATTTATTTAGTGGCAACTGCATTCTGGAGTGGCCTGGCTCATTCCTGTCCCTGAGACTTTGCACATGCCGTTCTCTCTTCCCGGCACAGTTTTCTCTTCCCTTCGCTCACTTCTTTCCCCATCACAAAGGCCTCCTGCCCCAAGACCTTTGCATCTGCCTTTCTCGGTCTCCCCAGCTCGCCTGGAGTGTACAGCCCAGCAGAGGAGACAGACATCAGACAAGCAAAGAAATATTACTTACAGCTCAAAGAGGCACCAAGAAGGAAAAGGAGAGGCTGTCTGGGGAAGATGGCAGGGGCAAATCTACTTTGAATTAGAGAGACAGGGAACTGCTCTCTGAGGATGGGGCATCTGAGCTGAGAGCTGAAAGAGATCTCAGGAGACAAGAGCAAGGAAAAGCGTACCAGGAAGGGAGAGTGCCATGTGCAAGTCTCTGGGACAGGAAGGAGCCAGGCCACTCCAGAATCGCAGTTGCCACTAAATAAATAGAAGTATTCCAATCTAAGAGGGAGGGAGAGGAGGGGGGAGACAGGATGCAAAGGACTTGAGTATTGTAAGAATTGCAAGGGCTTCCCGTTCTCAAGCCACGTGGCTGGGTGTTAGAGCTAATACAATGCTGCAGAGCAGGTATTGGCCCCATTCTGCAGATGAGAAAACTAAGGATCAGGGCGCCAGCCTATCTGACCAGTCACTGGCCAGGAAGTGGGGTGTCCCCGGCCACATGGGAGCGTGGGTTCCGAGCCTGGAGCCCCGGGACCCCTCTCGCAGTCTCCTCGGACCCGGGAGGGCTGGGGGTGGAAGGGGGGCCGGGCGCCCGCACAGGAGCCTCACCCCGTCTGGAGAACCGCTGCCGCCGGGGCCCAGGACAGCTTCCAGGGGACTGGAACTAGAAGCAAACTGTAGGCACCTCTTCCTGGGGAAAGGAGGGTCATTGCTTCCATCAGCCTCTCCAAGGGAGTCCACCAATCAAAACCTTAAAAAATTAAGCTGAAGACCCACTGAGAGAGAGCCTTGCTGAGGAAGATTTCCCTGCCTGGAAACTCTCTGAGAGGCCGGTCATTGGGGAACAATTAGCGCCAGGAAGCAGGAACTAAATAGCCCTTTTCTGGAGAAAGAGGGTGCCATTTCCCAGCAACATCAACTTCACAGCACTTAAAAGATCTCCCCAGGCAGATTCCAGATCCCCGAGTGCTGAGAATGTGGAGGGGATAAAATATTATATCGTGCGCCCACGTTTTGTGTATTCCCAGAAGGTTCTGGATACAATATAAACAATGTGGACATGTTTTAAAAATTACAAAATCACCCCAACTCTCTCCCACATTCATCGCCAGCGGGGATGAAGAATGGAGACAGGTACCCAGCTTCAGCCTGGTGCGGGGGGAGGCGGGGTAAGTCGGCACCATCCGATAAAATCACAAAGGCACACACACTTTTTTATTGGGCAATTGCAGGTGGAGGACTTAATCCCACAGATATGTTTGCTCAGGGGAAAATGTTGTACATCCAAAATTATTCATTGCGTGAGTGTGTCCATCCGTGTTTGTACCAGCAAAGAAAAAATGAAACAACTGAAATATCCATCAAGAGGGGAGTGGCTGAATAAGATAATCTGTGCCTTACGTAGGGTGAAGAAACTCTTTGTGTACTCCTAGGAAACAAACTATCTCCAAAGTGGATTAAGTGGCAAAAGCAAGATGCAAAGAAAGTATATAGCAAATATATACCCACACACATGGGGGGGAATGTATGTGTGTATATACATGCATATAATTGCTTTTAGGATCTCTGGATAAATAAACAGGAAATTGGCAACAGTGGTGTCTCCAGGGAGGGGACTTGCTTAGCCAGGGAATGGCATGGGAGGGACCCTGATCTTGGATCCTGTGACCGCATTACTGATAAATAGCAAAATGTTATAACATAAACTAATCTTTTTAAATCCCCACTTGGCAAAATTCTGTCCCTTTGTCCCCTTTATTTATATACAGTTCTTTCATTTAGTGAGCCAGTGAGCGCTCGGTCTGTTTTGACTTTAAAACAGGATTCTCATCACGGCCAGTGTTGACAATTTGACAGCTGATTCTTGGGTGCTGGGGTAGTGGAGAGGCCGTCCCGTGCACTGCAGGGTATTTCGCAGCATCCCTGGCCTCCACCCACTAGAAGTGAGAAGACCCCTTCCCCCACCCAGCCATGACAACCAAAAACATCTCCAGACCTTGCCCAACGTCTCCTTGCGATATCTGGTTTGAAAAAAATGCTCACACACATCCTTCAGTTCTCTTAATGATGATATGAAATCAGAACCATTAACCGTCTCTGCAGATGAGAAAGTCCAGGCTCACCGAGTGTACCTGCCTTTCCTGGGAACAGACCTGCTGAGGCGCAGTAGAGGGCTCCAACTCAGAAATGCAATCCCTGCCCCCTAGCATGCTTATAGCCATAGATGTCTTTGATTTTAATTAAGTAATCAAATTTCCCATCTCTGGAGCTTCCAAGCAGCCCGTAGATGTCCCGAATATGTTCCATTAGTGAAACAGAGGCCACCCCAGACAAACCACTTGCCTTTGTCTTCATGAGCTGGCCTCGGGCTGACCTCTGTCTGACTCCAATACGGAAAAGAACCATCCGTAATAGGAAAAGTAATGGATAAAAAATTGGTTCTGCCAACGCCCAAACACCTCATCAGATTCCAGAGGATTGGCCAGACATAAACTATGATAAAAGGGGTTTTCTTGACTCAACTACTAATGAACCAGCTTTCTTATGGATTTCTCTTGGAATTTTAAAACAGGGGAGAGAGGAGATGAGGTAGAGCTTGTCTCACATTCACATCTCATGGCAGAATTACGATAAACAGCTCCAACGAGGGCTCCAGGTCAGAGAGCACACTTCCTAGACAGAGTCCAAGGGGGCTGGGAGCCGGGAGGTCCCAGGCAGGAGACGAGGCCCGGGGAGCCACCCCCAGACTCAAGGAGAGCCCCCCGATCTGCAGTGAGCTGACCCAGCTCCCGGAGCTAGAACAAGGGGCCACCTTGGGGCACGGTCCCCTCGGGAAAGCAGAGCGATGGACCTGCTGTGTGCTTGCAGAGCTGGGGGACACAGCACAGCGGGCAGAGGGCAACAAGCATGTACCAATGTCAGGGCCGGGACGCCATCTGGGACCCACCCCAAGGACAGGGTCTTTAACCCTCATCAGTTTGCCCTGTCTCTGGGGACAGGAAAAGTCTCACTGAGAGTTTTTAAAGGTGCATGCTGTGCTCATTCTTTCAGTCAACAAATGTGAGCACCTTTGTTGTGCAGAGCAGTGGGGACCTGAGTGGCAGGAGGCGTGGCTTAGCTGGGCTCTCAGCTCAGGGTCTCACTGAGCTGCACTGAACAGGTCGGCCAGGGTGCCGGAGTCTCATCTGAGGCTCGGGGTCCTCTCCCAAGCTCGAGGGGCTGTTGGCAGGATACATTTCCTTGCAGCTGAAACATTCATGGCAGATTGCTTCTTAAGGACAGCAGAAGAGGGGCTCTCACCCCTAAAACCTCAGTTACTAGCTCACCTGATTAGGTCAGGCCCACCCAGAAAAAAATCTTCCTTTTGAATAAGTAACTCAAAGTAAAACTGGTTTGGGATCTTCATCACATCTGCGAAATCCCTTCAGCTTTGCCATATTCGATCAGTTAGAAGCAAGTCACAGGTTCTGCCCACAATCCATAAGAAGGGATTATACAAGGCCTGTGCTCCAAGGGGCAGGACTCTCGGAGCCCATCTTAGAATTCGGCCCACCATAGAGCTCACGTAACATAAAGATCAGTATTTGTTTAAAGGCAACATGTTAAAGGGAATGGTGTCCCAGCTTGACTGTCTAGAAAGCCCCCGGAATTACAGTCTAATCCCTGAGCCCCAGGAGTCATTGCAAGGGAGAGAGTGAGTATCCATAGATACTGGGCTCTGCTGCCTTCTCCAGTTTCCAGAAACATCCCCTCCAAGCATACTTTGGCTTCACCCTTCTGGGTTCTTACTGCCAAGAAAATGTGGCATTCTACTGGCCAAACTAAAAGAGTGCTCCAAATATTTATTAGCCCCTTCTTGGTATTTTCTCTCCTAGAACCCCATTCTTTCCATCGTGTATTTTGCTTTGCAACTCAACATAAGCCGTGAGTGTCCGTTTGGTTTAATGTCTGTCTGTCTCCCTCTCTAGACTGTAAATTTTAAGAGGGCACAACCTCTGGTTTGTTCTTTGCATAATGAAGTGTTACAGAAGCTGAAAGCTGAAGGATGAGGTAGACTTCACCAGCTGTGGCGTGGGGGACACAGCAGACCAGGCAGAGGGCAACAGCCTGTACAAATGTCCTGGGGCAGGAAAGAGCTTGCCTGATGCAGCCATCATATATTGCTGCACAACAGATCATTCCAAATCTTAGCCACTTAAAACAACAAACTTCCATTATCTCACCCTCTCTGGGCGTCAGAGTCCAGGCACTGGGTGTCTCTGGCTCACGCTCTTTCATGGGCTGCCCTTTGTCAGCTGGGCTGCTGTCATCTGAAGGCTCAAGCAGGGGCTGGGGGTGGGAGGAAGTCCACTTCCAAGCTCATGCATGCGCTGGTGGCTTCCCCGAGGGCACCCACGATGGCAGCCACAGCCTTTTTATGACTTATCACTGCTGCCATATTATATCTGTTCAGAGCAAGTCGGCAAGTCCAGCCCACACCCACGGCCTGATTAATGAGGCAGGGGTCCCTGGGTGCCATCTTGGAAGCTGCCCATCGCAGCCAGAATGCCTGAGCCCACACAGCCCTCGGTGCCTGGGACTCCGTCTTGGCAGTCACCTCACCCGTGTCCATGAGGAGATCCCCAAAAAGAGGGCGGGCGTGCGTCCCGGACGCCTCCTCCCCCACTGGCCATCTTGCTGGATGAATGTCCATCCCAAGCCCTCCCCAGTACCTGGATAAGCTCAGTTAACCTCATAAGCAAATGCTGGGGGAACACTCTCTTGCCCAGGTTTTCCAGAAAAACAAAGATGTCCTGGCATGAAATGTTAAGAGGATGTTGGGGGTACACAGGCCACACTGGGGGCTTTGTTTATTCAGCATCCAGAGAAAGCAAAGGATGAGGCCTGCTGGCCTTGCTTATGGACAAAGCGAGGGAGGAAGGAAAGGACTGATGGAGAGGGGGAAGGAGGAAGGAGGAGGGGCAAGGGAGGGAAGGGAGATGGGGGGGCAGGATGGGGGAGAAAGCGCCCAGGCCAGGGGACCTGTGTGAGAGATATGGAAGAGTGAGGGGAAGGTACTCGCACCTAAAAATTCCACACCCCCACCACCAGGCTGTCACTGTGCCTGAAATGCCACCATTACTGATCTGTTCCCCGTGGTTAAAACTCGGCCAGAGTGTCATTAGAACCCTCAACATCATATACATGGGGAATCGGGCCAGGCATGGTGCTGTGGGTGCATTCACTCCTTTGGGCCTCACAACCACCCTGTGAGGAAGGAATTAGTATCCCCATTTAGGCCGTGAGGAAACTGAAGCACAGAGAGGTTAAGTAACTGGCCCAAAGTCACACAGCTGGGAAGCAGCAGAGCCTCTTTTGTTTAGTAATATATGGCTCCAGAAAGGGACAACACTTACCATTGTCATTGGCCATCACTGTTTTCTTTGTGGTGCTTCAAGTCAGATCCATTCTTTATTTGGGCTTCTAGGAGGAGGGGTGTGGGAGGAGGGGAGACTCGTGGGGAGGAGAAGGCAATGCCCTAGGAACATGGGCACTGAAGAGAGTGCTGCTGGGAGGGCGGGACTGGAATGCAAGGGCCGTGGGTATGCCTAAGGGCTGGCAAGTAAGAAGAAGCCAAGAGAGGCTCTGAGGAAGTAAACCGTGCTCGAATCACAGCTTCTCACCAAATCCAGGATTAGGCAGGACTCTTTCCGTTGCTTAGGCAAAAATGAAGAAGGAGGGAGGAGGAGAAGGAAGAGGGAGGGGAGAAGAGAAAGGAGGATGGAGGAGCAGGAGAAGGAAGAGGAGAGAAAGAGAAAGAGAAGCGAAGAGGAGTGTTTAGGTTTGCTAAAGCTGCCAGAATGCAATGTACCAGAAATGGGGTGGCTTTTACAATGGGGATTTATTAGCTTATAATTTACAGTTCTTAGACTATGAAAATGTCCAATTCAAGGCATTAACAGATGATACCTGGACTCTCAAGCAGGCTGCCTGCACCTGGGCCCCTCTGCCTCATGGGAAGGCACATGGCCGGCGCCTGCTGGTCCTTTGCTCCCAGGTTTCAAAGCTTTCAACTCCTGGTCCCAGTGACTTCCTCTCTGAACTTCCGTGGGTCCTCTCTCAGCTTCTCCAGGGTTTTTCTCTAAGCTCTCTGGGCTTTTTCTATCTTTTCTCTTCTCCTAAGTAGTCCAGTAAAAGGATTAAGACCCACCTTGAATTGGGTGGGTCACATCTCAATTGAAATAACCCAACCAAAAGGTCCTACCCACAATAGGTCTGCACCCACAGGAATGGATTAAAGGAACATGGCCTTTTCTGGGGTACATAACAGCTCCAAACCACCATAAGGGAGAAGAGGAAAACAAGGAGGAGGAAGAGAAGGAGAAGGAGGAAGAAGAGAAAGAAAAGAAGCAGAGAAGGAAAAAAAAAGAGGAAGAGAAGGAGAAAACTACAAGTTATGGCTAAGTCCTGGGCCTCAAATTACATCATTGGGACCTGCTCAGTCTCCCCATCTCTCTTTCCTAAGAGTGATCACAAAATTCCCAAGATGGACTCTCATTGGGCCAACTCGCTTCTCCCAGAACCAAACACAGTAGCCAGGGTGATGGAATGATGCTGAAGAATCAAGCTGGGACACGTGCCCACCCCCAGGTCAGGGAGGAGAGTGGCAAGCCCCATACAAACCATGTGGACTAAGAGTAGGGACTAGGGAGCCCCCAGTGGAGAATCAAGGGCTGCTACCAGGAAACGGAATGGAGGAAGGACTGGCAAAATCTGGTGCTGCCTCCCACACCAACGGAGTGCAATGGGGTTTGCAGTCTGGTGGCTCACTACCCAGTCCCAAGAAATCAAACTCCATGTATGGGGCTGCCCAAG
This sequence comes from Tamandua tetradactyla, assembly GCF_023851605.1. Taxonomy (NCBI): domain Eukaryota; kingdom Metazoa; phylum Chordata; class Mammalia; order Pilosa; family Myrmecophagidae; genus Tamandua; species Tamandua tetradactyla. The sequence goes on from NC_135349.1 coordinate 52,024,090, forward strand.
GTGCCTGGGTTGGGGAACCACATGTGCAAACAGCCACCTTGCAGCCTGTCCCTCCAGCCTCCCTGAACTCGGAATTGCTAAAATGAAAAGGGATTCTCTCAGGGTTGGCAGCTCATTCTCCTGGTCTAAACCACCTGATTCGCTCTCATTCCAGAAGCCCATCCTTAGGGCCCCAGCGTGGATAATGACAATGAACATTTCTGCAATCTCAGTTTTTATTGCACAGTGACTGTGGCTCAGTAAGAATGAGTCATGCTACCGACACTACAGAAATCCCATCAAGCAGATGGAGTGTGGATAGAAAGGCTTATAGTGCAGCATATCTTGTCTCACCCTAATGAACCAGCTGAAAACAAGTCGCTCTCAAAGCCATGTTTCAGACAAAAGCTATCCAAGACGTAAGCCATGATGTCAACATTAGACTATTTCAGCTCTAATCAAATGGATATGGCCCAGGACTCTACAAGGCGCAAGAGTCATAAAAGCGACTCTGTCTCTGGTCAATGTTTCCTCCTCTCTAGGAAGGACACGACAATGCAAGCTCAGGCTCCCTGACACAATTGTGAGGGTGCCATTTTCGTAAATTCCGTGTGGGTGGTGCCCCCTGGAGGTGTGCAAACCCAGCCTTCACGAATCACCAATCTCTTAAATTCTACCCCAAAATTGATCTCTCAGAGGCAAAAACTTCCATAGGGCAGGCCACGGTGGCTCAGTAGGTAGAATTCTTGCCTGCCATGCCGGAGACCCGGGTTCAATTCCCGGTGCCTGCCTATGCAAAAAAAAAAAAAAAAAAAAAAAAAAACTTCCCATGGCTATAATCAGTCACAAGTTTGATTGCTAGAGAAGAGCAAAGAAGTCTGGCCAAATGTGCTTGGATGATCTTTAGGATCATACTGATCAAAATCGGGTATGCTGTGTGAATGAACCTACTTTTAAAAATAATAAAATAAATCAGGGTTTCTCAACAGTGGCGCTAGTGATGTTTGGAGTTGGATAACTCTGTTGTGCAGGGGTCTGTCCCGTGCGGAGGCATCGGGCGGCATCCCTGCCGTCTGCCTACAAAATGCCAGTAGCACCAGCCCCAGCCCCAATCTGGTGTCACCCAATTGTGACAACCGGCCAAATGCTCCCTGGTTGAGAAGCACTGGACGAGATGTGACACAAGCAGATCACATGTAAGTCAGAGCGCCTAAAGGTCACACACACAACACTCATCCAAGGACAAAGACGGAGTCTGAAAGAGTCTGAAAGGGAGCAAGGAAAGAGAAAGGAAATGAAAGTCCTGCGAGCCCAGCAGATGTTGGAACCTAGTTAGAAGACGCTGTGAAACATAAGCAGCTCCCAGCCTGCTTCCCCAGCCACAGCTCTCTGCTGAAAAAGTGCTAGAAGTCAACAAAGCCCCAAATACACACAAGCCAAGTAATGAAAACCACGATTTGGGATAAAAAATAAATAAATCCCTTAACTACCAGTCATTTCCATAAGGGGAAAAATTGGATTCATGAAGAAATTGAAAATAAAAAGACTGGGAAACTGAGATTTTTCTTAACTTTTCATTATAGAAATATCCAAAATCCCCAAAGTAGAGAGAGCTGCATAATGAACCCCCATCCACGCATCACCCAGCTGCAAGAATTATCAACGTTTTGCCAGTTTTGTTCCCTCATTCCCATGCAATATGCTCTCTTTTCTTTTCCTTTTCTTGCAGCCTTTAAAAGCAAATTCCAGACGTCCTGTCATATGTCTGTATACAGCTCTAACCCAGGGATTGTGGTTTATTTTTGCATAGCCTTCATGCCATTGCCACATTTTACAAATATAACATAAAGAAACCAAGATTCTTGTAGGAAAAGAAACAATCTACCATCTTAGAGTTCCTACTAGTGCTTGTCAAACCTGAATGTGTATAGGAATGAGGTGGGATTGTTGTAGAACGAAGACTCTGATTCAATAGATCTGGGACGAGGCAGGGATTCTACGCCGCAGCCCTGCAGTAGGCTGGGAGGTGGGACTGACATGGAATGAATGGATCAACTCGGTGTCACCAGCAAAAATTCACAAAACCTCGTGCGAAAAGAGAACCCGAGACCCTTGCCAGCGTTCTAACTGACAGTGGATATTGGTTCAGGATGTTATAAAATCAGCCCTGTCTGCTTTTGCCCAAGTAATGCGCTAGTAGGTTTGAAGACTTCAAAAAATTCATGGCAAACATTTACTCTTGCTTTCCATCCAGGTTCAAATGCCATCTCCTCTGTGAAGCTTTCAGTGACACCCTCTTTTCTGTGCTCCTTCTGTGGTTTGTTCAGCCTCTGTGAGAGCAGTCCATGTCAGGGAACAACGGTTGCAAGAAACAGAGATCCATTCAAGCCAGCTCAAGGAAGAGGGTCGCATTGTCAGGCAATGAGGGGCAGACTCATGGGCATAGGAATCAGATTAGAAACAACTAGAACAGGGGAACTGGAGCTGTAGAGACCAAGCCCCCTCTTTCTGGCTGTCAGAAGCCCAGTGGGCTCGCTCATCTCACTTGCAATCAGATTTCCTTTTTTTTCGTTCGTGGTACCTCACAGCAACCAGCCCAGAATCCATCACCAGCTGATTCATCACTGTATCTCTTGGTTCAAGTCTTGAGAAAGAGAGAACTTGTTTGGTTTCAGGCCAATCAATGGGTTATAGGGATGGGTGTCTCATGCGGTACAAATATGCCTCTAGAGCTGCCCCTCTAGCCGGGCCTTTAAGTTGGGAAACCTCAAGAGAAGGTACCTGTGAACATTGCAGCCACCCCAGAAGATGGCTCTATTCATAACTGTCTCTCCCCCCTGCCTTCTAGGCTGCGAACACCACGGGGCAATCTAGAATAGCTCATTGCTCACAAAATGTGAGAAAGGAAGGGAGCAGAGCGTGGGTTGGATCAAACACTGGACTTCATACTTTCCTAAATTCACTCTGCAAGTAGATGAGAAATAATGGAATGTTGGCGTCTGAGGGTAAAGAGAAAGGAGCTTGGTCCAGCTTGGTTTCTCAAATCTCAAATGCTTGACTGGGTGGATTTACCTGCACCCTGCCATGACTGCCATGGTGTGGGAGTATACATACATTGTGCCCCAGTCAAAGCATAATTTTAGCAAGCAGGAGGAATTGCATTCACTAAGAGAGGTCATCCTACTTCCTGTTTAACTTGCATAATTGCCTACCTGGCCGGATAATTAAATGACTTGGATGAGAGACCCCCAGAATGAGAGATCAGAAAGCCCCTTGGAAGTCATGAACCACTCTCATTTTACAGAAGGGGAAACAGAGGCGAGAGAGAGCGCAAGGGCCCAGACCAAACACAGGTGTTTCAAGTCTGACTCGACTTGCTTCAGAACCGCCCTGCAGGAGGAAAGCCTGCCCGGGCACGGGCGAAACCGGCTCCTCTGCAGCTGCTGGCATCCAGGCATGGCTAACAGTCTCACCCTCCTGTAGCTCGTCAAGCCAGTTCCCTCATCCTCCCCAGAGCAGAAAATGCTGACTGCTCTCGGGCAATTGAAGTGAAAATGCTATCGCTGTTCCCGGCAGTTGGTCACGTCTTAGCTTCTCCTCTGCCTTGTTTTTCCCACATTCAAGAATTGGCTCTTGGCCCATCATAAAGAGGGTTGAGCAGCATTGCGGGGGGGGGGGGGGAATAGAGGGTTTTCAAACCCAAGGAAAGAGGAACAGAAGGGCCGGTAGAAACCTCTGCCAGGCCATTAACTGGCCCCAGCCACTGGTTGGATGTAGAACGTTCCTTTAAGTGTCAGGGTGGATGTAGCCCAGACCCCGTGGAGAGAGTCCCATCTGGGCAGTGACTGGCTCTTGGAGCCCATCGGATGGAAGGGTCATGCTCCCTAGCTCACTTCTACGTCAGTTGTTTGAAACTAGGGTAATGGTGCATTGATTGGTTGGTTCACTCCCAGGCTGGTTGGCTTAACTACTGTGTTAGTCAGAGTCAGTTGTCAACTTGGCCACGTGAGCATACCTAATCTTGTTGCTGCGGACATAAGCCAACGGTATGTGAACTCATCTGTTGCTAATTACATCTGCAGTCAGCTAGGAGGCGTGTCTGCTGCAATGAGTGACATTTGACTTAATTGGCTGGTGCTTCAATGAGAGAGCGCAACGTAGCACAGCCTAGCAGCTGGGCATTCCTCATCTCAGCACTTGCAGCTCAGCCCAGGCCTTTGGAGATGCAGAAAGAAGTCACCCCGGGGAAAGTTGTTGGAACCCAGGGGCCTGGAGAGAAGACCAGCAGAGACCATCACTGTGCCTTCCACGTAAGAAAGAACCTCAGTGGAAAGTTAGCTGCCTTTCCTCTGAAGAACAAAAAAATAAACCCCCTTTTATTAAAAGCCAATCCGTCTCTGGTGTGTTGCATTCCGGCAGCTAGCAAACTAGAACAACTACTATAACAACTGACCTCTGAGACCCAGGGCGCGGAGGCGAGGGCCTGAAGGCACAGAGGAGGGACGTTTCTCTGTGTGGAAATGACCCGGACAAAATGTTTCAATTTCCTTGCTTGTAGCGTCCTTCATTTCCTCCAAAAAAAAAAAAAGCCATGGCCAGTCTAAGGGAGACCTCACCCACCTGCAGCCTGGCCCCAACCCCCACCCAGTGGAGGGCTCCCCCTTTCCATGGTCCCAGGGACATCAACTTTTGGTCCCTAAGTGCCTGCCTCAGTTTGCCTTGGACACAATGAGAAATAGTCTCCCAGGAGGAGGGAGGGAGGGGCACTCAGCTCTCCCCTTGGGGCTCTTAGCTCCCTCCTTCTCCTGCGGCTCCCAGGGACTCTCCCTTGCCCCAGGATAATGTAAGATCACAAATTTTTTTCTGTTCTTGTTTCCGTTCCTGTGTTTTCAGGAACAATCTAGCTTACTCACAGGTGCCTGCACCCACCTGCTCTCCAGCAGTGGAGAGAAATAAACATCCACCCTCTATGCCTAGAGACCCTTCCCAAATCCACGGGTTCCCTCCGACAGCACAGCCCATGAGAATTCTTGGAGAAAGGCTGGAATGGCTTTGAGAACTGGGCACTGGACGTTCAGTTTTGAATCTGAGCACCACACCAGAAGATGAGGTAAACATCCCACAGGGAGCCCCTGAATCCGGGCCCTCGGCTTTTGGATGCAGAGTAACTCGCAGGCCCTGACGTCCCTCCTTCCTGCTCTCCCATCACCCATCGGTTCCAGCCCACAGCCCGCTGCCCCTGGCTGCGAGGGCCCATCCGAGGGAGCACACCCCACCGGGCAGGGCCGAGGCGCGGGCCGCCCTGCCTCCTGGCTGCCAGGGTTCACACCTGCAGGAAAACCAGGTGAAGCCCCAGGGTGCCCACCCAAGGTGACCGCACCCTTGAAAAGGAGGCCCATCAGAAGGGCACTGGACGGGGGAGACAGGCTTAAGATTCAGCCTCTTCTGTGAAACTCCCAAACCCCACTGAAGCTGCATCCCACTCAGCCTAAACCTGTTCCCAGTCCTTCCAAGGGCAGGAGCCCAGGAATTTACTGCTGCGAAAAGGACTCCAAGTGCTGATCAGACAACGTGTCATTTATTTCGCAGCCCTCCCTCCTGTCCTCCAGCCTTCCTTTACTGGGATGTCTCTACACATTATCTGTGCCCTACCCTCCACATCGTGGGTCCCTGACGGCGGGCCTGTGACGTTCATTTTTCACACGTTTGGCGTCAAAAGTCACGCTGCCACACCATGATCTCGGCCCAACACTGCTTTACAAGAACGCCAGCCCAACACCCGAGCTTACAGAATGGAAGGCAAGTGGAACCAAAGTGCCGGGGCCAGGCCCCCTCTGAAGCAAGTAGGGTTCTGGCAGCGGCCTACCGGCAGTCCAGGGGTCTTTGGCTTGTGGCAAATGCAGTCCCTACCCCTATCTTTACATGGCCTTCTGCCCTGTGTCTGTCTGTGTCTGTGTGTCTGAATTTCCCCTTCTTTAAGGACACCAGTCGTAGTGGGTCAGGACCTGCCCAGTGTATTAGCTAGGGTTCTCTAGAGAAAGCGACTCAACAGGAGATATCTGTAAATATAAAATTTATAAAACTGTCTCACATAACCGTGGTGATGTAAGAGTTGAAGGCTGTAGGGCAGGCCACGAGCTGGCAGCGCCAATGCATGTCTGCAACAAACTCTCGGGAGAGGCTAGCCAGCTGAAGCAGGAAGAGAGCCTGTCTCTTCTGAATCCTCCTTAAAAGCCTTCTGGTGATTAGATTAAGCATCACTCATTGCCGAAGACACTCCCCTTAGCTGATTGCATTTGCACCCAACACGGTCATGATTTAAGTCCACGAAATGTCCTCATAGCAACAGATAGGCCAGCGCTTGCCCGGTCAGACAACCAGGCACCACCACCTGGCCAAGTTGACACATGAACCTGACCATGACACCCAGTTTGGTCATAACTAATCACATCTCAAAGACCCTATTTCCACCTAGGATCATGTTCACAGGACCAGGGGTTTAGGACTTGAACTTATCTTTTAGGTCTTGAACAATCCATAACAGGCAATTGGGGAAATTCGAACAATGACTAAACAGAAGATAGTGAGAAATTACTGTTAATGTTTAAAGTGTAGAATGGCATCAAGTTAGGTGGGCGGATTTTTTTTTAAAGTCCTTATGTGGGACTTCCACTGAAATATTTGTGAGTGAAATGTTAGGGTGTCTGACATTTGCTTCAAAATAATCCATAGGGTAACGAGTTGAAAGTTTTTGAACTATGAGAGTGCACTGTTGAATACGAACAAGCAGGAAGAATAAGATCTTTTCCATAATAACAAAATTGAAAGTAAAGATAAAATGCATTGAGGGGTAGGGTGCACGGGTGGTTCAGTGGTAGAAAGCTCGCCTTCCATGCGGGAGACCCAGGTTCGATTCCCAGATCGTGCACCTGCCCCCCCCCCAAAAAAAATGCATTGAGTGGGAGGAAAAAAAAATCTACAGTCTAACAGCGGCAGCTCAAGGGGCTCTCAGTGGCCAGACTGTCTGCCCAGACCAGGTGGGGGAGCAGGGCCTGTAGGGTGGCCGGGCACCCCAGCCGAGGGGTCCTGAGTCCCCATGGGCCCTTCCGACGTCCTCTCCCCACCTCAGCCAGGTTGTGTATCTACAACTTTGCCCGTTCCAGCAGAGACCTAAGCCTTGATATCACAATCCTGTGCTGATTTGACCAGGTTGAAGAAATGCCAAATCCATTTAAAACCACGTTTAGAAAGAACACCCGCCTTAAACTTGCTTTTCATCTAGCCAGCCTCCTCTGAAGTATACTGTCTGCAAGCCATGTCCGTGTCCACTGTTTGGATACCTTGTTTTGACAGTCCAGAGGCCTCAATCTCTCTCCCCCTCCCCACCCCTTTCTCTCTTCCTCTCTCCCCCCCCTCCCCCCACTCTCAGCAAGTTCCTTCCTTCTGGAGGGAATGAGGCTGGCCCCCTGGCTCAGAGGCAGGCAGTGCCTTCTCAGAAAAGGGCGCCAATCTCCGGTGAATGAAAAGCAATGAACACAGTAGATGTTTTCTTCCTATTATGAAACAGAGAGAAATTAGACCCCAGGGCTGTTGTAGCAGGGCTGCCTTCAAAGTTGGGGCTCATTTGCAGCAGACCCGTATAGAAAGAGAGCAGAGAGCAGAAACCCCTTCCAACCTTCTTAAAAGGATGCTGGGCAATCTCACTCTGAAAAAAACCCCGAGAGGATACAGATGTCAGCAAGAACCCCGGTGGCACAGGAAGCTGAATAAACCACGTGCTCAGTGGAGGCGCCCTCGTTAGAGGAGGGGCCTCAAGGGAGAGAGAGGTAACCGTGCAGTCTAACTAGAGAAGGGCAGCGGGAAGAAAGGACACCCGGGAGAGAGGAGACCCCAGCCTCAGGTACGGCAGCACCTGAGAAGGTAAGCGTCACAGCACAGGAAGCTGCGCTGCTGGCACATAAAGGGCAGGGTCATAACTAAGTCTATTAACAATGGCAGTGAGCTTTCAGGGGAATTGACTGTGTCCCAGACACTGAGCAAAGCTCTTCCTGACATGCCCTGTCTTGTTAAATCTTCCCAATCATCCCAAAGATCAGGATGATGATCATCGTGCCCATTTCACAGATGAAGAAACCAAGGCCCAAAGTCTTTTGACAGTTCCCGGTTCCTCTCATTCTCTTCGATTCCAGAGCCTGCCCTCTCCACCTCTACACCAGGCCCGGTGGGGAGAGCTGTACGCAGGTGAAAGTCCCCCGTGGACGGGCTGTCCAGCTGAGGACCGGCCTTGGACTTCATTGCCAAGTCAGTGGGAAGATGCCACAGGAATTTCTGAGCAGAGAAGCTCATGCTGGGGCTTGTGTTACATGACCGGAGGCCTGGAGGGAGGGAGGGAGGGAGGGAAAGATGCTGAGACTTTAGATTTCTACTCCAGTGATGGGGCGGGGGAGGGGCTGACCTGAGAACCTGGAGGGGCACACGGAGCAGAAGATGAGGGACAGAGGACACTGTGGTCGGAGACAGGGCAGGGCTGGGCTTCGCAGCCCCAAATGCCCAGGGACACAGAGGATCAAAAGGTAACAGATGCCAGGCCGAGGTGATGGTGTAAAGGCAGCAGAGGCTGGGTCACCCTCCCCAACCTCCCCCTGGGTACCTGAATGCATTCCAGGCCAGCTGCCACCTGCCAGCACTCACCTTTCTCTGCCCGAGGCCCTGCCCACCCAGGCGGCAGGCTAGAAGGGCCCAGCAGGGAACAGCCCCTGCGAACTGCCTTTGAAGGATGCGCTGGCTGCTCCCCTGTGTATCTGTGTGTCTGTGTCTCTACCTCTCCTCCCTCTTCTGGGGACACCAGACAGAGTCCAGGACAATCTAATCTGCAAAGACCCTTGTCATAGTCAGGTTCATGTGACAACTTGGCCAAGCGGTGGTACCTGTTTGTCTAGTTGGGCAAGTGCTGGCCTGTCTGTTGTGATGAGGACATTTCATAGAATTAAATCATGACCATGTCAGCTGCATCCACAGCTGATTCTATTTGTAATCAGCCAAGGGGAGTGTCTTCTTCAATGAGTGATGCTCAATATAATCACTGGAAGCCTTTTAAGGAGGATTCAGAGGAGACAGGCTCTCTTCCTGCTTCAGCTGGTAGGCCTCTCCTGTGGAGTCCATCCAGACCCTCCATCAGAGTCATCGGCTTCACAGCCTGCCCTGTGGATTTTGGACTCTGTGTTCCCGCAGTCACGTGAGACACTTTTATAAATTTTATATTTGCGAGTGTTCCCTGTTGATTCTGTTTCTCTAGAGAACCCTAACTAATACAGCCCTATTTCCAAACACGGTCACATGCACAGGTACGGGGTCAGGACTTGCCCGTGTCTGTCTGGGGGACATGCCCAGAACAGTCACCTATCTGAAACCCCCGTAGGCTTCCCCGCTCCCCCCAGCGACACTTTCTGAGCTGCTTTGCCTCCACAGATGCGACTTGCTCTTGAATTCTTATCTCAGGGTCTACTTCTAGAAGAGCCCAAAACTACCGCAAAATCCTTGCCATGGTTACAAGCCCCAGTAGGTCTGCCCCCTACCTCTCCCCAGCCCTCTCTCCCCCCAGCTTTCTCAGCTCTCACTCTGGCCTTCTCTCAGCTTTTTCAGACCCCCCCACACACACATATTCCTACAAGGCCTTCGTGCACGTGCTGATACCTTGGCTGGAATCTCCTCCCCCACAACCACCTCCACCCCCACCACTTCTCTCAAAGAGTTTCCTCCTACTCACTCCACTTATCCAAGCTTGTCCTCATCAGCCAAATTACATTAAGTCCCCCTTGTACTTTACTTCTGCACCACCGATCAAAGATGCAGTCCTGTTTTTATTTGTGTAACTATCTGATTAAGAGCTCTCGCCCATAGTTCATTGAGGACAGAAGGCTACTCTGACTTCTGACCTACCTCTGTATCTCTGAGACTAGCACAGTTGGGCACATAAGAGATACTCAGTAAAATGGTCATTGTTCTAGTTTGGTAGCTGCCGGAATGCAATATACCAGAAACAGGATGGCTTTTAAAAGAGGAATTTAATAAGTTGCTAGTTTACAGTTCTAAGGCCGAGAAAAATGTCCCAATTAAAACAAGTCTATAGAAGTGTCCAATCTAAGGCATCCAGGGAAAGATACCTTGATTCAAGAAGGCTGATGAAGTTCAGGGTTTCTCTCTCAAGTGGAAAGGCATATGACGAACACGGCGTCATCTGCTAGCTTCCTCTCCAGCTCCCTGGGAGGCGTTTTCCTTCTTCATCTCCCAAGGTCGCTGGCTGGTGGACTCTGCTTCTCGTGGTTGTGTCGTTCTGCTCTCTCTGAATCTCTCCGAATCTCCAAAATGTTTCCTCTTTTATAGGACTTCAGAAACTAATCAAGACCCACCCAAGTGGGTGGAGACATGCCTCCACCTAATCCAGTTTAACAACCACTCTTGATTAAATCACATCTCCAGAGAGATGATCTCATTACAGTTTCAAACATACAATACTGAATAAGGATTAGAAGAAATGGCTGCCTTTACAAAATGGGATTAGGATTAAAACATGGCTTTTCTAGGGTCCATGCATCATTTCAAACCAGCACAGTCATTGAAAATATTTTATTAAGGGGCAGCCAGAATGCCTGGTGTTTTCTTGAATGGATAGAAGGTGTTAGCAGTAAAGAGCAAAGCAAACACACTTTTTGCATTGGAAGAAAGACAAAGACGTGTAAATAATTATGGAAAAACTCTGAGGGAGAGGTTAGGTGGTGACTGGGAAGAGATCTATGGTCGGTTGGTTAAAAAAAACATAATTGGTACACCACGTAGAATTAAAAAATAAATTTCAGCTGTGCAATGCCTTGAAGTCTTTTTCACACTTCTGTCACATATTATCTATTTGATCTTCATGACAATTCCTTGGCATGGTCTGCACAGGCCACTCTGAATATCTGTTTTCCAGTGTATGTTAAAAGGAGGAAACTAAGTGACTTCTCAAAACAGCTAGTAAAGCCAGATCTTACACTCAAATTGAGGTTTCCTGAATTTCAATTCTGGTTTTCTTTTCTAAAAGTAGCAAGGAGTAGAAAAGATGACCAAGAATTCACGGACGAGGAGGGATCTCAAGGGCTGATGAAAAGATGGTGACGATGATTAGGAGAGGGAAACCTATGACATCACTTGGAGAAAAAGCTCGAGCATGCGAGCAACTAGTGGCTTAAAAGGACTCTGGAGACATGCTGAGCAGTGCCTCTGGGATCCGTTCCTTACATTAACAAGGACTGTGACTCGGTTGGGTGAATCTTCTTTCTCCAGGACATGCACTTTTCCCTCTCAGCAAACATTGCCTTTCCCAGGGCCCGCGAAGCGAGGGAAAGCATGCCCTGCAGGTGGCTGCCTTCTCCCATCTTTCCTCCAGCAGCTATTCATAATCCATGTCAACCTGGGCGCCCACAGATCCCCGTGTTTGGAGAGAATTCGAAGACAAGCAGACTCTCTCAGAAAAATGCAATAGGAAGGAATTCAAATAATTACCCGACCAACCCAACTCTGCCCCAGTTCTTTCTTTTATAAATATACATTGACTTAACTTCTCTAGACTCTCGAGTTTTCTCTTCACTTTGTCCATTGCCTGGTTTCTGCAGTGAGGTGCTGTCCTCCTCGTAATGCAAGGAGACTCCGGTGACACTGAGACTGCAAACTGATTATAATGTGGCATCTTTTCTTCCAACCCTTTCGGTCTCGTGTGCGATGAGAAAGGACGGGGCGCCCTCTACGACGGTGTAGGCTGCACCCTCACAGCACACCGGCCGCATTCCTGCCTCGAGGTTTCAATCCCTTTCCTCCTTTGTCCCCAAGGTCGCTGGATTGAAGACCACGGAGTGATTCACAACATGATGTTTGACACGGAGACGCTCTGGAAGCACTCCTACAAGGCCACTCAGAACAAGACCGAGTGGTGGGACAATGGCGTCCTCCCCCTCTGGATCACGGCCCAGAGGCAGGTACTGTCAGGGACCCTGGGTTGGCTTCCAAGGGCGTCTTCTCAGTCCTAGGCACGCGGGACTAGGGTTCGAGGCTGGGCTCAGTCACTTAGATGCTGTGTGACTTTGAGCAACTTGCTTCACCTCTTTCACCCCAAATGTGAAATAAGGATTGCAGTGACTTCGGCCTCTACTCAAAGTTAGGTCCGATTCACAGGGTAAGGACACAGCCCCCACAGACTGCCCTTGCTTCGGACGCCAGCCACAGGTTCGGGGGGGCTCTGGCCCACCCTCGCTTCTGACCAACTGGCTACAAGTCGCAGGGTTTCCCACACCCGTCAGAGTGGGGAGTTCACTACAGCAGCTCAGAACTCAGGAAAGCACTCATCTGATGATTATAGTTTTATGAGAGCAAAAAGGATACAAGTAAGAAGGAACCAAAAGGAGAGTCACACGGGGTGAGGGCTGAACATCAAATGCTAAGTTTTTGTGGAGTCAAACCCTCCTGGCACATCGGTCTCTATCACCAACGAGGAAAGCCCCTGGAGCTGCAGTGTCCAGAGTTCTTACGGGGGCTTCACTGCCTCCTCATGGGTGATTGAATCCATGACCAGGCAGTTGAACTGAATCTCTCGTCCCCCTCCCCAACTCCCCAGTCTCAGGGTTGGTGTGGCCAGCTCCCAACCCTAAGACCACCGGGCACGGCTGGCCCCAGTCTTGATGAGTACAGACTGTGAGATGAGGCATGGAAGTGGAGTCACTACTATCTCCTATCACTGGGGAAATTCCAAGCATGTGGGGGTTACACCCCACCCCCCCTTTGCCACAGGACAAGAACTGAGGCAACGGCTAGATCCCCTACTTGGAGGCCAACTTCCTTACAACCCAGGGATAATGGGAGTGCGCTTACTTCATAGATTTGACGTGAGGATTAAATGTGCTGTGTGGGAAAAGAATTGGCACCGAGCAAATGCTCAGCAGAAATGAGCCTTTAGGAATCGCGGGCCACGAAGGCAGGATCTGGCTTGTTCATGACTGCAGTTCCAGGACCTAGTAGGTCTTAAATCAGTATTTGTTTACGCACTTGCCTGGGACTGCATGGCATAAAGGCCCTTGGAATGAATGAAATTGGCCATTTCGCACATCTCTGGCCTGCGAAGAGCTATAACAAGAGCACGAGCTTGAGAGGAGTCTGGTGGACATTCATCACAGCTGCGAAAAGCTGCCATCAGAGCTACATTGAGTCATCGGCCAAGGGCTCAGCTCCCATCCCCAAGACCTGGTGCCAGCTTTGAGTTTTCTCCATGAGCTTCCAAAGCCGTCGTTTTAAAATATGACCTCCTTTTGCCTCCCCCAGACGCCCGCCAAGGAAACGCGTCTGCTCCCAAACCACCCGTGGAATCTGGCACTTCCTCTCCCCGCGCCAAGGCCACACCACGCGCGTGGCCCAGAGTGCAGGCCGTGGGGTGAGACTCCCGGCACAGGGTCCCAGCCGACCCCACGCTGTTCCCGAGCTGCAGGAACCTGGGCAATGAATGACCTGCCCTCAGGGCCTGGGTCTCCACGTCTGCGAAATGCAGGTTATCCTGGGACTGCCAGGAGGATTAGCCAAGATAACACATGTAGGGTACTTAGAACTAAGTGCTCAAAAACTGTTAGTCATTCCCCCGATGAAGCCGCAAGAATTTTAGCATTTCTCCAACTAAGCCAGGACTATCTATCGAACAGAACTTCTGGGATGATGGACTTGTTCTGTCCTTCACTGACCAATGGTAGCCACTAGCCATGTGTGGCAATTGATGGCTGGGAAACTGAATTTTGCATTTGATTGCATTTTAATTAATTTAAATTTCAACGTAAATACCACCTGTGGCTAGAGGCTATGACGGAATTAGTGGTGGTCAATGATCCTATTCATTTTTTTTTCCCATTGTCACATTTTTACCATTCAACTGAATTCTGTCCTTCCAAGAGAATAACATTTACAGCACTATGTGCCAGGCACCAACTTCAGTGCTTTAAATGTATGACTTTTTAACAACTCGGAGGCAGGTGCTACAATTATGCCCATTTCTCAAATGAGTAGACTGAGACACGGCGCACTCTCATGCCTTCTCAGAGTCACAGCAAGCGAGTGACTGTGCTGGGGTTTGAACTCACTCTGTTTCCAGTGACTGTACTCTTTAAGGGCATATGATCACTTCTGGGGCCAAAACAGTCCTGGATTTCAGGGGTAAGTCTTGCATTTGCCGGCCACCAGGGAGGTCTCTACAGCTTCCTCCACGCCCTATGCAGGGCCTGCAGCCGCCGTAGTCTCTGATGCTTCTTCACCTACACGAGGCTTCTGAGGGCATCCTCCTTTCCCGTCCCTCTTGTTATTCACACTTCTTGTCTTGCTGCCGTTTACTTACAGGACTTTATTTCCGTCGGCTCAATTCATAATTCCGCTGCTGAATTTGTAAGTGGTTGTGCTGAAAAAAAAAAAAAAGGTTCTGGCATAGGGGCCAAGCAATTGATGACATGCCACTCGTTTGGCAGGGGAATGCCACGGTGTGACATCTCACTCTGCCACTGGCAGCTCTGCAGAGCCATCAGTCAGCTCCTGCTGCCATCAGAGCAAACTGGTGGTCCCAGGTCAGCCCCCACCTCCACCCCCAAGAGCAGCGCTCCAGCCAGCCCCAAGTGGCCCTTAGAGGCACATCTGCCTTGTCCGGCAAGGCTGGAGGAGGGTAGCCCGCCTGAGAGCCACTGCGGGGAAAAATCTGTCATTTCCCAGAGCTTCTTCCAGGTGAGCTTTGCGGAGGTGGATGCATTAACCTTTAATATGGCTAAAATGTGTCCTTTCCGTTGCACTTAGTGCTGCCAAATCCCTGACATACCCAGGTGGATGAGGCTAAAAAGATGAGACCCTCGGCTGTCCACGGGGCCCACGAGGGCATCCACACTCCAGCAGAACGCAGGTGACAGGTCAGGATATAGGGGAGAGGGTCCATTCCCGGCAGCCTCGGCTCTTAAACAGGCGCCCTGGTGAACCTAACATGATCAGTGGCTGAGGTACTTCACCAAGTTTGGAAGTCCTGTGAGATCAGGAAAACCATAAAAACGTAAGGGCATGCTTCACCTCTCTCCAACTGAGCTGTGCAGAGGTTTGGAGAGAGAAAGGGCAGATGGGATGGTCTGAGGATGGGCTGGCGAGGGTCTGTGGCTGCTGTCACAGGGGATTGTAGGGAGTGTCAGGACAGCTACGCTTCAAAGTATAAGCCGAGTCTTCTAGAAAAAAGATTCCAAACTTGGGAGAGTGGTGAGCAAGGTAAGCCGGTCCCAGCTACTTTTAAATAGCAAGGTAATGCATCCCGCTATTGGTCTTAATTATGCACCACAAGGATCTGAAAAATACAAGCTAACTACCCAAAGGGGAGAGGAGGGAGAAGAAAACAGAATCGTGGCCAACTAGTGTCCTTCGGCCCAGTGGCTCTGCCGGAGCACCAAAAAAAAAGGAACAAAAAAGGTCAGAACCATACGTGACTCCCGAATTTCAAATATATGAATCCACCTCTTCCCTCTGGGCCATCCCCTGGAAAGAGCAGTTCACTTCTTTCCGGAACCACACACCCTTCCCACCAAATCAAAGCAGCTCTGCGATGGGCTGATCATGACCTGCCTAAAACAAGTATGCCTGGAGGCATCAACTCTGTCACCTAAAGTTAGAGACAGCACAAAACGCAAAACCAAAGGGAAATATTTCCTCCAAAGACTGGTTCTGAAGAGTCTGGTAGACTCCGTACAAAACCCAAGAGACAAGATGTGCCTGTAGAAAGTGCCAAGTCTTATTTCAAAGAAGCAACTTGAGAGTCGCCGTGATGCAATACTACACTAAGGGAGAAAAATGAACCTAATAAAACGAGCGAATTTTCTCTCTGCTATTGCTGCAGGAAACACTGATTATGCTAATTAAAGGGTAGAATAGTAAATACCTACTCTTATGCATCCAATTAAGCGCTCAGCCCCGGGCTGCTGGGGTTGGAGAGCAGTACGGCCACTTTCCAGGGAAGGCAGCACGGGCTCGGCCATGTGGCTAAGGACAGCTGTCCAGAGCATGGAGTGACTGTGAGTCATTAGCAGCCACCCTCAGAGAAGTGGGGTTTGGGTGCACTGGCCGTGGAGGAGATCCAGGTGGGGCATTCCCCTTCCAGTCACCCCCATTTCTCTTTCTCAAAGAGAACGTGGGAAGTTGGGGAATAATTCCTGGCTATGCTTTTCTCAGTCACTGGCCAAAAACACACAGCCAGGCGCTGGCATCCTATGGTTCCTCTCAGGAATCTACCCTCCACACCAAATTAGTATCACTACACACACACACACACACACACACACACACACACACACACACACCTCGGTCCTACTAAAGCCAATAAACTTGTGTGTTTTTCAGAAGAACTAAATCCTGGTTGATACAGAAAGTGTCCCAGATAACCCTCAAGTTAACATCTTAGCTGAGACAAAGGAAAATATTTGCTCCTCACTTAGGGAGATCATTCATTCTTGAGCCAATATCCATTAAGGGCCTCCACCATGCCAGGTCCTGACCGAGGAATGGCTTTACAACAGCGTAACCCCTTTAGGAAGACGCATCGATTCATTAACTCATGGTGCACAGACACACAATTATTTTATCATCCTGACAATTTTGTCACGCTTGTTAAACATCACCCACCACCTATCACCACCTTTCTGCAGGGGAGTCACTTAAGAATATTGTTGTGACTTTGCAATCACTTTTGTTGTTGAAACAGCCTCTCATTGCCTGTCTGAAGACTCAGTCCTGCGCGTGGTACAACCTTAATCTCATATCCAGATTCAAAGCCCTCGCACCGCCCCCACCTCCCCATCACCAGACCCTCTGGTGACCCCAGCAGCCCAGAGAAGGGGCGTGGTCTGTGTGCTGCTCTCTTGTGCAGACACCCCTGCCTCCTCCCTGGAAAGGCGGAGAGGGGAGCGAGCCTGAGAGGAGGGTGTGGCCCTTTGCTTGCTGGCTGATCTACACAGCAGGGAGAGGTTACCAGGCCCCACTGACAAAGGTCAGGGTCTTGAACAGCAACCCCAGGCCCCACAAGCCCCTTTTAAGAACTCGGCCCCATTTCGGAGCCGACCCACCCCATTCCCCGGACACAATGCCCCATGCTGCAGCTCCTTCTGCCGGGTCGGGAGTCCTCAATCTCATCTTCCCTCTGCAGTCCCCAACTCCAGGGTCCGCAGTCACCTTCCTGATCCAGTGTTGGTACTGCCCAGGAGACAGAAACCAGGAGAAATGATCCTTGCCCCCACTCCCCTGGACCAGGCCACCTCACTGGTGCTCCTACTTCCTCTCCAGGAAAAATGATAGTTAGGATTCCTAATGTGCCCCGCGAACATCTGGTCCTCACAACCTCCCCACTGGGTAGGCATTACCGTGCCCATTTACACATGTGATAAGTAAGAAGCCCGAGGCTACCCAGCATCTACATGGTAGAGAAAGAACGTAACCATGCAGTCTATTACCTAAGCATGTCTTCAAGGACCATATTATTCTGCCTCCAGGTAGGTCATCAAACCCAGGAGCTGAGCGGACATCTGCACAGGGAACAGGATGGCAGTGTCCTCTCCCTGCAACTACTATCAGAGATGGGAACCAGTCAAGCAGCCGTTCCCCTCCCCAACAGCCCCAGTAGCAGTCCCAAGATGGCACCTGTGGCTCTGATCAGGACATGTGGCCAAGGTTGAACCAACTGCCGTGACCAAAGGGTGCAGTGTCCTCAGACCGGTCAGGCCTGAGTCACATCCCACCCCTGAGCCTGCGGCGGGGTCAAGCCATCCTGAGCCACAGGGAAGGGCAGGGAGGAGAGCCTCCGGGGAAAGGGGGGCACAGGCTGGGCAGGCAAACGCAGTCACTGTCCACGACACATCTAGGAAGGTTTATGGCCGCTTCTTCTATGTGGAAGCAGATAAACGAGTGCCTACTCCAAGCCGAAACACAATGTTCGACCCTTTAAGTTATCTTGCTTAGTCATCACAAAAATCCTAATAACTTTTTGGCGTTTTACAAGTAGAAAAACTGAGGCACTAAGAAAGGAGAGAACTCACTCACCATCTCCAACCTATGCGCACCATTTTCTCTCCAGGCTAAGGCACTGGTTTTATTCTTTGTTTTCGTGTTTGTGGGTTTCATTTTGCCCTCTCTGAAATTTGGACACATCTTACAATCACTGGAGTGTCAAAGTTTAATCAGCAGTATTTTTCTTCTTAGTAGCATCTAAAATAATGGCACATCTTATAACTAACATTGTTTCAGATTCAGTCAGACCCCAGAGAGGCTGGAAACGAAACCCACCCTGCCTGACTCTGACGTCCGTGTGTGTTTTCTATTCCTCCTGACTGGGGCAGGGAGGGCTCTCAGTCATAATCATAGCAATCACTCGGGCTTTGCATATTGTGAAAAAGGGACGAGAGATGACCCTGATGGAATCTTTTCTTCTTGCACTTGTAGGGGAGAAAAACGGCCTCATTTCACTACCCCGGGGGAGGTGCCAGGTACAAAGGCGAGGCCGTCCAGCGCTCCCTGGTGGAGTCCTACACACATCCGGACAGCAACGAGACGGAGTGGAGGGAGAACATCGACATTGTCATGGGCTGGTTCACCAAGGAGGACTTTGACTTCGTGACTCTGTACTATGGAGAGCCGGATAACGTGGGACACAAAGTCGGGCCTGAGACCGAAAACCGGAGGGTGATTATTCGGCAAATCGACAGAACCATCGGGTACCTGGTGGACGCCATAGAGAGGCACGGCTTGACACGCCACCTCAACGTCATCATCACATCAGACCACGGCATGACCACGGTCAAGAAGCAGCCCAGTGTCACCGAGATCCTCCTGGCAAACCACATCAGCTTTAAGGACCTGGTTAAGTTTGACATCGTGGACTATGGAGGCTTTGGGATGATTCTCCCCAAACCAGGTCAAGAGGAGACCATTTACCAAGCACTAAAGAACGCGCATCCTCACCTCAATGTCTACAAGAAGGAGGAATTTCCGGAACGCTTTCATTTTGCTAAACATGAGCGTGTCCTGCCAATCCTGTTGTATGCCGACAACGGTTATAGCGTCAATGGGGTAAGTTGACTCTAAAATGAATTGTCATCTCGGATTTGGGAAACAGCCACTGGGGGGATGGTTCCAAAAGAAATTAAAACATAAGGGCATGCCTACCAGTTGCAGCCTACTGTTTTCTAAATTTCCCACCCCCAAGCCCCCACCCCACCCAACCAATCCTACGGGGCTTTACCATTATTCAATAATAATGACAAAAATCCCTGACGTCCCCCATGTGCCCAGCATTAGGCTAAAAACGTCACTTTTTTTTTTCTTTCTGACAACATCACAGATGCTCTGATTTCTCCCATTTTAATGCTGAAGAAACCAAAGCCTAGGGAGGAGTGACTTGGGATCAGGTGTGCAAAGCCGAGGTTTGAACCTGAGCCTGCATGCTCGATCATTATGCACAGGTTTCCAAGACAGCCACCGAAAATAACCACTCTGCTGATTCCCATTTGCCTGTATCAAAAAAATAATCAAGTCTATCTATGCAAAAACCTGTACGTTCACAGAAGTATTATTCTCCATAGTCAAAAAGTGGAAACAACCCAAATGTCCCTCAACTGATGAACGGCTAAACAAAATATGGGGTATCAGCACAGTGGCGTGTTATTTGGCCATAAACAGGAATGAAGTTCTGATACATACTACAACATGGGCAAACCCTGAAAACATGCTAAGTGAAAGAAGCCAGAAACAAAAGACCATACATTATATGATTCTGTTTTTATGAAATATCCAGAACATTACAACTCCAGAGTATAACAAATATGAGAAAACCAGTGGGGTTCTTGTTTACTGTGGTAGAAATATCCACAGTAAAAGGCAGCAATTTATTACCTAAAATATATTTTAATCCTCCAAGGTAGCCAAGAAAACTGAGACTACATGACTGCTGCGAAGGTCTCACCAAGGAGTCATTCCATAGTCAGCTGGTCTTTTCGTAAAGCTGGTTCATGATGTTTGTAACTGAACAGGTTGAAATTAGGGTTTGCTATGGAAAAAAGACATGTGTTTATTGGACAAGCACATCCTCAACTTGACTATTCGTTTCCCAGGGCTGCCATACCACAAGCTAGGTGGATTAAAACAGCAAAAATGCATTTCTGAAATCATGGTGTTGGCAGGGTGTTCCTTCTAGACACTGTAGGGGAGAAACGTCCTCGCCTCCTCCAGTTTTTCGCGGTGCTGGGAATTGTTGGTGTTCCTTGGCTTGTAGCTGCATCACTCCAATTTCTGCCTCCTCATCACATGGCCTTCTTTCCCAGGTATCTGTCTCTTGCCTTCCCAGAGCCATCATATATGGATCCCAATCATAGGATATAGGGCCCACCCTAATCCAGTATGACCTCATCTTAACTTAACTGATGGCATCTGCAAAGACTTTATTTCCTAATAAGGCCACACATTCAGATTCCAGGAAGGGCTTGAAATTTGGTGGGGGTTGAGGGAGATGCTATTCAACCCAGCTCAATGACCTGCAGAAGTTTCTACCACTTGGCAGAAAATCCTTTGGGCCCCACAGTCGCTCCCTGAATACACTTCTCAGAGCACCACCCACCTTCCTGCTGTAATGTGCAAGTAAAGTGGGCATTAGGTGTCTGCCCTCGGTAATTAAAGAGCTTTGCAAAGCACATAAAGGTCATCATTCAGGATATTTGTTAGTGATCTGCTGCCCGAGGGCCTCAGCGGGTATTTCATTGGCTTGTTCAGGGACAGCGAGGGAGCCCGGGCCGAGCAGACAGGCACCAGGGCAAATACTAGACCAAATTTGCAAGGTTCAGCACATCACGTTCCTTACACGTTGGACTATCTGTTGATGCTAGGAAGATAAAACAGCGTCGTCACTGACGCTGCTTAGTGTCTTCCTTTCCCTGCTGCTGTGAGAAATACCACAATGGATTCCCTTATTAGATAGTAGGAATATATTGTCTCAACGCGGCTAGACAGCTAACTTTCTTCCAAGGTCGGTAAAAGCTGAGTCTGGGAAGCCGGCACTCCCTCCGGACCTTGACTTTTCCGGTCACGAGGTGACGGCCTCCCTCTCACTTCCGGTTCCGGCTCCGCTGACTTCCGGTCCCTTCCCGCGGCTTCCTCTGCCTCGGGCTTCCCTGTCGTTTCCCTTTAAAAGGCCTCCAGGAAGCGGAATTAAGACCCACCGTCATTCCATTGGTCCACACCTTAACTAAAAATAGCAACTTCAAGATGTCCTATTTACGATGGGTTCCCGCTCTGAGACGCGATTAAGAACATGTATTTGTTGGGGTATATAATTCAACCTGCCATACTTAGTCACTTGAAAAGGGACAGAAAAAAGTTTCCTGGCTTTCATTAAATAACTAAGTCCCTCCTCCTTTCCCGCCCCTCCCTCCCTCAAAAAATATGTCTGTACTTTTGCACACTTTAGGTCTGGAACCAGACTGCCTGGGGTCACTTGCTACTGCGTGATTCAGAGCAGGCTCAGTATCTCTGTACCTCAGTTTACCCGTATGTAAAATGGGAATGATGATAGTGCTCTTGCCGGATTGCTATGAAGATACGAGGAGCTGATATATATTTATAAAGCATTCATAACAATTGCTGGGTACACAGTAGGTCCTATGTATTTTCGCTTAATAGCATAGTTTTCTGTCTCTTTCTAAGGAGTATGCTTTATTCTCTTTCTTAAAGATCTTTAAGTTCTTGCTATTGTATCTGCCACTGCAAAGAGCAGCGTCCTTGTAGTTTAAAATTTTTAAGGTTTCATGGATTTGACAAGCAAGACATTAACTAAGGGACAGTCTTCTTTCGGGGAACTGGAATCTTAAAAGACCTTTTTTAATGTATTGTTTTTCAGCGATTTATATTATATGTCAACAAAGGGGATCACGGCTTTGATAATGCCCACATGGACATGAAGACCATATTCAGAGCTTTTGGACCAGATTTCAAGAAGAATTACCTGGCTGAGCCTTTTGACAGCATCCACATCTACCCATTGATGTGTAAGCTCCTGGGAGTGACCCCCGAACCCCACAACGGCTCTCTGGCAGTCACCCAGGAAATGCTCCTGGACCCTTCTACCCAGCAGCATGGTGAGATACAAAAGCAACTGCCAGGAAACTGTCAGCAGAGTCTGTTCTGTCCTGAGAGAGATAAGATTCAAATAGGGTTCTCTTAGTGGGGAGGGGGCAGAATCGCAAATAGAACAATCCTGTTCCCCAGCTGCTTTGGAGTCCCCAGAGCAAGACAGACAGCTCTAAACAGATACAGGGGATTCCCCCGACCTGCTGGTGATAATTTTGCACAGTGCCTTTTGGGCAAAAGGAATGTGCTCCATAGAAAGTCAGGGAATAATCCGGATCCTCAGGATGTGGGGTACACAGTCTGCTCCCAAGATGTCCCTTCTAGATAGAACATCAGCCTTCTTCAGCCACAGAGTGCTTGCTGGTGCTTGCAAAAAACTGCTCATGGGGACTTAGCATCAAGGGATTGAGAAAACCTTCTCGACCAAAAGGGTGAAGAGTGAAATGAGACAAAGTGGCAATGGCTGAGAGATTCCAAACAGAGTGGAGAGGTTATCCTGGAGGTTATTCTTACGCATTAAGTAGTATCACCTTGTTATTCAAGATGTAATGGAGAGGCTGGAGGGAAGTGCCTGAAAATGTAGAGCTGTGCTCCAGTAGCCATGTTTCTTGATGATGATTGAATAATAATACAGCTTTCACATTGTGACTGTGTGATTGTGAAAACCTTCTGTCTGATGCTCCTTTTATCTACCTTGTCAACAAACGAGTAGAACATATGGAATAAAAATAAATAATAGGGGGAACAAATGCTAAAATAAATTTAGTTTGAAATGCTAGTGATCAATGAAAGCGAGGGGTAAGGGGTATGGTAGGTATAATCTTTTTTCTTCTCTGTTTTCGTTTTATTTTTTTCTATTTTTTTTGTTTCTTTTTCTGAATTGATGCAAATGTTCTAAGAAATGATGAATATGCAACTAGGTGATGATATTGTGAATTACTGATTATATATGTTGGTGTTTTGTTTGGCTTGTTAAATTTTTTTAAATAATAATTTTTTTAAAATAAAACTGCTCATGGCGAGGAGAACAAACCTTGCTGCAAAAAGGAGGAAGGCGGGGTGTCTGTAAATTAGGTAGGTAATTTGTAGGTTTCAAAGCCCTAAATCTATGCAGGTTTCTATGAACACTATAAAGGAAGAACAGAATGGCCTCTATGAGTTCAGCATCACTCTTCTTTAGTGGATTGTTAACAACACCAGCTATCTTTTCTTCTGCCAGGAGAGACTGTATAAAGATACAGTCCACTGATTGATGGAGTGCTTAAAATGATTACACCCAAAGAGGAGTTCAAAGCACGTTTCTGGCATCCTTTTCCCTTCTTCTGAGCCACTGCCTGCGATCTGCTTGTGAATTTACAGGAAGTAGGCCATTTTGCAGAAAACTAACTGCGTGACCAATCTGCCAAGTGACTGAGGTTCTGTAGTATTTTATTAGGTTTCAGAGTCTTGCCACAATTATTTCACCCCTGCCCTGTATCCCATCAGGAGGTTGGGTAAAGTGGGTGACTGTCACTTACTGATAAGCAGGATATTCCATGAACCGATTTTCAACAAATTGTGTTTTAGCAAATTGGCCATTAGGCAAATGGGTCATTTGGCGAATAGGTCATTTAGTAAATCGGCTTTCAATGACTTGCCCTATAACATTTCCCTACAGCGAACACTTCCTTGGGTTAAATGTGCATTTCATTTCCATAATTAATATTCACCAGTGCCTGCATGGGGAACTTCCCAGGCACCCATCAGCAGCCAGAACAGCCTCTTAATAATCTGACAATGAAAATCTCTTTGGTTTTTTGGGTTTTTTTTTTAACAGGACAGGAGAAACAGAGGGCACCTTTTCTCCAAAGCACAGGGCTGGGTCTCGGCATTGTCACAGGAGTTCTCGTGGTTCTATTTGTTTCCAGTGTCACATACACCGCCATTCGTCGGAAAAAGAAGTGAGTAGACTTTGGGTTATCTGCGGTTGACCAGCACACGTTGTAATTATCCACCTCAACCCCTTCCTGCCGCTGGATGGAATGTGGCACACTGAAAACCCAAGGCCAGGGTCGGCTTCATGGCATGTGACCTGTGCAGCCACTCAGGACCACCCAGCAGAAGGCCCTGAGCTTGGTTTAAAAATCTGTTCTCACCATAAAAAAAAAAATTAAAAAAAAAAATTTGCTCTCACCAACTTGAAATCCTTAATAAATTTCTGATCAAGGGATGCCACATTTTCACTTTCCCCAGGCCCCTGAACATTACAGGGCTGGTCCTGCCACCAGACAAAGCACTATTCGGCTCTGATACATCTCTTTGCACATCTTACTAGTTAGATTATTAGACTGAGCCTGTGAATTCCTTCTTATAACCAACCCTGACCATTTCTCTACTGGAATGCAGCCCCAGATATTTTCTCATGGCGGGGCGGGGGATGGGGGAGCTGAATGCTCTAAATGGCCTAAAGAAAGTTGGAACTTTACTTAGCCTTAAAGTCTTTACAAAATCCACATATAATGTAATTTATATTTGAACTATAAAAATTTTCTGTGATTTGAAACATGACCTATAAAGGTCCCTACACCCTGAAGCAATGTTTTAGAAAATCAATTGGTCCTTTTCCACAGAAACCATTAGCCATAGAAGATATAAAGGAAGATTTTCAATTTACTGATTCAACTACCATGCCTACAGCATAGTTTCTAACAGGCAACCATTCAATACAGTTAAAGTACATTGGTTTATTATTATTATAGAAAACTTTGAATCCAGAAGTTAAATCTTTCATATAGCATCTGCACATTCCTCAACAATCTTCTTGCCACTGGCAAAACAGTTCAGAAATATCCTAATGTTTCTCTTCTATAACACCCCTTAGAATGTTTACCTTTTCTTTTAGGCAGTAGATCAAATCTTCACTTTGCCTGGACACATCACACCTGTGAGACCCAAGTATCGTTAAAATCCCCTCACTGCCCGATCCTTCCAGAAATCAGATCTGAGATAGATGCCCCTGCATCCCTCCTGCGAGCCCACACACGGAGATAAAGGTTTTTTTGTGTGTGCTGCTCATTTTCCGGGCCATCCAGGATCCTTCTCCAGTCTCAGGCCCCAAAAAGGCTGGCCCAGCCTGGATTTATCAATATGTTAGTGGAGCATCACACAATACTACTTCCCATACTACATACTGCACGTGCACTTCCGCTCCTCAGAGGAGAGGTAGTGAATGCTAATAAATTAGCACCTATTATGTGTGCTGATGGCATAAGCCCAGCATTCATGGGTTGAGCTAACCTGTTCCCATTGGTTTGCATTGTCTTCTGCAGGCTGAGAGCTGAGGAAAACAGCAAAAGCCAACTGGAGCAGCAGGCCCAGTTCTGAAGCCTTTCTCCTTAACGACTGAGACCAGGCCTGGGCAAAGGCTCCCTGCCACACCTCAGGTGACCAAGGATACCATGGCAGAGTGGATTTATGCAACTTCATGGACCAGAGACAGTTAATTCCGTGTAAAAACACAACCACCACCACACGCCACCCTCTTTATTTAAATCGACAGTGTTCTGAAAGTAAAAGACAAACACCTTTTTTTGTCAGCTCCTGTGCTCACTTGTTTCTGGCAGAGGAGCAATTGATAGAATAATTGCATTCCATTAGAATTCATTCCCCTCTCCTGTTCTCATAGCTGAGTAGGGCTTAAGGACTTCCCATCTGAAAGAGGTGATAAAATTTAATTTGTCCCCTTCATCTACTTTCTGCAAGTATATTTAACAGATTAACTCTCGGGACTCTTTCAAGCGGAGTTTAAGAAAAATTTGCTAAGGTAAACAAACGTTTTAGATTTTGATTGGTACCCATAGGTTGCATTATCTTGGAATTCAACACACAAACAGAGAACGTTGACGTGAAAATACTAGTTTTTCTTTCCATCCCTCCCCATCCCCAGCTTTACACACATCACCCCAGGGGCCAATCCCTTCTCTTCCTTCGAATTCCTTTCCCTACATGGTCAAAACTCCTACAGTAAACCCTGATGGTTCCCTGTGCTGCCTTCACTGCCACTGTTCCCATATTTATTTGTATGACAATTGGTCGATGTCTGATTCCCACGCAAGACTGGACCCGCGGCAGCTAGGGATCACGCCTGAAGTGTCTCACTTACCACCTATCTCCCTAGCACCTGGCAGTGCCTGGCACAAAGCAGGTGCTTAATAAGTATGACGAAAGAAAAGACTTGTTGGGTTAGGGACAGACCCAAAGGTTCGGGGTGGGGCGGAGGAGGGTGCGGGTTCTGCCTTTATCTGATGCCCATTTCCAAGGGCAGAAGTGGGAGGTGGGGGCGGAGGGGGGGACGGCAGTGTCCCCTGGGCCTGAACGGGCCCCGCTCTGCACCCAATGACCAACCCCGGACGGTGAAGGTGGCAGACTCCCTCCTTCCCGCCGGACGCAGAGGAGTGGCAACGCACCCGCCCAAAGGCCCCTCCGGGAAGTCCAAGGGACTCAGGAATGACCAGGCAGGGCCACAGCCCGACCCGACACTCATAGCAAGCCTCGCCGCCCCGCCCCTGAGCCCCGCCCCCAAATCCCACCGCCCAGGCCCCAGCAGCTTCCCGCCCGTCTTGGGTCCCGCCCCAAGCACCGCCTCCCAGGTATTTGCCCACTCAGGCCCCACCCCCTACTGCTGCGCGCCCCGCCCCCTATCCCGGCACACCGCCTCGGCCCCGCCCCTTCCCGGCTCCGGCCCGCGGCCGCACCGTCACCCGGGCAACGCGGGGCGGGGTCACGCGCGCCATGACGCCTGAGGAGCACGCGGAGGCCCCGGGCCTGCTGCGGAGTTTCGAGCGCCGCTTCCTGGCGGGGCGCGTGCTGCGCTCCTTCCCGTGGCAGGTGGGCGGCGGGGTGTCCGGGGGGTAGGCTCGGGTCCCCGTCGGCCTCCGCGCCACGCGTTATCCTTGTGGTCGGGAATGGGAGGCGCTCGGTGCGTCCTGGAAGAGGAAAGCCCGCGCTGCGCCGCCTGCGCCCTCCCACCGCCGCGGCCCCCTCCGCGCTGGGCTCGGCCCCTCCCTCCGGCCCCCTCCGCGCTGGGCTCGGCCCCTCCCTCCGCCCCCCCCGCGCTGGGCTCGGCCCCTCCCTCCGGCCCCTCCCCGCGCTGGGCTCGGCCCCTCCCTCCGGCCCCTCCCCGCGCTGGGCTCGGCCCCTCCCTCCGGCCCCCCCCCCCCCCGCGCTGGGCTCGGCCCCTCTCTCCGCCCCCCCCCCCCGCGCTGGGCTCGGCTCCTCCCTCCGGCCCCCTCCCGCGCTGGGCTCGGCCCCTCCCTCCGGCCCCCCCCCGCGCTGGGCTCGGCCCCTCCCTCCGGCCCCCCCCCCGCGCTGGGCTCGGCCCCTCCCTCCGGCCTCCCCCGTGCTGGGTCCGGCCCTCCCCGGTCCGCTCCGCGATGGGCTTGGCGCCCTCCGGGCCCCCCCCGCGCTGGTTCGGCGTCCTCCGCGCTGGGTGCCGGCCCTGGGGACCCCCCACCCGGCCTTAGCCGACCGAGTCCCAAAAGTGGAAGGAATACGGGGTGTTCGCTCAGCTCCCTTTTTCAGTCTACTCACTGGTTCCTGTCTGGTTTTCGGGTGTCCTGGACAGTTCACAATCATTTTCATGGTTTATTTGTTTTAATATTGATAGCTGTAGAATGTATTTTATTTTGTTTGGGCTTTTTTTTTCTCTCTCTCTTTTTTAAACAACCTCTGGGTCGCTGCAGAACAGCCGCTGCCGCGGGTTCTAGGAAGTCAGCGCCCCCAGTACAGCCGGGAGCGCCGGGGACTTAGCTGGGTCGCACACCACGAACCTCACTTTTCTCATCCGTGCGACCAGGCGTTGGATTAAATCAGATCACAGGCGGCTCGAGGCTCTTTGCCTCTGATGGAAGAAAACTGAGGGTGGTTCAAAACCCGCCCAAAAAGAGATTGAGGGGGAGGACGCCTGTGCTGGGGACCTGCCTGCGGAGGGGCCCTTGGGGACGCCGCCTCCTTCAGAAATCTGCGCGGTGAGCTCGCCGGCATGACTCAGTTTGAATACCTGCTCCACGAGTCTGCCCGTGTGTTGGGGGGGGCGGTAGAGGGTTTTGTTGGTCATTTGTGTTGTTTCAAGGACTTAAAACGGGTAGCTTTCTCAGATTATTTCCTGCCAGGAAGGAACGTGTGCATCATTTAACCTAAAATCTGAACCTTGGTAATAGCGTTGTTCACATGAAATGAGTGCTTTCCGTGAGCCTGGCTAAATGCTAGCTTAGGCTTGCCCACAGTACCGGGAGGTAGGTGATACTGTCGTCCGCATTTGATAAGAAAAGAAGTAGAGTGCAGTGGTTCCAGGCTGGGGCCTGGGAGAAAGCTTGTCTGCGTTGGAATCCTGGCTTCAACACTTAGCAGCTGTGTGACCTTAGGCAAGTGGCTGCATGTCTCTGTGCCTTGGCTTTCTAATTGGTAAAATAGGAATACATGGGTACCTCAGCGGGCTGTTGTCAGGATTACATGATGACAAAGCACCTAGAGCAGTCTGGTGCCTGGTAAATGCCATTGGCTAGCATTTTTCCCCCATCAACAAATGTTTATTGAACGCCTTCTGTGAGCCAGGCACCGGACTCAGCTGTACACATTACAGAAAAGGCCCTGCCCAGGTGGGAGAGCCAGAGCAGGAACTAGGAGGCTCAGGTGATAAAAGTGGCTCTCCTATGGCAGTAAAACAGGGAAATGGGAATAGAGCAAGTAGGGGGAGATTCCTCCAAGCAGGGAAGTCAGGGAAGCCCACCAACGCCACCAAAGAGGTGGCATTTGAGCTGAGTGCAGAGTGGTGAATCTGCTGGCCATGGGATATCTTGGGGAGTAGTAAGCACAAAAGCCCTGCAGTGGGACCAAGCCTGTGTTGTTTGAGGAAAGAGGCCAGTGTGGCATGAGGAATGGCGTGGGGCTGTCAGGAGACAGGCCAGAGAGAGGGTCCTTCCAAGGCCTGGTAAGGAGCTCTGGGGAAATGAGTCATGTGTCACCTACCTACCTGGCACTGGGGCCTGAGTATGCTGCCAGACTCGAGTCCCCTGGGAGAGAGCACAGTGTAAGCTGGCATGCTCGTGTACACGCTTGCTGTGACTCATCCAGGTGTAACCCATGACATCTTCAAGGTTAGGCTTTGGCCGCCCATGGCTTCTACTTCCCGGCAGCTCCAGGTCCCAGGGGAGAGCTCACTTAGTACTCTGCCGGTATGGTCTGTGTGTGTGTAATGTTCCTGTGAAAATGCCCTTGACATTTCTCTTTCACCCTCTCTTTCTTTACACTCTCCTCCAAAAAGACTCTAGAAGAGAAGTTAAGGGGCTCATCAGATTCTGAACTGCTGCTGGATATTTTGCAGAAGGTAAGAATCCCAGAATATCTGAGGCCACAGCCCAGCCTCCTGACTTGCCCATGAACATATGGCAGGAGTGTAGTCAGTGCATTTGGATCCTTTAAAAACAGCTGCCTCGGGAGAAGCCATCAAAGTGGGCACTGGCTTTGGGTATCACCACCCCAGACGGCTCTGGCTCTTTTGTTTTCTTAGGTGAAGACATCAGAATATACAGAAATCTGCATGGGGTGGGGGCGACTTAAGGAATGTCTTTTAAACCCTCTGCAGTGGAAACAGATACAGATAACAGGAACATCTAGCATTTGATAGCTGCTCAGACAGAGGCTTTCATCTTTACATTTAAGGAGAAAATGAATAGGCAGGTCTTGCCCACTAGTCTCCTTCCTAGACATAGCCGGGCCCCCTGTGCACGTGGGATGTGGATTCTCAGATTCGCCTGGGTTCGGTTTAAAGGCAGAACAACCCCTCTGCCTGGTCTAACCCGACCCTGACCCTGGCCACATGGCCCATGTGCAGGTCATGCTGCCTCCTGGGTCTTAACCTTCTTAGGGTCACGAATGCTTTCAAAAACCAAAAGCCACGGATTTTCTTCCCAGAAAAAATGCACCAGAAGAAAACATTTTGCATATAAATTCAGGGGTATAACAAACATGCTCCTCCAAATACCAAGCCCATCCAAGGAGCCCATGTTAAGAATTCCCAAGCCAGAGGGTGAGCTACAGTGCTCCATATGACCTCCAGGTGGAAAAGGTGCCCCTGTAGAAAGATGTCATGGCCAAATGGTATCCCCCAAAAAGACACACCCAAGTCCTGACCCCTGATCCTGTGACTGTGACCTTATTTGGAAATAGGGTCATCTCTGAAGGTATGGTTAGTCAAGATGAGGCCAAACCAGAGTAGCGTGGGCCCTGATCAGTATGTCCAGTGTCCTTATAAAAGAAATTTGGCACAGGTAGACACAAGGGAGAAGACAGACATGTGAAGTTGGAGGCAGAGAGTGAAGTGAGCTAGGCATGGACCAAACCCTGGAGATACACAGTGATGAGTGTGCTCGGTTGGAGAAGGCAGAGACAGTGGTGTGAGGGGGCAGGGACCCTGGGACAGGGAGACTTCTGCTGACACCTGGAGAAGCAAAGGGCAGGGGAAGTGAATTCCAGGCAGAGGAGTGCCAGGAGCCACCAGGAGGTGGGAGAGGCAGGCAGGGAAGGACCCTCTCTAGAGCCTCCAGAGGCAGCATAGCCCTGCTCACACCTTGATTTTGGACTTGTGGCAAGGATAAGTTTCTGTTGTTTTAAGCCATTCAGCCTGTGGCTCTTTGTCCTGGCAGCCCCGGAAAGTTAAGACAGAAGGGAAGGATGTCCGAGCAACCCAGTAGTTCAGAACTGTGAACTTGGAAGTAACTGAGACCATCATCTTTCTCTGACTTTCACCCTGAGCACCCCTAGATGCTAGAGCATGAAATGTGGGGAGTGCCACCTCAAAACCTAACCCCAGCCCCTGAAAAGTCAAAAGGTCGGGTGGAGTATTTGTTGCCCTTGGGTAAAATGAGTGTCCTTCCCAGGACACAGGCTCTGCAACCGACCACCCTTCTCGCCAGGTTCATCCTTACCCACCGCCCTCCATCACAGCTTCTTCCTGCAACGCCAGAGCTTGCACAAGTACTCCCCTCTGCCTGGAACTCACTTCCCCTGCCCTTTGCTTCTCCAGGTGTCGGCTGAAGTGTCCCTGTCCCAGAGCCCCCGCACCTCACACCATTGTCTCCACCTCTGCTCCGGCTCTCGCCTCCATCCCCGCACTCACCGCCGTGGTTCTCACAGGCTTGGTCCGTGCGGAGCTCTGCAGAACGGCCAGGCCCCGAGTCTGCCTTGTTCCCCCCACCTGGGCTCTCACATCCGTGGGGGCAGATGCCACACCTTGACACACCTGATGACTGTCCTTGCCATAACTCACGTTCATGCTGGAGCCCTGAGAAGGAAATTAGCTTGAGCCCACATGCTCTGTGTTCCAGGCCAAAATAGGCATAGAAATCCCTTCAACAGTCTGTGCAGCTATAATGGAGAAGCAACATTTTTTTAAGAAAGTGCTTATCTTAAGACTTAATCTTTCAGATTAGGGATACCCGTGGCCCCATCGTTACCCCTAGTGGAGGGCTCAGGTGACTTTGGGGCTCACCCTTGTAATTTCCTGGGCCTCCCATAGCGAAGAGCCACAGCCTGGGTGGCTTAAAACAACATAAATTTATCCTTGCACAGTTCTGGAGACCACAAGTCTGACGTGAAAGTGACAGCCAATCATGCTGCCCCTGGAGGCTCTTGGGAGGGTCCTTCCCTGCCTCTCCTAGCTCCTGGTGGCCCCTGGCACACCACAGCTGTGGAGGCATCACTCCAGTCTCTGCCTCCATCTTCCCAGTCTCTGCCTCCATCTTCACATGTCCTTTTCCGTGTGTGTGTGCGTGCATGTGTGTGTGTCTCAAATCTCCCTCTCCTGCCAGCCACTGGTTTTAGGGCCACCCTACATCTAGGATGGTCTTATTTTTGGATCTTTAACTTAATTACATCCACAAAGACCCTCATTCCATAGCAGGTCACAACGTGAGGTTCTGGGTAGACATGACTTTTGGGGGACGCAGTTGAACTTCATCCCTACACCCACTTGATGCTTGAGGATCCTAGGAAACATAGGAGAGATTTCTCCAGTATTCTGTGTTTTGTCCTTTGTCATAGACTGTGAAACATCCTGTGTGTGTGAAGCATCCACCGTCAGTGAAGTATGTGCGATGCTTCCTCTCGGAGCTCATCAAAAAGGTCAGTGACAGGCAGGGTCTACCCAGTAGCCAGACAGCACCCAAGATCCCCAGGAATGGGCCTTGATCTGGGGGAGCTCAGGTCCACCCCATGCCCCCTGCCTGCTTTGGGAGCAGTGGAGGAAGGGAGAGGCTGCTTCCAGGATCGCCACAGCAGCTGCCCCACCCCCACCCCCGCCATGGTCCTGGCTCTCACAGTGCAGGCTCTGCTTCCTACCCTGACCCTGGAACCCCACTTCTCCCTCCGTTCTGCCAGTCTGGGAATTGTTATGTTTCCTACTGTTGCTGACTCCTGGATTGCTTTACTGCCCCCTTTGGGACATTTTAGCTCATCTAGTACCTTTGTACCCTTTTCCCCTTATTACCATCTCCCTATTGAACTACCTGGGGTGGGCGCCATCGCCAACTGGCTGCTGGACCGACACGGGATGGAGTTTAAGGAGGCCCTAAACTTGCTGGGTGTGTTGTCGGACTAGACCTCCCAGGGGCGATTCCACGGCAGCAGACCTAGTTCCAGCATCCTGGGCTCAGCAGGAGGAGTAACCCCCGCTTCTCTGTTGCTGACCCCCGCCAGCAGGTCTCAGCACTACCCAGGAGCGGCCTGACATGGCCTCAGAGGGACCCTGCTGCTGTTCCCCGTGACGCAGCAGGTGATGAAAACCACACCCTACGACCTGGAGGCCGTCCTCCTCATGCCTTTCGTCTGGGGCTCATTTCCAAGTGCCCTTAGTTTTCTCTAAAACATCTTGGTCTTCCCACTGTCACTCGGCAGCACTCATAGTACCCCAGTTTCTCCTGCCCTGGAGGGTAACCACACCCCGCTTTGAGGAACCCCCCAGGCCCCACCACCAAATGATTCTTTCCATACCATGGCCTAAATTAAATTAGTTCATCGCACATCCATCCTCCATATTTGGTGCAAATCCTCTAGCCATTTTTCTAAGCCAGGGTAAAGGCAGCAGGCAGAACTTTTGTTTTATTCATGAAGGTCAGCTTAATCCCTTGCCGTGTCCGCCCCCAGCACGAGGCTGTCCACGCGGAGCCTTTGGATGAGCTGTACGAGGCGTTGGCGGAGGTCCTAGCCGCTGAGGAGACCTCCCAGGCCCACCGGAGCTACTTGCTGGTATGAGCCCTGCGCCCTCCTCCCCCGCACAGACCGGACACGGATCCTTCAGGGTTAGCAGCGCCGGCTCAGCCTCTCCTGGGTCCACAGCCTGCCTCAGCAGCTCTGTATTCCTAGAGGTCATCAGCTTACCTCCCTTAGCCTCAGTTTCCTCATCTGGAAACTAAGCACTTCCACAGATAATGGCACCTATCTGATAAGGTTGCTGGGGGTGTGGTTAAATTAGATCACACACGTTAATTGAATGTCACAGGATTGTAGTCTCCTCTCACGTTCCCGCCCCACCCCCGTGGCTTACCGGACCAGTGCTGCAGCCTTCTGGCTGGTCGTTCTGGTCCCCACGAAAATCCATTCAGCAGCCAGAGGGACCTCAGTTTTGTTTTTTAATTTTTAACCTTCTATAGTAAAATGAAACGTGGTTACACAAAACCACACAAAAGAAATGTGCAGCTAATGAAACCATTGTAAGGTGCCACCATGGACACTGCCTCCCAGGCCAAGGGACAGAACTTCAGTGGCCAGGCCACAAGGCCCTCCATCTGACCAACCCTGACCTTGGCCCCCTAGTCCTGTGCCCCATAAAGTTACCACCCACTGCCTTTTATAGTAATCACTTGCTCGAGTCTCTTTCTTGGTGGGTCTACCACATGCGTGCACCTCTGGACCGTGGAGTTTAGTCTTGCACATTAACGAGGTGTGACTTAGTCTCTTTCCACTTGTGTGTTCCCTGCCAGTGGCCTTTTTTTCCGTGCAATGCATCTTGAACACCCTGGTGGGTTAGTCTGTCGTGCCTTTCCCTGCACATGCCTCCCAGCCTGCATGGTGGCCACATAACTGTCCTGCCTGCACAGTGGCTACCCACTGCTCGTTCCCTTGAGTCTGGCCTCCCTCCTCCACCTCTGCCCACGGCAGCTGGATCCAGACACTGGGTCAGAATGTCCTTTGACCCCTTTAGCAAGAACATATTGTAGGATTCTAGGGGCACATGCTGTCTGCTTTTTGCTCCTTTTAGATGCCGACAGTCATGGCTGCCAATGCTTAGGTCCACTAATTCACTGGGAGAGGTGAAAGGGTATTCTTCTGGTTCTGTCGTTTTGTTTTCACTTATTAGCTGGAATAGTTTTATAAGGTGATGTTTCCGCCCTCCATTATACGGTTACCCAGTGGTGCAGATCATATAGCAAAGGCAGGATAAAGGCTTGATCTCCTTTTCTTTACCCAGTTTGTCAGTGAGTGGTTCCTTATCCCTTGAAGGTATTCACCCATTGCAAACCTTAGCCCTACTGAAGCACAAAATGTCCTATTTTGGGCCACTTCAAGTCAACTCCCACATCCTTTTACATTACCCTAATAGTTTTTGCTTTATTTTATGTCCAACTTTTCCAGGCTCATTTTTTAAGTTTCTTCAAGCAGCCGTGGCTTCTTCTAGTGGGAAATGACCCTGCAAGTCCACCTCTGGGCTTTAGGGCCTTTCCAGGAATGGAGCTGGGGTGTGGGTGTAGAGAGAGGCATAGTTGTTAAGATAAAATACCTCATGAGTCCATGTTGAACTCAAACGCTGCTACATTAAGTCTATCTCTTCTTCTGCACTGAAAATCCTGGATCTCCAGAACACAGGATATTCCCCAGCTACCTCTCTGCTTTGTCCTGTGTTATTCCCATAGCCACCTAGAAAACAGTGCTGCTTATTAGAGCTCCTGAAAATGTTTAAAAAGAAAAAGTTACACATGTTGTCCCCATTCTGCCTCATTTTGTTTGTTTGACAGTTGTACTGTCACTACACATATCGTATAGCCATTACATACTGGGTTAGTTTTCTGTTGCTGTCAGAACAAATTGCCACAAACGTAGTGGCTTAAAACCACATACATGTGTTATCCTAAAGGGTTGTGGGTCGGGAGTCTGGTCGGCCCGGCTGGTTTCTCTTCTTTGGGTCTCAGGAGGTCAAAATCAGGGTGTCGGCAGGGCGGGGCTCTAGAGGAGGGTCTGCTTGCAGATCCTTCGTGCCGTTGGCAGAACTCAGTTCCCTGCAGCTGTAGGGCCAAGAGCTCCACGGGGTTGTTCTCAGTTTCCAGAAGCTGCCCAGGGGTCCCTCGTCACCATTGTCTTGAGGTTCATCACCCTGGGCCTGTAATCATGGGTGCAGTGTCTGTGCGCTTTCGACATTTAGTTCAAATCTTTTTTGGTTTTTTTCTAGAAAGGTTTCTAGAATTAGAACTTGGAGTATTTGTTCTATCATTTTCTCCCATATGTTGAATCTTCTTTGCCTATCTCCAGTCTTTGTCATTTTTTCTCAAATCCTGTGTAGTTCTTCATTTCTTCTCAGTTTTAAAATGTGTTTTCCTTTTCATCCCTTGTTTCTCCTAAGGGTCTGTTTGTTTGTTAATTTTTGTCACTCTTACATTTCTTCTGGTGTGGATTTCATTTCCGAAGTGATGCTTTCTGTTATAGTTCATTCTTTTTGAACAAAGCCACACATCTTTGAGTATTTCTGGTTGTGATGCAGGCCTTGCCTCTGGTCCCTTGCTCAGCTCCGTGGGATACCCCGTTCCTCCCCACGTTTACCACACAGTGTTGTATCTGCTGTGGATCACCCCTGTTTATATTTAGGGGTCCACAGAATACCTTGTCCCCTAGTTTTGTTGTAAGTGCTGTCTAGGCCTGGCTGCTCTGTCTGTTCTCATGTGGGGATTCAGGGACATTCAAAAACTATACTGTACCCACTGCCACCATCACTCGGGGTTGCCCGGAGTGATCTTTTTAAAGAGGTAAATCAGATGTCACTCCACTGCTCAGAACCTGCCAGAGGCTTACTTTCACATTTATTCTAAAATCCTAATTCCTTATCATAACCCACAAGCCCCTGCATGCTCCACCCCACCCACCTGGGCTCCAATCCCTTGGTCTGCTTTCTCTTCCTTTAACTTATCAACCTCAGTGCTGCCTCAGGGCCTTTGTACTTGCTCTGCCTGGGATGCTTTCCACCTAGAACCTCCCATGCCTCACTTCTCCTTTTCACCCAGATATCTGGTCACAGGTCACCTACTCAGAGAGTTCATCCCTGACCAGTCAGTCTCAGATAGAGCCTCCCAGTCTTCTCTTATCATATGACCCTTTCAATTCTCTTCATAGCACTGAATAATGATATGAAATTACCTTGTTTCTTTCTTAGGGCTTGTGGCCTTTGCTGGATGTAAGCTCCAGGAGCCCAGCAGCAGGGGTCATCTTGCTCTTGCCCGTTTCTCCAGCACCCTTAGCTGGTGCTCAGGAAAAGCGTGTTGAACAAATGTGCACAATACTTCTAGACCCAAACCCCCTCACAGGGCTTTATAGGATGCGTAAAACACCAGACCCAGCCAGGATCCGCCCTGGGTCGCTCTGTACTAGGGCTGCTATTCTAGAGGCCCTGCGGTTAGAGAACACTTTTCAGGAAAACATGTGAGGGGTCCTCCACCTGCTTTGGGGGCCACAGGAAACCCATGGAGGCCAGAGACTCCCGCAGCCCCAGGCATCAGGTTTAACACATGAAGGCCCAACTGAAGGTGCAGAGTTTGTACGCGCCAGTCATGGTGTCAGAGGGTTTGTGTTGTCATCAGTAATTGTAGATTTGCAGGAAATTATAAAAATAGTACAGAAAGGTCCCATATTCCCTTCACCCAGTTTCCCCAAGTAGTGACATACTAGGTCACCACCAGGAAATGGACATTGGCACAGCGTGTGTGCACATGCACGTGCGTGTGTGTGCATGCGTGTGCATGCAGTTACACCATTGTATCGCTGTAACCACCACAGCCAAGACACAGAACTATTCCACAGCCACAAAGATCTCCTTCCTGTTGTCCCTTTAGAGACACCCACTCCTCCCTCCACCCCTAAGCCCTGGCAAGCCCCAGTCCATCCTCCATCACTGGAACATTGTCCTTTTGAGAATGTTCTATCAGTGGAATCCTGACCTTTTGAAATTGGCTTTTTTTCACTCAGCATAATACCCTTAAGATCCACCTAAGTTGCTGCATGTATCAGTAATTTGTTCCTTTTTTATTTACCGCCTTGTGAAACAGCTACTGTTATCTTAGTGGCTAGATTAATTCCCTCTCCTTGTCTCTTGGTCCAGCCTTCTGGGGACACGGTCACACTCTGTGAGAGCACAGCCATCATCTCCCACGGGACTACCGGCCTGGTTACATGGAACGCTGCACTCTACCTCGTGGAATGGGCCATAGAGAACCCGGTGGCCTTCACCAGCAGGTGTCAGGGTGGGAGACACAGGGCAGGGTGCCAAGGCAGGTCTGCCCAGCACCATCGTGGTCACCCGGTCTGCTTCTCCCACCAGGACTGTCTTAGAGCTCGGTAGCGGAGCTGGCTTTGCGGGCCTGGCCATCTGCAAGGTCTGCCATCCCAGA
This sequence comes from Tamandua tetradactyla, assembly GCF_023851605.1. Taxonomy (NCBI): domain Eukaryota; kingdom Metazoa; phylum Chordata; class Mammalia; order Pilosa; family Myrmecophagidae; genus Tamandua; species Tamandua tetradactyla. The sequence continues at coordinate 52,061,940 of NC_135349.1, forward strand.
ACCTACATCTTCAGCGACTGTCACAGCCGTGTCCTCGAGCAGCTCCGAGGGAACATTCTTCTAAACGGCTTCTTGTTAGCACCTATGCAGCCCCCAGGACAGTGCCCGCTGGACTCAGAGAAACCCACAGTGAGGGTGGCCCAACTGGATTGGGATCTCGTGACGGGTCCCCAGCTCTCAGCCTTCCAGCCAGACACTGTCATCGCAGCAGGTACTGCCCAGCCAGGCTCGGGTGAAGGGGCAGCAGAAGTTGCCAGGTAGGAGAAGAAGGGGGCCTTGGAGGAGCCACCGGATGAAACCAACATGCAGACCTGTGCCTCCTGGGATGGCGTCTTACTTAGTCGGTGCCACACGTTTTGGTAGATCAGTGAACCCTGTTTTTTCCCAGTACAGCTGGAAATGAACAGAACAGGCCCCAGGGCACCCGACCAGTCTGACCTGTCCACAGCCTTGTTTCCCTCTCCAAAAGGGGTGGCCCCTCATATACACAGAGTCTTCACTTGGGGGATAGGAAGGGCCACCTCCTTGATTTTTCCAGAGCCACCAAACAGCCCAGTGTACCCAGGGTCTGTCTGACTCCTGTGCAGGTCCCCAGCGCCCAGCCCCCCAGGCCAGACACAGCGCACAGCAGTGGCTGAGCCAAGCCGGGCAGTGAGGACTCTGCTCCCATCTGCTCCTGCACAGCTGCTTAGTTCCGTGTGCTCCCTCCTTTGTGTGGCTCTGCCTAGGCCTGTCTCCATCTGACGGTCTTCCTGCCCAGAGAGAGGCATCCTAAGGGGGAACCACCCAGCCCTGGGCAAGAAGGTGTCCATAGGACAAGGTGGCATTTGTCCAGGCCCCCAACAGACCCCACACCTCTCACTCTGCCCCCCGCCTCACCAATACCCCCTTTTCTGGAACCTGCAAGCCCTCAGAGCTAGGAACTAGGAATGCAGACGCTGAGCAACCCACCCCGCCTTGGCTAGCATCAGCCCCTGCCCCCTCCTTGACAGCACCATCCCCCACTCTCCCCCATGCAGAGCCTACACCCCTCCCCCCATGTAACCAGCAAGTCTGCAGATCCCTGGAAACAAAACTGAAGGTGTAGAGTGAGGATTTGCTTCATTAAGCACCTTCTAAATAGCCTAATTGGTAAAGAATTGTTTTGTTTTCTTAAGGAACACCATTAAACCTTAGATTACATTTCATTTGTTGCAGTGTCTTTTCATGACCTGTTTTCTCTCTTACCTAGTAAGTTTCTTTGAGCCTCGTAATGCAAATCTGATGTCACTGCTGCTTTCCCAGCCCTCAGCTAACCCTAAAGGTCAGCAAAAGCCAGAGCCCCGTTTTGGGGTTTTGAGCTCTGCTGAGCAACCCATACAGTGACTGGTTTTTCCTCGCAGATGTGCTCTACTGCCCAGAAACCACCCACTCCCTGGTCAGGGTCCTGCGGGCACTCTCAGCGTGCCAGGAGGGCCGGCGGGCCCTGGACGCCATCGTGGCCTTCACCATCCGCAACCCGGAGACGAGCCAGCGCTTCACAGCCGAGCTGGGTAAGCCCCGGGCGCCGCACCCTGGTAGGGCGGGCAGCTGCCTCAGAGGACCCCAGGCCCCAGGCCCACGGATGCCTGGCAGGCAGAACTTAGAAGAATCAGCACAGTTAGGACGTCCGACCTGGGCCACTGGCTGGGCAAACGATCCACCCACCCCTGACCCTGTAAGGAGACCCAGAGCACCTGGGGCCCCCAGGGGGTAGAGGCGAGGGGTGGGGCTGGAGCACCAGCTGGGTGGCTGAGAGGCAGCACCGCGCAGGGTCTCACAGCAGCGTCCTGTGTGATTTAGGGTGGGGATTCTGGAGCCTTCTGGCCTCTATTTCCTTTTCTGTACAGGGGACGTGGCAAGTCTATTAGTTGGGGTCATGTTTGACCAGTGGTTGGTCTGCACGAGGCACGTCCCACCACCCAGCCCTGTGGGGCTGGTCCCCATCACTCACTGGGCCTGGCCTTCTGGGTAAAGGAGAGACCCCCTCTCAGGCGAAGGCGCACAGAGCAGCCCCAGCACACAGGAGCCGTCGGTGGATTGGAGGCCGTGGCTGTCGCCAGACTAGGCACTCAGTACCAGAGGAAGAGCAAGGGCCTGCTTTAGAGAAGGGGAACAGGGAGGCTACACACGGGCAGCACAGAGTTTCCCCCTAAGTCACCATCCTCTCACCCAAGAGGTTGGGGCGCAGGGAGGCAGAGCAACCACCTGTTTAAAAACAAGGGACCTTGGTCCTAGCCCTGAAGGCTGATTCTGGGTGACTGAGGTGGCATGCCCCCAGGCAGCATGTAAGCCCTGCACAGACCCGCAGGTCCTGCCCGGTCCCTGGGATGCCACCCTGAGATGCCCTTGCTGTCTCCAGACCAGGTCGGGATCCGCTGGGAAGCAGTGCCTCGTCACAGCCAGAAACTGTTCCCTTACGATGAGTACTCAGAGATGGCAATTCTGAAACTAACGCTGTAAATTCCACAAACTTATGTGGAAATGTCATCATCATGGAAGTTTTTATATGGGAAAGCTGATAAAACCTTCACTGGACTTGAGTTTTTTAAGAATATTACATTCTGAAACAGGAACCACTCTGTGTTCTAATAAAATACAAATGTTTATTTAAGTGTGCACGTGCCTCTTTCTGCCAATAGTTCTGATTATTAAGCAAACCACCATAAATGAGCAGTGGAGATCTCAATTCAAACACAAGCATTTCGTGTGTCCGAATGAAAATCTCTGCCTGTCAAGGCCGTTTTCCCACTAAGTCAAGTCTGTTTTATACCTCACCCGCCTTCCCCTCCCCAGGGCAGACGCTAATGCACCTGTCTCCAAGGCAGGACTCCAAATGTTAGCTCTGATGCCCAGATGGGGTCACAAGCAGATAAGAGAAAAGTAAGAAACTGGGAGAAACAGTTTCACGGAACAGTAGGAAAAAAGAAGTGTTTCGTAGTCTCTGAAGAAGAAACCTGGGTGAACCACAGTTCCTGGGCCTTAAACTCCTGGTTCTTCAGAGAACAACTTGATCGAGCAGGTGGAGTTCAGCACCGCCGCGCTTGGCCCCCGACCACCAGGTGGCGCTGCCTCTGAAGAGTCTGCCCAGGGACTCCGCCAGGGAGGCTCCAAGGAGAGCAGTCAGCCCCGTGGGGGCAGAGGGAGCTTAGCTGGGAGGGGGCCATCGGCGTGAGGGTCTCCGTCATCAGGGTGGGTGAAGCACATCTGCAGCGTCCAGCACAAAGTCCCACTCGGGGTTTTGTCTCTGGTCCTAGGGTCACCTGTCCATAATCAGGGGGAGCACAGTCTGCTCCCAGCTCTTATCCCAGCGAAGCTGCTTGGATTCCTGCAGGTTCTTCCGGAACCGGTGTAGTTTGCCAGCAGGATCAGGGAATTTTGAGAAGAGCATCTCCAAAAACAATAAAAACCCAGGCTTAACTCATCACCACTCCCCCAGTCTGCCCCATCCCAGTACGGCCCTTCCCTGATCGGCCAGGACTGCCGCCCCACCCCAGACTCCCATGGCACAGGTGACCACCTTAAACAACTCTGATCCCAAAGTTCTCACCCAGCAAAGTCACCTCCCACCTTCACCCCCTCCCCTCACATTCAAAACCCTTTATGCCCAGCCATGAGCTAACCCATCTTCCCCTTAACCGCTTCTCCTTGACCATTTGCTGCTCCCGTCCCAGCCAAGACACAAGGCTCCCATCTCCCAAACACACCCGCCAGGCTGATTCTTCCTCCCCCTCAGCTCCCCTAGCACGGTCCTACTCATCAACTGGCCACAGGGGATATCTAAATCAAAGTCAACAAACCACAGTTCATGTGCCAACTCAGCCCACCACCCTTCTGTAAAGAAAGTTTTACTGGCACACAGCCACATCCCTTTATTTACAGACTGTCTATGGCTGCTTTCACGATACAATGGCAACAGTGAGTTGAGTTGTGAAAGAGACTATAGGCCAAATCCTTTGTCTCTGAAGAAAGTTTGCTGACCCCTGACCTAAATGTCAAGGCTGACAATGGAATACTTTTGTAATAAGAACCCCACCCATCTTTTGAGGCTCCACCAGGAAGCTTCCTCCACCTCTTACCCTCTCTCTGCCTGATCATCCCTGGGGGCACCTCTCTAAAGGGCACTCACAGTGGCCTTGCTCTGCCATCATTTGTGGGGGAAGCTCCAAAAATCCAGGAGGGGGACAGGAGCCTGTCCTGATCCTCCCAGGGCCCAATCACCCCTCCAACCCCATGAAAGGCCAACAGTGAAGGAGACCCAGCCTCTTGGACTTCTGCTCCATCTGGATCCTACGTGATCCTGCCAGGGCTGCAGGAGCAAGGATTCAGGAAGTGCAGTCTCCAAAAAGCCCCAGAACCCTGGGGTGGTGCAAACATGCTACCTTCAGCTGAGCTGCTAGTTCCTCCCAGTCCTTGAAGACCAAGCCGTTCTCCTCATGTCTCACCAGCTCATGTAAACTGCAGAGAGAACCGGGGGGGGGGTGCTTGAGAGCCGCCTGGAGAAGAGCCTGGAACCCCGTGGTGGTGCCCACCCTGACCAGGACCCTCACCCCATCCACCCCACCCCCTCACCCACCCGCCTCAGGCTACGCCGGGTCAGGTGAATTGTAAGAAAACTACAGTTTCTTGCAGGGAGTCTTCCTAGATTTGGTATCCAAACAGAAAAAAAGATCTGCAAGGTCATACAGACCAGTGGGGTGAGGGGCAGTGATGAGGGGTTGGGCCTCCTGTGCTGTGTACCTTTTCAGTAAGAACCTATGTTCAGGGATCATTTCTGTATTTTCTTCACTCCATGCCAGAGAAACAAAGTAAAAGCAGCCCAGGGCAGGGTTAGGCAGGGTTAGGTTCAGGGGGCCCAGAGCCCAACCCCCATGTTCAACTCAGAGGCTGGTGCCTAAGCAGCCCCGAGCCCTCAGCCCACGCTGGGGCTGCTGGGTTAGAGCGGGTCCTAGCAGCGACCCGCCCAGACACCCCTATCCATTGGGCCCAGGGGCCACAGGTGCACACTCCTTGGACTGGTTCAAACAACAACGGGGGCTCGGCCAGAGAGGAAGAGCACAGAGTAAACTGCAGGTGGATCCAGCCACCAGTCCATGCTCAGGTGTGAAATCCTCGGATTCAAGACGCATGTTTTTTATGGGACTCCCACTCTAAACCAAAGCAGGGCTCTGCCAACCACAGAAACCGCCTGTGTGCAAAGAGGCGCCCTCCTCCTTGCGGTTCTGACTGCTCCTGGTCTCCCCCTCGCTGCAGGTTTGGGAACCTAGGCCCAGGAGACTCAGGCTCTGCTCCTACCACTCAAAGTTCACGGCGCACACAGGCAAGCAGCACCCAAACATGTCCACCACCTTCATGGGCAAGTCCAGGCCACTGGAAGACTTGTGCAGGCACACGCCTAGGTCCGCCGACCCTGCAGGCAAGGGACACCATCAGGCGAGGGCTGATCCAACGAGAGCTGTGAGCCGACACCCCCAGCGGGGAGTGCAATCGGAGAACACAACCCCACCTAGCCTGGGCAAGCCCCATGAAGGGCAGCCTGTACCTGGTGAGGGCATAAGACCCCAACTGCCACCCCTGCCCACAATGCCCCATGTGAAAACTACCTGCCAGAGGCTCACGGGCCATTTTTATTTGAACAATTTTGTCTACTTAAACACATCTTTTTTTTTTTTTTTTTTTGCATAGGTAGATACTGGGAATCGACCCGGGTCTGCGGCATGGCAGGTGAGAACTCTGCCTGCTGAGCTACCATGACCCACCCAACTGCATTTTATTAAAAGAACCCATAAGCCAATGCAACAGAAAACCAGCCATCAGATAAATAACATGACCAAATACTAGCTGGAAGCTCTGGCCTCCAAAGATGGGAGGCTGGAGACGAGATTTCCCTCCAGGAGAGACTGAGCAGAGACAGAAAAGGAACATTCTCGGCCGTGAGTCGGTGCTGCTCGATGCATCACCGCTGTGCCACCCAAGGCCAGCGCTTCCTACACCCGGAGATGGTGGGTTCCTCCTGGCTGGGACACGAGAGCAGGCCCAGATGGAGAGCATAGGAGCAGAGGCTTGGGGAGGGCAGGGCTCAGAGCACCACCCCCACGACCGCTCGGCAAACAGCACCCAGGCCACCGCCCAGAAAATGCCCGTCTCCTGGAGGTCAGCCAAAAGCTCGCCCCCAGGTTCCTCCACCCAGGGGCCCCTGGGATTTGTCTGCCTGTGTCCCTTGAGCTAAGGACATTGTCACATTTTTAAAAAATTACAAAACAAACAGTATGAGACTGAGACTGGTAAAATACGTACAATCTGGCCCGCGACAGAGATCGTCTGTCCACCCAGCCCCGAGTGTCCCCCTTCACCCCTTGGCCTCTCCCCGGAGGCCTCCTACGGCCAGGCACCCCCAGAAGTGAGGCTCACCTAGAAGCAAGGGGTAGTCCTCAGCCTCCAGCCACGGTGTGCACACTCGGACACGCTGGAAGCGCTGCTGGCTGATGAGGCGGGTGTAATGGTCCTTCAGAGGCCCTTTGCCTGCCCAGAGAAGCGGTGTCACCACACTGCCCCTCTGCCCTAGGCTGCAGGGCCTCTGGCTTGAGAAGCCCCATGGGACGTGAGCAGCCACTTTCCCAGAAATCCCCTACTCCAGGTGTCCCCAGGCGGCCCAAGCGGCCTCCACAGGGCCTCTTGTAGAAACAACCAGAAACACACCCCAACCGTTCAGGCCACAGCCCACCATGGGTGGCCAGAAGCCAGCAGGCCTCAGGCTGTGAATGTGACCAGGAGCAACCCTGACCCAGCCCTAGTGCCCACAGGGCACAGCTTCTCCACTGGCACAGCTTCTTCACCAGGAACAGCTTCTCCACGAGGCATAACTTCTCCACCAGGACTATGCTCAGGGGATACACGCTGAGCCCCATCCACCAGCCCCAGCACCCAGGCTCTGGGACCCTGCTCCCTCACCCACAGCCCTTCTGCAGTTCTCTCTCCACTTTCAAAGTAAGTTTAGGGCAGACAGTGGACTCTTGCATTTTAAAACAAGGCTTGAAAAGCCCAGGAAAAGTAGGATGCTCATTCTCTCTGAAATCATGCCATCTGGCACTCAAACCTCACCTCTGTGCCCTGCCATGTAAGAACTCAGGTGAGGCGCACCTCTGTGCCTCAGTTTCCCCTCGGTAGAGGGGTGTAGACAAGAAGGGGTGGTGAGCAAGGAGGCAGGGACCACCAAACAAACGCCTGGCACATGGAAGGGACACGATGGAGGCTGAGCCTTCCGCACTGCCCACCGTCCCCCAGTCAGGTGGAGGAAGCCCAGCGGCCCCTGGAGATACCTGTGATCACGCAGACGAGAGAAGGAAGGTCTTCTCCATCCACACTCAGCTGCTCAAACTCTGGGTTTAAGAATAGTAAAGGACAACCAGGACTGTGGAATGAGGTGAGGGAGAGGGGCTGGGGCTGGGCGAGAGGCATCACCCTCAAGACAGCATTTCAGGTGCTGTCCCTGACACCCCCAAGACAGCATTTCAGGTGCTGTCCCCCCTGACGTGGGGACTCGGAGCTGCCCTCCCCGCCCCCACCCGCCGTCCTCCAGTCCTCCCCCTGCCCCCACACCCCAAGGGCAAGAACAGGCCGCAGAGGACGCCACAGGCCCAGGAACACCTCGCCACCCACCAGCCCGAGGGACCCAGCGCCCCTGCTCACAGCCTCGCGCCTACTTTCTAAGGCCGCCAGCAAGATGGAGAAGTCTTCATCCTCTACGGGGCAGAGACGCAGTGTCAGGGTCCCGCTTCCAGATGCCTCCCGCCCCCTCCTCCTCCTCAGGGGCCCCGCGCCCCACGGTGGGCCCGACAGGGGATGAGGGGTCCCGGACACCTGTCCAGCTCGTGCTGCTGACCAGCAGGGCCGGCCGCCCCGGCCGATGCACGGCCTTCCCACTCCGAGGGTCCTGCTCCGTGAAGGCGGACCTCTCCAGGCTGGCGGGCTCCGAGCTGAAGGGGCAGATACACGGCCGTGAGGGGCGAGAGCAGGCCCATGGCCCCCCGACAGCCACCTCCCACCTCCCTGAGGCCCCTCCCCAGGGGCCTGTCGCTTTCTTCGGCGACAGTTACTTGTGGGCAGGTGCTGAGGTTACAACAGTGAACGGGCCCGGCGCGGTCCTGATGTTTGTTAAGAAGCGGGGGCCAGAGACCCACCCCGATGGCCACGCCAGGGACCCCAAAGGAGCCAGCACGCTACATGCAGGATACCCATCACCTAGGGAAGGGGCCAGCAAACACTTTCTTCAAGGGCCAGAGGGTAAATATGTGAGCCTCTGTGGGCCAGACGGGCTCCATCGCAGCCACCCCACTCTACCACTACCGGGTCACAGCCACCCCGCTCTGCCACTACAGGGTCACAGCCACCCCGCTCTGCCACTACAGGGTCACAGCCACCCCGTTCTGCTACTACAGGGTCACAGCCACCCTGCTCTGCCACTACAGGGTCACAGCCACCCCGTTCTGCTACTACAGGGTCACAGCCACCCAGCTCTGCCACTGTGGCATCACAGCTGCCCAGCTTTGCCACTGCAGTGTGGACCCAGTGGGCATAGCCAGCCCACAGCCATGGTTTGCCCAGCCCTGGTCCAATGGCCTCCCCAGGTCAGCAGTTAGAAGACAGGAAGCAGCTGGGACAGCAGCTAGCACAAGAGAAGGCGGCTGCGGGCGCTGAGGGTGGGGACCTACCAGTCCCTGAAGGCAGCGTGGGTGCGGGCCAGCTTCAGGAAGAGCTGGTGCTGCAGGTCCAGCGGCGTCTCCTTAAAGAAAGCTGCTGGCTTGTCGTGGACAGTCACAGCTCTGCAACAAGAGCAGTGAGGGCCTCCAGACGGGGGCAGAGAAAGGCCAAAGGAACAGAGGACCGAGGAGGACCCAGAAAAAGGAGGCGTTTGGGGAATCAAATCTCAGTGACAAGAACCTTCAGCGCCACCTGGGGAAGCACGGAGACACGTTCTCCCACCAACACTGCCCAGAGCGTCCGGCTCTCTGAGAAAGGAACTCCAGCCCCCACCCCCCGCCCCCCCGCTTCCCGAGGCCGGTCGCCACCTCCCAGCACCCCCCCCCCCCCCCCCCCCCCCGCCTCACCCGGGCCCTTATGAACCTGATGCTCCAGTTCCGGGCCAAGTCCTCCCTCATGGCGTGCGTCACACACAGGTTCAGGTGGGCCAGGCGTCCCCAGAGCTTCTCGTACCTGCAGAGGCGAATCCCTGCTCAGCCTGGAGCTGGGCTGCCCCCACCCACTACCATCCCTGTGACTCCACATCCTCTGGGACCAAGGAGACCGCACAGCTCGGGCCTCCCCAACTTCAGTCACTTCCTCGTGCTCACAGTGACTTCCACCTGTCCTGGAATCTCCTTCACCCCTTTCTTTAAATCCGATCACTTTTTAGCTTAAATGCACTGCAAGAAGAACGCGCATATACTACCTAAGCGAATATCTAGTCTCTGCTGCCCGCAGACCCTTCCTTCCTCTCCCCCTGTCTCGCGAACGGGAGCAGACGGTGCCTGTTTCCTCAGTTCCCATCTGGGGAGCTGCCGACGCACTCTGGCCATGTGGCCTGGGACCTCTGCTCTCGCGATGGAGCACTTGTCCCAAGCCCAAGACAACAGGGCACGGCATTCCTGGCCTCGGGGGCAGGACCAGGGGAAGGCGGGGGACCCGGATGAGCCCCTCAGAGAGGCTGGCTCCCCTGGCTAGCCGTGAAGCAGTGGGGATGCGAGCCAGGCAGTTCGCGGAATCCGAGGGACTAGAGAAAGGAGCAAGCGCCTAATGACGCCATCCTGAGCCCGGAAGCCAGGCATTTCTCTGGACTTTTTAGTCTCTTGAGCCCCAAAATGCCTGCCTTTGCTCAGGCCCGTTTCTTTCACTTGTAACCAGCGACCAGCCCAGTTCACCGGGCTTTTTCTTACCCCTGCCAGGCACACAGGAACCAGCGTCACCGTGTGCCTGCTCTGTCCCTCCCTCTCGCTCACCCCGATGCTGGTTTGGGGGCAGGCATGTGCACTCCCCCCCACCTCTAAGCCTCACCACTTGGCCAGCCAAACGAGCGGGTGGCTGGGGCCGTGCTCCAGGCCCATAATGGAGTAGCCATAGTTGTGCCAGTCGAGGACGAGCTTGCTTCCGCAGAGCCAGCTCACGCCCCAGCAGACGGCGATGGCGGGCAGGCCGGGGGGGTTCTGCAACAAGGCAGACTTGAATCACGACGGGCAGACCCAGATACCGTGGACAACAGACAGCGTGAAAACAGCTGCCACATACATGGGAAAGAGTCAGGTATCTTTGGAAAACTCTTGATCATCAATAAGCAGAAAGAAGACCCCTCCCCCCACCCCCAAAAAGTCATAAACAGAATGGACCAAACTGAAAAGTCCAAGATCATGAAAATCAGAGAGATGAAAAAGGCCATTTTTCACTTATCGGAATACAAAGCCTAACAGCACTAGTAAGGGTGAGAGTGAGGGTGCAGGGGATGAGGTAACCCCATGTGTTAGGGGATAACTTGGCCCAACCTTATTCTGGGGTGATCGGTAACATTCTATTACATTTTAAAGGTATAAAAGTTTTGACCAAGCAATTCCACAGCCAAGAATTTGTCCCACAGAAGAAACTTGACCCATGTATGTTCACAGATGCTCTTATCATGGCTATTTGCAAAAATTAAGAAGAACCTGAGTGCCATTAAGATGTGGTTGAATAATTACATTAGTGTATAGTACATACTGGAATGCAATGCAGCCAATTAAAAGGGGCATCTATATGTTCAAAATTGGTAGAGAGAAGATATTAAGAGCAGAAATCCAGAACCAGACTATCAACTTTGGTTTAAATACTGACTCTCTCCCTTCCTAGCCCCATGATGGAGGGCTAACTTTTAGAACCACTCTGGGACTAGAAGCCTTCATCTCTAAAATGCAGATAATGCAAGAACCTACTTTTTAGGGTTGTTGTAAGGATTAAGTGAATTAATGCGTGTGAAGCACATACAACACTGAGTAGTACATATAATAAGCGCGATGTAAGTGTCGGCTCTATCCACGACAACATGGAAAAACACTATGGATGGGTACCAGGAAAAGAATGGACACATACCACGGGTTCCTACAACACCTTTTTAAAAGTTAATCTATACACATGGACAGGCAATTTATGTATCAATCTGTTTGGGTATTCATTTCCAAAAAGCTGTAAAGTAAACTATCAATGGTGGTTCTCACAGAGGGAGGTGGAGGCTGACACGCACCTGCAGAAAGATGTAGGCTGATGGCGCCACCTTCACCACCAAAGCATACAGCAGCTGTGCTGACTGGAGGACAACTTTGACTCCGTACTGGAGAACACGGGGCCCAACTGCAAGTCAGAAAATGGCAGTCACTACTAAGCCAGTTCTCAGCAATCTGCAGGCTCCCTTCCACCCCCCAAATATTCAGAGGAGGGATCTAGAAGGTGATGTGCATCCTACCTGCGAGTCTAGGAAGTTCTTTCAACCCCGTAATCTGAATCCTGTTGCTTTGTAAGATCTCGCCGTAAGGTTTGGAGTCTGAAAAAGAGAATATCCCCTTTAAAGTCCCACCAGAAGTTCTGTATTGGTCTTGGGATGAAGTGATCTGATTTAACGTCAAATATTCTCCCTCCCAGCTCAGGCTGAATAGTGGAGAGGAGGAGTGCTTTGGAAAAATGAGACTTCTCAAAATCTCTCTCTGTTCTTCAGTAGCCAAAGCAGAGAACGTCCAGGTCCCACTAGGCTATCCACAGGACAAGGACCCAAATCATATCCACCTTTACTTAACTAATGCCTGGCCCATGGAAGTCACTGTATTAAACCGATATGGAGTCCCTTAGATGGCGGAATTATCCCGCCCAAGGAGACCCCTTAGAAGTCCAACTTCACCCCGTCACAGCGGGACAGCAGACTAACAGAGACCACAGACCACCGATGCTGTTCCTGCTTTTTCGAGACTGGGTTGAGCTACCCGCCAAAGATGTCAACATAAAGAAAAAGAGAGGGACAGAGACCCCTGCCTCTGCACACAGGGAGAAAAATCTAGACGTGGGGCACAAATGAAACACCTCCTGCCTATACAGCTCTGCGCGGGGTGATGAGGAATCAAACGAGCAAGAAAACACGGTGTCTGACGTGTAGCCTGACAAGAGTAGCCATATGGACATTTGGGTACTAGCACTGGCCCTGGAGGCAAACACACCAAGACTGCAGTGCCAGTCTCTCCACTTATTAGGACATTTAAGTGCAATTACGCAGTGAATGCGCTTAACACTGTACTGGCATATGGTAAGCGCTCGATTACGCTGGCTGTTCAGGGAGATCCACCCAGCAGAGGCTGGACAGAAGTCTGGAATCAGCCGCCCAAGGGGCTCGAGCAATCTCGAAGAGTTGCCCCAGGGAGAAGAGAGAAAAGGGGCGCCCCGGCCTCGGTCCCCCTGGTGCGGTCAAAGCAGGGGATCAAAGGCTGATCCGCGCCCGGGGACACTCACTGTAGAAACCCAGGAGGGTCACGAAGAAGCCGTGCTTGGCCAGCGACAGCGCGTGGTACTGCATGCGGGGGCTGCGACCCACGTCTCCCAGCACCACGACGGCCACGTGCGGGGCCGCGTGCCTCAGTCGCCAGCGCTTCCACCCTCCCAGCAGCAGCAACAGCAGCAGCGGTCCTACTAGGGTCAGCGCCGGCAGACCCTCAGCGGAGGCCGCCATCTTGGCTGCTGGCGGGAGTCACGTGACCACGCGTTCCACCGGCCGAGCGCGCTCTGCGCAGCCGCAGACCGAGCCTCCGAGGTGAGTTGGGCCGGGGCGGGGAGGAAGTGGACGTGTTCCCAAAGTGGGGACCCGCGGGACCGCCCCGGAACACCGGGAGGCCAGGAACGAGGGAGAGAGAGAGAGACGGAGAGAGAGACATGCTCTAGGTCTTGGGGAGCAAAAAAGAAAAAGAATCCTGCGCTTTTATTTATGAAGCACAGATGTAGATACAATACACAAACTGTAAGGGATCAGGAGCTCGACCCCAGCCGGGTGGAAAGCCCCCCCCAGACCCATGAAGAACACCCGGTAATGGGGTCAGGATGAGAGAATCACACAAACCTGTTTATGCAAAAGCTAATAGCACTCTTTGCTTCTGTAGATAAACTTGCTTGCTTACAGCTGCAAAACCAGGATGTGGGTCTGTGAAACAAACGCCACTTCTCTGCTTCTGTGAATAAGCTTGCAGTTTCAGCCTTTATAAGCCCACCCTGCAAGCCTCACGGTGCTGCTCTCTGAATCCTCCTTCTTGGGATTTCTGAGGCAGTCGCCGGCCGGCTAATAAAGACTCCTAATTGGCTTGCAATTTGATATTGTGTGGTCTTTCTGTTGGTGCACCCCACTACAAAACAAATATACAGTCTATCTGCAGTATTAAAATTTCATGGGCAGGTCCACATGAATATTGTACACTGACGTTCATAGCAGCATTATTCAATTAGCCGAATGTGGAAACAACCCACATTCTATCCGCTAAAGAATGGACGCACAAAATGTACCATCCATGCAGTGGAATAGTATTCAGACGGAAAAAGGGACAAAGATCTGATACATGCTACAACATGGATGAACCTAAAAAACGTGATGTTGAGTGAAATGTCAGACACAAAGGCCACACGTTGTGTGATTCCATGTATATGAAACAGCTAGAATAGGAAATCCACACAGACAAGAAGTAAGTTGACAGAAGTGTTCTGGACCCATCAGCTTTTCTTAAGCCAAGGTATTCCTTACTGGATGCCTTAATTTGGACGTTTTTATGGGCTTAGGACTGTAAACTTGGAATTTATTACATACCCCTTTTAAAAAGCCATTTCTGTTCTGGTATATCGCATTCCAAGCGCTTACTATCTAATGCAGGAGCAATTAGGAAAAAAATGTTTTAAAAGGCTCATTCAGTGTGATAATGAAATGAAAAGGTTGCAAAACCCCAATCTAGAGCCTGTCCTCAAGGATTCTCAAGGACACTGTTCTGTGGCATTTTTTATTGGGTTTTTTTTTTATTATTACTAATCTCTAATCTCTAAATTGTAACCCTTGAAGCCAGATGTGTACCTGAATTCAGCATTTGGGGGATTTTATAAAAGTTATATGGTGCATATACTCAAAACAGCACCAGCAAAGTTGGAACAACATCCCACAAACAAACATTCGAATTTCTACAAGGAAACCGAATGTGTTCACACACTAAGTGAACTAAGTAAGGGCTCTAACCCCACACTTCCAATATGGTACCTCGTGTGGCTGATCCAAGTTGAAATGTACCGTTCAGTAAAATGCACACTGACTCTCAAAGACTTCATGTGACAAAAGGATGTAAAAAAAGACTGTAAAAAATTAATTAATGGGATGTATGCACAACTATGTGATGATACATACTTGATTATATATTTTGGATGGTTTGTATGATGTACAACTATATCAATAAAATTGCAAACAAGACAAATTAATTAATTTTTTTCAAAAACAATTGTGTAAACTTATGTAGACAGCTTAATTGAACACCATAAGTACATGGAACCTTGAGTAGGACATGAGATTTTGTTAGTTTGTCCAGAGTGATGCCCCAATAAATCCAAGAGTGATTTGAACAGTGAATAAAAAAGTATTTGCAAAGTCCCCTTCGGGGAATAATGAGAAAGGGGGATAATTCAACTTCCCCAAGTTAAATTCTTGGTACTATCACAAGCAGTGCGGACAATCAAAGCTATAGGCTGAGCCCCCAATCTTGGGGGTTGTTCATATGAAACTTAACCCCACAAAGGATAGGTCAAAACTACTTAAAATTAGGCCTGAGTCACCCCCAAGAGAACCTCTTTTGTTGCTCAGATGTGGGCTCTCTCTCCAGCCAACACAACAAGCAAACTCACCACCTTCCCCTGTCTACGTGGGACATGACTCCCATGGGTGTGGACCTTCCTGGCAACATGGGACAGAAATCCTGGAATGAGCTGAGACTCAGCATCAAGAGATTGAGAAAACCCATAGAATGAGCTGAGACTCAGCATCAGGGGATTGAGAATACCTTCTCAACCAAAATGGGGAAGAGTAAAATGAGACAAAATAAAGTGTCATTAGCTGAGAGATTCCAAACAGAGACGAGAGGTTATCCTGGAGGTTATTCTTACACATTAAATAAATATCACCTTGTTAGTCAAGATGTAATGAAGAGACTGGAGGAAACTGCCTGAAGATGTGGAGCTGTGTTCCAGTAGCCATGTTTCTTGAAGATGATTGTATAATGATATAGCTTTCACAGTGTGACTGTGTGATTGTGAAAACCTTGTGCCTGATGCTCCTTTTATCTACCTTATCAACAGACGAAAAAAACATATGGAATAAAGATGAATAATAGGGGGAACAAATGTTAAAATAAATTTAGAGTGAAATGCTGGTGATCAGTGAGGGGGTGGGGTGGGGGGTATGGCATGTATGGATTTTTTTCTGTTTTCTCTTTATTTCTTTTTCTGAATAGATGTAAATGTTTCAAGAAATGATCGTGATGATGAATATGCAAAAAAGAGTTATATAAATTTAATACAAATACAAAGACAATTTGAAAAAAAATATTTCCAAAGATTAAAAGCAATTATGCTTCCCAGTTAAGGCCAGCTGGGCTATTTTTTTTTTTAACAGTCACAATTTACAAACATTCTCTCTCCTGATTTCTTTTAAGACTCTCTTTTTATTTCTTCTCTAATATAGGTAACTGGCTGGACAGTTTACATCCTCTTATTGACAATGAGTCAGAGTAAATGAGTCTGAAAGGTACAACAAAAAGCACAATTAATTTTCTCATGTATGTAGATCACCTTTTGCTTTGACAAGTGCTTTTTGTTTTATACAGCCTGCAAAATGGTACATCAAAACAGCATGCTGGGTCTTGCCTTCTTTCATACTGCCCTTGATTCCCGCTTACTTGTTGAAATGATAGTATTTTGGATATGTTGGGTTAAATAAAATAGATCAGTAAGATTCATTTCACGTGGTTCTCTTTGCTTCTTTCCCCTTCTTAATTTTTTATTGTGATAACATATTTACAACCCAAAATTTCCCATCATAACCACTTTCACGTGTACAATTCAGCAAAAATAATGACATTCACATTACTATGCTACGTTCACCATGATCTACTACCAAAATTTTTTCATCACCCCAAAGAAGAGTTTGACCTCCATTAAGATAAGATTCCCTTCCTCCACTGCAGCCCCTGACAACCTGCAATCTATTCTCAGTCTCTGTGAATTTGCTTATTCTAGGTATTTTGCATAAGTGGATCATACAACGTCTGTACTTTTATGTCCGGCTTATTTCACTCAACACATATCTCCAGAAGCTCATTCACGTGGTTGCATGCATCAGAATGTCATTTCTTTTTTACAGCTGAGTAATGTTCCATAGTAAAGTTATACACGTTTGCTTCTCCATTCATCTGTCAATGGGCACTTGGGTTGCTTCCACCTTTTGGCTGCTGGGAGGAACGCTGCAATGACCACTGCTGTGCAGGAGTCTGTTTGAGCCCCTGTTTTCAGTTCTTTAGGATATATATCTCTGTCTGCTTTTTGGGACGTGACCACAAAAATTTTTCAACTGACTGTGCAGCTCGCATTATACTTTTTTTTTTTTCCCCTGGGACAGTGTCCCAAGTGTGAGCTGTGGCATCAGGCCTAACTGGCTTCACTCCCACCTCTGCTACTTCCCCGCTTGGGTCATCACCTGGACCTCTCTGAGCTGCAGCTGCCCCCTCTCTACAACCTGTGTGGTGAAGATGAAATGAGATGCCGTGAGTAAGGGGTTCACCTCAGCAAGAAA
Source organism: Tamandua tetradactyla (assembly GCF_023851605.1). Lineage (NCBI taxonomy): Eukaryota > Metazoa > Chordata > Mammalia > Pilosa > Myrmecophagidae > Tamandua > Tamandua tetradactyla. The sequence continues at coordinate 52,078,822 of NC_135349.1, forward strand.
TGCAAAGTACTGCGGCTGATGTTATTATTTCCTAGAACCAAGAGTCTTTTCAGGCTGAAGACCAGCCCTTTCACCTGGTCTAGACCCTTGGGAGGGCCCTCCTCTCTCATGCCCTGACCTGTCCAGCCGGGTGTGTTCCCATCTCATTCCAGGAGACATGAGGAAGGCCCTTTGAGAGCTGACAGTCCACTCTTCCGAGGCAGCTCAGGCTCCACTCCTGACCTAGCCTTGGGGCAAATGCCAGCTGGGAGGAAGTGGACAAAGGCAGGAAAGGGTGTAGGGGCCTGTGGTGGTTTGAAGCTGTTGTGTAGCCCGGCAAAATGCCTTGTTCTTTTTTTTTTTTTTTTTTTTTATTATTATTTAACGGAAAAAAAGAAATTAACCCAACATTTAGAAATCATACCATTCTACATATGCAATCAGTAATTCTTAACATCATCACATAGATGCATGATCATCATTTCTTAGTACTTTGCATCGGTTTAGAAGACCTAGCAACACAACAGAAAAAGATATAGAATGTTAATATAGAGAAAAAAATAAAAGTAATAATAATAGTAAAAAAAAAAAAACAACAAAAACCTATAGCTCAGATGCAGCTTCATTCAGTGTTTTAACATGATTACTTTACAATTAGGTATTATTGTGCTGTCCATTTTTGAGTTTTTGTATCTAGTCCTGTTGCACAGTCTGTATCCCTTCCGCTCCAATTACCCATTATCTTACCCTGTTTCTAACTCCTGCTGGGCTCTGTTACCAATGACATATTCCAAGTTTATTCTCAAATGTCGGTTCACATCAGTGGGACCATACAGTATTTGTCCTTTAGTTTTTGGCTAGACTCACTCAGCATAATGTTCTCTAGGTCCATCCATGTTATTACATGCTTCATAAGTTTATCCTGTCTTAAAGCTGCATAATATTCCATCGTATGTATATACCACAGTTTGTTTAGCCACTCTTCTGTTGATGGACATTTTGGCTGTTTCCATCTCTTTGCAATTATAAATAACGCTGCTATAAACATTGGTGTGCAAATGTCCGTTTGTGTCTTTGCCCTTAAGTCCTTTGAGTAGATACCCAGCAATGGTATTGCTGGGTCGTATGGCAATTCTATATTCAGCTTTTTGAGGAACCGCCAAACTGCCTTCCACAGTGGTTGCACCATTTGACATTCCCACCAACAGTGGATAAGTGTGCCTCTTTCTCCGCATCCTCTCCAGCACTTGTCATTATACTTTTATTGGATGGTGCTGCTCCAAGGAGCTCCACATCAGCTCAGCGCACATGTCGCCATCAAATGAGTTTATTCCAAGCTTACTTAAAACAAACTAGCAAACAATACCCCTTTGCTTTTCAGTGCTTCCTAAGTGTAACTAAGGGATTGTAAAGCTGTACAAGAAGCCCAAAGATGTTGGCTGGGGACACGGAGAGAGAATCAGGGGTGAGGGAGAAAGTGGCTCAGGGGCCACTGGCTTGGTCCCTGGGGCCCTGGTGACCACTTTCTGTGTCCCTCTGCAGCTGTCCTTCCCACACCCTCTGCTCAGGGCCTGTTCCTGCCCAACCACCCCAGGCTCCTGGCTTAGCCCTGCCTTGGCCACTTGTCAGCAGGGCGGAGGGGAGGAGGGGGAGGAGGGGGAGGCGGGAGGAGGGCCTGCAGAGGCGGTGGGGAGAGCTCCCGGAGCTGCAGTTCGCCCAGCCGGAGCAGAAGAGGAGGATGTCTGGCCCAGGGCTGCTGCTCCTGCTCCTGCTGGCCGTGCTCCCGCTGCGGCCCTCCCTGCTGCCACAGCTGGACACCCCAGAGGGCAAGGCCAGGGTCGCCAGCCTGATCCTGTCTGCAGCGGAGAGGGCCACGGCCTTCCTGGAAGCCCGGCTGCCCGAGCTCAACCTGGACTGTGCGGTGGGGTTCCGGGTGCTGGAAGGTGGGTGCACTCACGGGCCCTGGGCTCAGCCTGTCACCCCCTGCTGTGAACTCCCGATGCCACCTCCTGGCATCCGAATACCTGAATTTGCTCCAGAGAAAGGGGATGGGGGTGCTGGCTCCTCCTGGGTTCCTGGGGCCTGGCTGTTATCAAATATTTTAGAGGAAGGATTTAGAGGCAACATGAGACATGATTAGGATTTACTATTTTCCTGGGAGGGTGGGAGGGTAAGTGGGTTGAGCCATTTTGCAGCCCCTGTGGCCAGGCCCTAACAGGGCAGCAAGGTGGGCTGTGGGAGTGTGCCCTTTTAATTGGCACCCACAGGGTGGCTGCACCCTTTGCACGGGGGGCGGCCCACGGACCAGTGCCCCCACCTCCTGCCAAAACCACCGGGAGGTTCTGAGAAAACAGGCAAGTGTTTGTTCAGCTTGGGGAGATATGAGCTCCTTGAGGAGTGGGCTGGAGATGCTCCAAGGCAAACAGGGAACCAGCCACCCCAGCCCCCCATCGTGGGTGGCTTTGAGCCCCTCCCCTCGGCCCCCTGAGGCTTGCTGTGGGTGTGGGCTTGGCTGGGCCCCTGGGGATGGGCTGTGGGTGTCTGTCCGAATCCCACTCGAAGTGTTGTCAGCACAGCTTTCCACCCACCCAGCAGCTCAGGAGCCCAGGATGTGCAGCTTTTCCTCCTTCCTGGAGTGTGCATGGCAATGTCACAGTCATGGGGCCTCCCCACACCCCTCATCTCCTGGAGAGCCCCCAGATCCTGCCCTGCCCACCACCACCACCACTAGGCCAACCCCCAGGCCAGGACTAGGATGAGGCAAGAGACACAAGCATGCAGTATAATTTAAAATCTGTTTTCATGGAGGAAGGAAGGGGCCCACCGAGGCAAAAAAGGCCCATGAAAGACAGGATGTGATGCCCCAAAACATGCATGGGGTCCCCTCCTCCCCCTTCCTGCCCCCCAGTAATCTGCAAAGCAGCCCAGGGAGAGGCAGTCTGTTCTCATTCTGCGGCTGAGGAAACTGAGGCACAGAGAGGCTACATAGCCCCCTGCAGTGCCTCACTGCTGAAAGGTGGCAGAGCTAGGATTCAGGCCCACCCTGGAGGTGGTGGGTTTCTCACTGGATTTTCCGTCCACTCTGGGTGCCAAGCTCAGCACGCAGCATCGGCTGGTCAGTAAGCATCCTGGAATGAATCAACAGAACCGAATCAGCAGCGGCCCCTGGTTCCTTTTAAAGAGGGATGGGAGGGGCTGGTGGCTCCCTGGGGAAGGGGGGTGAGCAGTGATTTCTAGGGTGCATGTGGAACCCAGATCCCAGGTCTTTTCCTCGCTAGCTGGGTAACACTGCATGAGTTTCCTGATCTCGCTGAGCCTCAGTTTCCTCATCTCCAGAACCCCGATGGGTTAATGGGAATATTCAATGAGATCACATATGTACATCCTCCTACATAGCGAGCTCCATCAACTTTCTATCATAGCACTGAGATTCCTCTACAAAAGGCTCATCTGTCTCCCTGCAAACTGTAGGCAGGGTCTACGGACGTTGTTGTCCCAGCACCTGCGGCAGGACGGGACCCTGTGGCATGCTCAGGGGCTGGCCCTGTCAGCACTCCCCAACTCAGAGAAGCCTATGACCCTGCAAGGTTTCCTCAGCATCCTCCTTAACCCTCGTCCACCTGCCCCCACAAAGTTCTCTATCTCAGAGTAGCTGCTGTCCCTCAGTCCTGCTAATGCTTTCTCTCACATCTCCCTCTTTCTAGCCACCTCTGGGCCTCCTCTTCCCCCCACCCCCGCTCCATTCTCTCCCACTCCCACATGGGCACTGCTAGCCCATCCAGCACTTTTGTGGGAAATTGAAAAAGGTGCTCCTTCTTTAAGCCATTTTAATGGTATCTGCTGGACAAGTGTCTTACTAGATATAAAAACTCAAACTCCTACACAGCCCTTGTGCAGTGTACAACCTGCCCAACTGTCCACCGTGGGCTCTCTACTGCTGCCATCTGGAGCTCTCAATTTTTCCCCAGTGTACAGCAAACCCTAAGTCTCCCTAACCGATACTAATGGCAAAACTTTATGAGGTGCTTACTTTGCCCTACAGACAGTGCTAAGTCCTCTCTGTGCATTAGCTCCCCTAATCCTTTCAATCACCCCCAAGAAGTAAGGACTTTCCTTACCCCCATTTTACAGATGAAGAAAAGTGAGGTGAAGAGAGCTTGACTTTCTGTGGTTCCCCAACAAGAGAGTGGTAGAATCGGGATTTGCAGCCAGTCCTCCTCCAGAAATCAAGTTCTTAGCCACTGCATTCCATCCCTCTGACACCCCCACCAGTACCCCCCTCATGCAACTCAGCCCCACAAAGGCTTGATCTCCAAATAGCTCAGAAAATCCTGCCCCCAGTCAGAAGCTGGGAGAAGCAGAGAGAGGCTCTAGGCAAGCATCGCAACTTGGTCTCTTTCTTTCCTGTCCGAGTCATTGGTCAACTGTGGAATGAATGACCCGTGTCCCCTCCCAGCGCTGCTCCGGGGCGTCCAGGAGGCGTGGGCACGGGAGCCCCTGCTGCAGCCGCTGGGCCTGCGCGCGGGGAAGCTGGCCGAGAAGCTGGCGGATCTCCTCCGCAGGTCCATCTTCTACCTCCAGCAGAGTGACCCCGAGTACCTAAGAGGTAACAGAGCCCTATTTCCTCGGGACGCAGTGTCCGGGGCAGTTTCCTGAAATAACCAAGCGCTGGCGCCGCTGGCTCCAGCTTCCCAGACCCGCTCGCACCCACGCGGAGGGCCGGGCAGCAGGGGGGCGCCTCCCTCACCTCTTCAGCTCAGCCCCCGCCTTGGGAGCTCCGGTCCCGGACCGGAGAGGAGCTGGAGCCTGACACCAGTTCCTGGCTCTGAGCCGCGGGGCCTGCGGGCGGGGGTGGCCGATGGGGCGGGAGGGCCTCGGGTGGCCCTGGCCCGCTGCTGGGCGGTAGCTGCCCCCGGAGCCTCCTCTCCGCAGAGTTCCAGCCCCTCGTCCAGCCCGGGTTCTGGAAGCCCCCTCGCGCCTGGACCCGCACCAACATCTCCCTGGTGTACCCCGAGTTCGAGCCCGAGGACCCCTTCTCCGAAGAACTCAGCGACTCCTGCTTGGTGCAGATGTTGGGGACAGGGTGGGTTTTGCCCAGCGCTCCCCTGCTTTCCGCAAACGCAGAAGTGCCCGCGGCCCAGGCCATCTCCAGGTCCCCGAGGCCGAACCTCACGGTCAAGGCCCCCCACCCAGCTCCGCTCCCCCAGCCCTGCCCGGGTCCCGCCACCACCCGCCCCGCTCCGCCCGCCTCTCCCAGCCGCTGCCTCCAGCTGCTCCCGCCACGTCTCCTCCCTCTGGACCGCGCCCCCTGCCCACCCAGCTTCCTCTCGGGGCACCCCGCTTCAGCTCCCACAATCTTTACTTAATAAGCTGCCTCTGAGCAGGATACCCCAGCGGCTTCCCACGGTGCACGGCCCCAGGCCCCTCCACCCCCCCCCCACACTCCCCCAGCCCCCCCCGCCCTCCTCTAAGTAGCCCCGCCCACCCAGGGGCCGGCCAACCCCCCACGCGCCTCAAGGCAAACCCCTCCCCCACCCCCACCCCCGCCGGGTCCTGGCGCCACGCCTGTCCTTCCCGCAGCCGCAGGTGCGATTTGCTTTTGGGTTCTGGGCCCCAGCCCAGGTCCGCTCATCACCGTCGCCTCCTATGCAGGGGGGGAGGGGGGTGGAGAGAACCCCCATGGCAGCCCTGCGTGGGGACCCACGGGCGGAAAGGGCGCGGCGCCCAGGCGCCCATTCCCTGGGCATCCTGCTCCTGCAGAGCTGTTTGGGCCAGGGTACAGCTGGGCTCCACGGAGGGGCACTCTTCCATTTTGCGGGGCATTTGGGATTTGAACCTCAAGCTCTCTGGGTTTGGGTATCCGCTGTTCAGGGCAGTCCCGGGAGAAATTTGTTTGGGGTCCCCACGCCCTGTGCCTAGGGGCCCAGATTTGACCAGTAGCGGCACGGGATGCCTGTGTTCTCTCTGGCAGCCCTACCTGTGCCCTCTTCCGAGCCTGGAACCTCTTGGGAACTCGAACAACTAGTGCGGGTGTCAGACCCAAGAGGGCACAGGGTGGGGACGGCCCACACCAACGTCCCCTAGCTCCCTTCAGGACACCCCCTTCACGGCCGGAACCGCCTCTCCGCAGGGCCGGGGGTGGTGCCCCCTGCAGTCTCTCAGCTTGGTGCAGGACCCTGATGGCCACACCCGGCTGCTCCGGCTACTGCCTGTCCCACCAGCTGCTCCTCTTCCTCACCGCCCGGCTGGTGAGTGGCCCCGACGGGCAGAGGCCGGGACAGGGGGCGCAAAGGGCCAAGGAGAAGGGGGTCGTGGCAGTGTGGTCGCACGGGTGACACCCCAGAAAACTGCGCGGCATTTTGGATGTGTGGCTCGGCCGTTGGGAGGGAGAAGGAACAGCTCCCCAGCACCCGATTGCTGTAAAGTTCAGGGACATGATGAGGGCGAAGATCTGAGAGCCTGATGGCGCGGCCAAGCAGATGACATCGCGCGCCGATCTGCAGGGCACAGCTGCAGAAGAGAGAGAGGGAAAGAGAAGGTGCAGGAAGAACTCGGCCAAAAAAACCACATCGAAAAAGACTTGGAACCAAGTGGCTGGATAGCAGTTTCCGGGAGCCCAAAGCAAGCCAGGGCGCGCGGGGGGGGGGGGGGGGGGGGGGGGGGGGGGGGGGGGCTTGCAGTTCTTTGTCCATAGTGGCAGCCAGTGGGGGGCGAAGAAGAGATTTGGGAGAGGAAGAGAAGCAGAGAGAGGCAGAAGCAGGAACTCATTCTTGCTTTGGTTACTGTGTCCTCCCTTGAATTTATGGACAATCTCTCTGAAAGGGCACGAGTTAGCTGGGTTGGAATAGCAAGGAGGAGGCTCAGCTTTGTACTGTCTGCTCCCTTGAGCTTCATTTTAAAAATAGGATTGAACTGCTTGGGGGAAAAATGGGGGAGGGGGTTAATGGTGTAAAACCACACGCTTCTGTTGTAGGCCCTTATGGCTTCCTCAGTGGGCTCAGGTGAGCTGGGTGCACAGCGCCCCCCCTAACTCCCCACCCTGTGCCCCCCACCCCAAGGCCTGGGAATGTTCTGGAACCATGCTGCAGAAGCCAGGGCTGTCCACAGGTCCTGGGAAACAAAGCGTGGGGGTCGTCCACCCTTATTCTCCCATGCTCAACGTGCCGGGCCCAAGAGCTCAAAACTTGCTGAATTATGATTACACATATTTAATTTCTTTACATAAGAAGTTAGGGCTCATTGTCTCTATCCAAAAATGTTGTTCAGTATCTAGAAGTTCTTAGAGAATTCTTAGAGAAGAAAAAACTTTGCTTTTTGGCTTCTAAATTTTATTGTGGTAACAGATGCACAACACAAAACTTCCCATTTTCGTATGTATATACAATTCAGTGATATTAATTATATTTGCAGTTTTGTGCTCCCATTAGCACTACCCATTACCAACACTTTTTTATCACCCGAAACAGAGACTCTGCACCCATTAAGCAATACTCCCCATTCTCCAAGCACCACCACCAAACCCAGCCCCTGGTAAGCTATCTGTATTCCACTTTCCGCCTGTGGATTTGCTTATTCCAGGTATTTTATTTAAGTGGAATCAGACAACAGCTGTTCTTTGTGTTGAGCTTATTTCACTCAACACGCCCTCCAGGCTCATCCATGTTGTAGGGTGTGCCAGCACTCTATTTCTCTTTTACAGCTAACTAATATTCCAAAGTATGGATGGACCCTAATTTATTTATTCATTCATCTCTTGATGGACACTTGGGTTTTTCCCACTTTTTGGCCGATGTAAATACTGCTGCTACGAACATCGGTGTACAAATGTCTGCCTGAATCCCTCTTTTCAATTCGTTTAGAAATATACCTAGGGGTGGCACTGCTGGGTCATATGGCAATTCCATTTAACTTTTTGTGGAATCACTGACTCTGTTTTTGTCCAGCAGTTTTTATTTTTAATTATTTATCTGAAAGCTATCGCACGCCATAGTTCTGTCAACTACAATGACTCTGGATTACGAGGAAAATTATTACGAGTGGATTTGACAGCTAGCACGTGACTCTGACGCGTGATGGTAGAAGTTTCTAAAGCCGACTTTCAGCTCTTGGCCTTCGTGGACTGGGGGCCAGGGAGCAGCCCAGGACTGGGGAGCCCTCTCTGCGCGGCCCTGAGGGTCGCCCCTGCTGGCATGGGTCAGGGTCAGCGCACAGGCCTGGCGGTTGTCCCAAATCCCGACTCAGGGTTCGAGAGCAGTCCTAGTACCGGAATCGTGTCCGGGGGTTTCTCAGGGATCAGCTGGGAACCCAGCCCCATTCTCCAGGGACAGCGCCCCAGGCAAGCTGGGAGAGTCGGTGGGGAAGAAATCCTGGGAAAAGGGACAAGACCTTCCCCAAATGTAGCCACTGGTGAAGCCCCCCCCCCCCCAGAACTGCGGTCCTTCCCCATACCAGTGGCAGCACGTGCGCCCTTGGTGCTGACTTCCTGGTCTCTGGGTGTTTGTCTCCCAGAAGGGCTGCAGGAGCGGTCTGTTCCAGCACAGCCAGCACTACACGGAGCTCTTCTGCGCCAACATGATGGACCTGAACCGGCGCACCGAGGCCCTCGGATATCCACACCCCACCCGGGACCTCTTCATGGAAAACAGTGGGCCGGCACCCCCTCTCGGGGCACGCACGCACGTGTACACACATGCACGTGTACACACACACACACACACACAGCAGGGGAGGAATGCCAGATGGAGCGATTAAAAATACTGGATTTCCAGTTAAATTGGAATTGCAGCTAAACTATAAATGTTGCCTGGGACATAGTTATGCTAAATACTGATGCACTCTGTACCTGAAGCCCCAGTTTCACTGGGCCCCCTTTATTTTATTGGGCAAGCTACTTACTGTAGAGGCTGCTTTGCCACTGGGTGGGCCCCACTCGCCCCCAGAGGCCTGAAGAGCTGAGTGACCAGATGAAAGGTGACCGGACCCCAAAAGACCTAGAGATGAGGCAGAAAGTGAGACCCAGTGACTGCTCCTTCTTGGGTGCCCAGAGCCCTCCACCAGGCTTGACTTTTTTTTTTCTTTTTTAATTTTGACCATCATTGTTTTACTCTGAAGGGAAGGAAACATTAGGGTCTCTCAAAGGTTATTACTTTGAGAGTTTGGTTAGATTATATCCATGCATTAATGGTAAAAAAAAAAACAATGCACTTTTGATAATGAACTTTTCCAATTTTTTTCTAAAGCACTAAAAATTGGATTTTGTGGTTCTACAATGTAGGGAAGGCTGATTCAATCCACATAAAGCCAAATAACTTTCAACTCATAGGAGGATCACTTATAATCTAATATTCCCTAACAGAGTATCATCTCTAATGAGAAAAGTACCAAAATCTTAGGGCTAATACTGAAACCTTAAAACAAATCTTACAAGTTAAAGACTAAATGTTGGTCGAGAGGAACAGGATGGGCCCATGAATCTTTCAGAGGGAAAATGAAACCCAACAGCAAGATCCAGCCCTGACCTGTGGAGAGACCCACGGGTGGCCTGAGTGGGTGGCAGGACACAGACATCGGGGTCCCTGGTCACTGCGGCAGGGCCTTGGGCTGCCTCCTTCCAGCCACCATGCTGGGTGCCCGCGGTGGGGGGAGGCAGGCGGCGCCCGGGTGGTGTCGGGGAGTGGGAGGAGGTGGGCCTGGGGGCCAGGCCTGCAGCGGGGCCCCCCGTCTTTGCTTCTAGTTATGCTCTGTGGAATCAGCGGCTTCTCCGACTTCTACCAGCTCCAGTGGCTGCAGGCCATCCTTGCCTGGCAGCAGCCTCGGGAAGGATGCTTCGGGGTGCCTGGTGAGCTGCGCTTGCACCTGGCTGGTAGTGGAGGGGGGCAGGGAGGGGGCTGGGCCAAGCTTTCTAGGCCAGGCCAGGAAGGGATGCAGTGGAGTTAGGGGCACAGAGAGAGCTGTGTAACACACGTGCACAGGCAGAGACGGGTTTGGGGTTTGGAGGCCGGAATAATTCAGGATGGGAGGCTGTCTTTCTGGAAGGCATTGGCCCCTTGGACCTGCAGTAGGCAAATTCATTCAATGAGTATTTATTAATACTGTTCTAGACTCTGGGGGTTTAGAGGGGAAGGAGACCCACAGCTCCCTACCCTTTTGGGGGCTGGGGGGGACAAAGACTCTGAGGAAAAGAGGCAGAAACTACCTAAACAGATCAATATGCTAAATAATCACAAGTTCTGATAAAAGGCTGTGAAGAAGAAGGAGGCCCTGGAAGATTCTTTAGGGGGCATGGTCAGGGAAGACCCAGAAGGGAGAAGGAGCAGACAAGCAGAGGGGAAGAGAGGCTGAGGCTGCGACCGCATACTAGATGTGACACTTGTTATTTGAGTTTCTTTAGACTGAGTCGCTTCTCCTCTCTGAGCCTCAATTTCCCCATCTGTAAACAAATGAATATAATATCCATGACCCTGTGCCATCCAGAGGAGTAGACATAATTTGCATGGAACCACCAAGCTCAGAGCCAGGCATAGGACACGTCTCCAGGAAATGCCAGTGTCCTAACCGAGAAGCTCAGGATGCTCAAAGAAGTAGAAGCTTTTGAAATGAGAATCTGTTTTAACACAGAGGAGTTGGTGAAGTGCAGATTTTAAGGCCCCAGGACCTAGCAGGTCGGGGGCCGGGCTGTAGGATCTGCATTTTTGACCAGCACCTCCAGTGGTGCTGATGTGGGAAGCTACAGGTGACACATTTAAGGGGAGGAAAAGAACTGCAGACCCGTCCAGGAGAAAACTGCAGGGAGGGTCCCCAGATGCAGCAGAAGACCTGGATCTCTTCAGGCGGTGTTGTGTCGGGGGTGGGGAATTGGAATAAAGCTAAAAGCTCCCCTTGAGAAGCTCACCACTCACTCCTTCCTCCATTCCCATCATCAGCTGCTGAGAATGAAGAATCCTCTGAAGCTGGCCAATATCAACAGCATATTTTAAGAAGAGTGAAGAGACGAGAGCAACTGTTTACAGGTAATGAGGACAGGGGTCTCTAGTACCCTCCTCTGAGAAAGTGGGGAGGGGTCCAGAGATATTGTCCCTAGTTACAGGGGCATAAAGGAGAAGTTTCGGCATATTAATGAAAGTTGCAGAGATAAGCATATCAGTCAGAGTCCAGACAGGAAAACAGAACCTGCATCAGGAACTTTTACAGCAGGAATTGAATACAGGGAGCTTGTTTTAGAGGTGTCAGCAGAGGTGGCTACAGAAAAGGTGAGAGAACCCGATTTTCACCACTGCAGGAAGTCTCTTGTCCCCCCAGAGCTGGAGGCACAGCTGGAGGGAGTGGCTTAGCAGAGAATGGGATTGGGGGCCACCGGGGGGGGGGGGGGCTGGACACGGAGGACACGTGGCGCCTCCAGAGAGAGAGGGAGAAATACTCTGACTTCTCTTTTCCCGTCTCCTGTTGGTTGTTGGTAAAGCCTAACCAGAAGCCAGTGGACAAAGAAGCCTGAAAATGTAGTTTGGAGGGTTCTCAGGATACTGGGATTGGAAAAGAAGGCAGAGGGAAAGGCCCACACTTCCTGCTTACCCGGGGGCTGCCCTGTTAGCACCTGCTGTCCTGGAGTGATCGTGAGTCGCAGCCCCTGCCCTTCAAAAGTGTCCTGGCTAAATGACAGGTCGTATGGTGTACCAGTGTTGAGAAGCTGAGGATAAAGATAGGACTTGCCAGCAAAGGAAGAAAGGCAGGTAATAATGTGGAAGAAGAGGGAAGAATGAAGGAAGGGGAGACCTTGACATTAGTCTTTGTTAATAAAAATACCACTGCAAGGCAAAAGGGAAAGGGGTGGGAGAGTCAGCTCACAGCGGAGACGCCTGTTTGGAAGTGAGTGATTCCAGGAAATCAGCGTCTCATCATCAGCCCCCACCTCGGCCAGACTTTGGCCTCATCCTCTATCTGCAGGTGGACGAAAGAAGGAAGTGGAAGCACAAATCCAGTGAGTCTTTTCTGTAGCTGCCACCAAAGGACAGACGGGGAAGGGAGTGGAGTTCTCAGGAAGCTTCCAGAAGCCCCTGCCCCGGTTTGTCCAACCCGGCGCAGAGGGGTTGGCGCCTCCCCTGGCCGTGTGGCTGGGGGCCTGCCGTGCACACCTGGAGAGCTGACCCTAAAGACTTTCGGGTTGATACTCGGACCATCCTCGGGGTCTGGAGAGGATGCTGACAAAACTCTGAAGCTCGAGAGAGCCTTTCAGTAGGTCTGGGGGTGGGGGTGGGGGCCTCCAGGTTGACCAGCAGCCTAGAAAACTACCCAGGAATGGCGTGCTCTATGTATAACAGGTATCCAGGGAGCAGGAGGCAGGAGGCGTGGAGATGAAGAGGGCAGGGTTTGGAGGCAGGCACTGTGGGTTTGGATCCTACGACTGTTCCTCACTCACTGCGGGAGTCGCTCAACCTTCCTAAGCCTCAGTTTCCTCATCTGAGAAATGGAAGCCAAATAGTACCTTATCCTCAGGGCTGCTGCACTAGACGCCAACTCACCATGCAAAGGGCTCACCTTAACATGGGGCACATGGTGAGAGACCGTTAAACATAAACTGCCAGTGTTGGTAAGGAGGCACCTCGAAATCTGCATCTCCCTGTCTCCAAGAGCCTGGCTGGGATCCTTCCTTCCTCAAACTCTGTGAGTGGGGAGGAAAGCCCTGGCTCCCTCAGACCTGCCAGATGTGTGGTGAGGCTAAAGGTAGACGGGCCACCTTGAGTTCTGACAAGGGGTGACTGTCCCAGGCAGGGACCTCTCAGACCTGAAACTCTGAATCCATGAATTGTGACATGGGCATGGAACAGGCCTAAGGCAGCAAAGAGGGTGGGGAAGTGAGCTGTGGGGTCATCAGCTACTGGGGAGTAGCAGCTGCTTTGGTGCCTGAGCCTCAGCTTCCCCATTTGTAAAGCAGGGGCAATAACACACTGGCTTAGGAGGTCAGGTTTCCTGGGCAGAGCTTCAGACAGGATTCAGACCCCTGTGGTTTTGGGGGGGAGGTTCATTTCTCTAGGAGCATGATGGAGGCAGGCCAAGGTGAGGAAGGAGCTGGAAAGGGGTATGGACTCAGGTCCAGTCTGCTTGGCCTGACTCCACAGGGGTCTCTGGAGCAGATCTGAGACAAGGGACAACTTCTGTCTGCCTGTGCTAAGTCATTTGGGGAGGGGTGTGACCTCACGGATGAGGAGCTTCCGTTGGCTGAAGACCATTCTCTGGAGGAGGGACGCTGTTAGCAGCCGACGCTCAGCAGCCGGAGGAGCCCTAGCTCAACAAAGGGGACCGACAGCGTCCACGCAGTGCTCACCAGCCAGCTGTGGGCACAGCGGAGCAGCACTTGCAATGGAGCCATGTTTAAGGCCCAAGGCTGCCACCGCCTGGAACTCATGGGGGGCATTCTCTCTCCACAGATGGCTGCTCTGCCCACAAGACAGCCATGGCAGCAGGAGCCCTGGGGGGCTTCCTCTACGCCCTGGCAGAACACCCCTCCACAAGTGGAAAGACTGTTCAGTCCTCATCATCCCCACCAAGCAGCTACTGAAATGATGGTTCCAAATGTGCTGCCTGGAAGATGAAACAGATCTGTTTAGTTCTTTCCTTCTTAGGTGCTGGGGGTCCTAGGGAAGCAGACGAGCAAGGTAACCCAGATGCATCATCTCGGGTTGCTGGGCAGGGCCAGGGAAGGTGGGAGCTGAGCTGGATCCAGGCGTGTGAACCCAGGACCCGCCCCAGCAAGGATCACATGGTTACTTCTCTTTCCCACTCGCCCAAGTCTGGAACTTCTAAGGCTGCTGCTCCACCCCATGGGGCTTGCAAAAGCTCAGGGCCACTGCTCATAATGGGCCTGCTGTGTCTCCCTTGGCTTGTAAAATCCAGATTAGCCCATGTCCTTCATGCCATGCTCTGCTGAGGTCCTTTGGTAAAAGCCTGTGCAATCCAACAACTATCTCCAGCTTGGGTTCCACCTCCACAAGGACCTCTGGATATCAGCCTTGTAGGAAGTTCTTGTCTAGATGATTAAATTTAGAATGGAATTGAGTTGGGAGTTGAGTCTTGTTTCTCAGCCTTTAGGATGACCTAGGATAGTCTCTTGGTTTCTCTTTCAACTCTTCAATCTTACTTAACACCAATTCTAGAGACCCACAAACTTAGTTCACTATTGCATCTCCCAAGTGGGAGGAGCAAGAATCTCTGAGCTCAAGTCATAAGCTCTAAAGTCCTAAGCTCAAATCATTACCTCGAACTGGAGACATTACCATGAAAGACGTGTGTACCAATTTTATACCCTGCACAAATAACTCAGCGGTATCATCAAGGCACATCATGTTATGGCCACATCATTTTACAGAATGCCATGTAACATCATGGTTAATTGTTCTCTGCTCAACTGCCACTTATTATCTCTGTGACTTTGGACAAGTCTTTTAACTTCTCTGTGCCTCAGTTTCCTCACTAGTAAATTTAGGCCATGGTAGCACTACCTCAGTATTCCCTCCACTGCTGCCAGAACTATGTTTACAGGGTACGGAGAACATTGCCTGCCACATATGAGGTGCTAGGTAAGTGTTACCTGCTGACACAATGGTGACAATGTCACATTGAGCAGGGACTTGTTCAGAAGCAGCAGAAAAGGATAGGGGAAGGGGCAGCTGGCATTTTTCATGTTACTTTCTTTCTGACATCACATCTCTCCCCTCATGTTGTGACTCAGTATAAGTCTAACTAAATGTGTTACCTGGAGCTCTGGCAGTAATTAGCGTTTGAGAAAATATCTTCCAGAGCCATATTTGGGGTTCAGATGCGTGTGTGGTGCCAATACAGGCTACGCACAGAAGGGTATCAAAATTAGGTTCCAAAGTAGAAAAAACAGACAATAACCTGGTCCTTGGGCTGTGTGGCAGTTTGTAGCTGTTATGTACCCCTGTAAAGCCATATTCTTTAAATCCATTCCTGTGGGTGAGACCTATTATAGATGGGACCTTTTGATTAGGTTATTTCAATTGAGATGGGATGAACCCCTTTCAAGGTGGGTCTAAATCCCCTTTCTGGAATCTTTATAAGAGGACACAGAAGCCAACAGATGAAATTAAGAGAAGCTCACAGAAAATAACCCAGAAAAGCTGAGAGAGGAAGTCACTGAAGCCAGAAGCTGAAAGCAATGAAACCTGGGAGAGAAGGACAAGCAGAGGCTGACCATGTGCCTTCCCACGTGACAGGGGTGTCCCAGATGCCAGCAGCCTTAGTGCAGGTGTGATCCTCCTGATGCTCTGAGTTGGACATTTTCATGGCCTAAAAATTGTAACTTGTAAGTTAATACCTACACATTGTAAAAGTCAACCATTTCTGGAATACTGCATTTTTTTGGGGGGGGCAGTGCATGGTCCAGAAATCAAACCCGGGTCTCCCACGTGAAAGGCGGGCATTCTGACCATTGAACCGCCCGTCCACCCTTGGAATATTGCATTTTGCCAGCTTTACCAAACCAAAGCATGCTGGAAATTTCTTTAAGGCCGTGATCCCATTGCTTTCAAGAACGAAAATAGAACTACACTGGAACTTGCCCCAATGGTAAAGTATGTGTTTCTCTTTCATGGCCCCACAACAAGACTCCACGAGGACCTGTAGAAAAGAATGCTGATGGTAATCTTTTTATCAGTAGACTCCCACCCCCCTCCCCGTTGCTTCATAATTTAAGCACCTTCTGCTTTGCCTCAAGGTGGAAAATAGCTACTGTGCTGGTTTGAAATGACGTATGTCCCCTAGAAAAGCCATGTTTTAATCCTAATCCCATTTTGTAAAGGCAGCCGTTTCTTCTAATCCCTATTCAGTACTGTGTGCTTGAAACTGTAATTAGATCATCTCCCTGGAGATGTGATGTAATCGAGAGAGGTTGTTAAAATGAGTTAGGTGGAGCTGTGTCTCCATCCATTTAGGTGGGTCTTGATTAGTTTCTGAAGTCCTATAAAAGAGGAAGCATTTTGGAGAAAGCAAGAGCTTTGCAGAGAGCAGAGAATGCTACAGCACCACGAAGCAGAGTCCACCAGCCAGCGACCTTTGGAAATGAAGAAGGAAAACGCCTCCTAGGGAGCTTCATGAAAGGAAGCCAGGAGAAGAAGCTAGCAGATGACACTGTGTTTGCCATGTGCCTTTCCAGATGAGAGAGAAGCCCTGACCATGTTCGCCATGTGCCTTCTCACTTGAGAGAGAAACCCTGAACTTCATCAGCCTTCTTGAATCAAGGTATGTTTCCCTGGATGCCTTAGATTGGACATTTCTATAGACTTGTAATTGGGACATTTTCTCAGCCTTGGAACTATAATCTAGAAACGTATTAAATTCCCTTTGAAAAAGCCATTCCGTTTCTGGTGTGTTGCATTCCGGTAGCTAGCAAACTACAACAGCTACTGACCATCCTTACAAAGCAACTTGGTCCTATTTCGGCATCAGCATTAAGATGTCCCTGCTCCTTCCGTGCCCAGCTGAATAACTCAAGGGCGTGAGCTTCTTCTAAACCTTTTCTTTTGGAGTCATTCTCCCTTCATCAACCCTCCTTTGCGCTGTCCCTTGAACGCTTTCCCGCAGTCTTTCTTAAGTTGCCAGGCCCAGAGGGTCATGCCTGGATTTCGGTGACAGGTTTGATTTGCTTTTAATGTTATTTTTCTGGGGAGAGGCTGGAATGTAATACCCACTTGGCATTCCATTACTTCAACCATTTCTTTGACATTAATATGAGTCAACAAAAATGTACTAAGATACCGTGCGACCTTAGAGAAGTCAGGCTGCCCGGGAATGGACTGGGCAGTTAGGCCCTGGTCCTTCCCAACCCTGGGGTGGATTAGTCCCGGGAACCCGACACCAATTCATTCTAGAAGTTACCAAACCATGTGGGGGAGACTACGGGAGAAGCCTGAGCTTGCAAGTCACTTTCACGAAAAGGAAATTGAGATCATCACTTCCCCCATAGGGTTACTCTTGCCCAGGGCACTGAAATGGGTAAAAAAAAAATATCAGGAGATGGATCTTTTAGCCTCTCCTGTCCTTCTCAGGCCTCTGTAGGTCTCAGGGAGACAAACTCAGAATTTCCCCCCTGGAGAGAAATCAGGTGAAAATTCAGCCTGATGTCACCTGGGGCTTCATTTCCTCGCTGCCAGATATGGACATTCTGTCACTCTTCATCGCCTCCCTAGAATAGTTCCTCAAAAGGCGGTTGTGGGGCGGTGACTTTTGGCTCAGTGGCAGAGTTCTTGCCTGCCATGCTGGAGACCCGGGTTTGATTCCCGGAGCCTGCTCATGTAAACAAAAAAAGCGGTTGTGAACACTGGCATCAGCTCACCTGGAGAATCTTGTTAAATACGCAGGTTCCTGGGCCCTGCCCCCAGGGATTCTCTCGACTGTTTAACAAGTTCCCAGGGGACATGACCAGGGTCTAATTCCTCAGAACCTGTGACTGGGACCTAAGGTAGAAATACAGTCTTGGGGGATTAGTTAGTTAAAACTGTCCATTCTGGGTTTGGGTGGACTTTAATTCAATATGACTGGTGGCCTTACAAGAAGAGGGACATTTGGACACAGGGGTAGACAGACATAGGGGGAAGATGGCCACATGGTTGGCTGGGGTCTTGAGGAAGAGAGCCTTGAAATGTAAGTGCAGTCCTGTCACCTTCCTGCTTAATGACACCCCCCGGGGCTGTGTGCAGTCACCCCCTCTACCCCCTAGCCTCACACCTGACAACCAGAAATCTGCTCTCTGTTACTCTAGATTCGCCTTTCCAGACATTTAACATAATGTCTTTAGCAAAATGTGATATATTTAATATACTTTAATGTCTATGGTTTGGGGGGTTATGAAAATGTTCTAAAACTGGGTTGTGATGATGCTGGCACATATCTGTGCATGCACAAAAAAGTCATTGAATTGTACATTTAAAACGAGGGAGTTTTATGGCAGGTAAACTATATCTCAATAAAACTGCTTAAAACAAACACACAGATTGTGAAAACCTTGTGTCTGATGCTCCTTTTATCTACCTTGTCAAGAAACGAGTAGAACATATGGGATAAAAATAAATAATAGGGCAAATGTTAAAATAAATTTAGTTTGAAATGCTAGTGATAAATGAAAGTGAGGGGTAAGGGGTATGGTATGTATAATCTTTTTTTTCTGTTATTGGTTTATTTCTTTTTCTGTTGTCTTTTTATTTCTTTTTCTGAATTGATGCAAATGTTCTAAGAAATGATGAATATGCAACTATGTGATGATATTGAGAATTACTGAATATATATATGTAGAACATAAAAAGAAAAAAAAACACAAATTAAAAAAAAAAAAAAAACAGGTAAAACTCCAGTGGCTTCTTTCTCACTTTGGCAGAAATCCAAACTCATTCCCTGAAGCCCTGCAGGGTGTGCTTTGGGCTGCCACCCCACCCCACACCCCGCTGGGTCCCTCCCCAGTGTCCCCCGGACCTCCTGCAGCCAGGCTGAACTTCCTGCTCAGTGAACCCGAGCTTTCTTACTGAAGGCCCTTGCACTCTCCTTGCCTGCTAGGCTCTGGCCCCTGCCTGGTCTCTGCTCGGCTATCCCTCCTGTTAGCCTTTATGTCTCCCTCAAAGTGGGCTTAGAAGAGGCCTTTCCTGCATCCCTGCAGCTCTGTTCTCTCTCACCTTGCTTGCATTCATTGCATGCCGTGGATTGTCTGTCTCCCCACTAAAATCAAGGCTCCATGAAGGTAGGGACTCGTCATTTTCAGGGTTGTTTCCTCAACATCCAACTCATTGTGGTGCCTGATTTGTTGAATAAACAAATGATGGAAGGACCTGGATGAGGGTGCTAAAAGCACTCAGAGGTATCCAGGCTGAAGAGTGGGTGTGAGTAAAAACTAACGCTCCTGTGTTAGTTAACCGGTTTGGCTAGAACTGTGGCTATGGGCTGCTCAATCCAAATGCGTGATTTCTCGGGCACCTGTTATATGCTTAGAACGACTTGGCAGAGAAGTGACAAACATCAGACTAGGGAGACCAAAAGTCAGAAATAGTCAGACTGCCTGCTGTCTTAGTTCCTGGTTGACAGAAAAGAGGGCTTCCCGGAGCCAGGGAAGTTCACGGCAGGCCCTGGATTGTGTGCTGACTGTTTATGGCAACCCGGATGCAAAGATCAGAAAGACGTAGTAATCCCTCCTTGCAGATGTATTTGTGCAGGTCTGCTTGTTTAACTCCCTGAGAGGACCAGTCCTCTTCACATCTTAGACTATAGTTACCGGAAGCCAACTAACCATGGTTTCCCCCACCAGCCTTAGAGCCATTCTTGAGGTCCATTCCCAGCGGTGCCCTTATACACCAGTTTTAAGGAACAGTGGCTCAAAGAAGGGCCTGATTTCAAGCACTAATGGTGTTGACCGTGGCTGGAAAGGACTTTGTCCGGGACCTGGGTACGTGAGGCACCAACAGCTCCTAACCCCAGAGGCTGCTCTGACACAAGAACCTTGAAGGAAAGTATCCTCTCCAAGGAAGCTGGAAGCACATGCTACAAAATAACTGGCCTGTACTCAGGGCTGGCTTCAGGTGCCGGCCACCTGTCCACTGCACAAGGTCCTGCTCAAGGGGCCCCATGCTCGCTCTCATGCTCCGATGTCTCCATCTTGAAATTCCTAGTTAGTTTTTAAAAAGGGCTTCCCCGCGTTTTTATTCTGCACTGAGCCTGCAAATGATGTAGCGGGTCCTGCGGGTATTCTACACACTAGTTTTCTAATTCGCTCTGTGGGTATGTAAGAAAATATCCTTGTTCTCAGAGGAAATATACAGGAAAAATACTTTATTGGGCTAAGGGATCATGATGTCTGCAACTTACTGTCAAGTCATTCAGAAAAAAGTATGTGTGAACATGAATAAAGCATAAATGATAGAGCAAATGGGGTGAAAAGTAGTGAATCTGAGTAAAAGAGTTTTTGGTATTGTTCGTGCAACTTCTTTCATACGTTTGAAATTACGTCAAGATAAAAAGTTACCCCTCTTCTCACCGGCGAAAGTCAGAAGCAAAACCAACCATCGCGAACGTGAGACCTTGGGATACCCGGAAGGGGCGAAGGTAGCTCAGACGGCTGAAAGCGGCTTCAGAAGGGCCGTGTCACGTGCGGCGAGCCCACGTGACCAGAAGCGAGCGCCCAACATGGCGGCCCCCATGGGTCACTGGCTTCTCGTCTTCCTCGTGCTCCTCCGCTCGCTGGGGGAAGCGTCCCGCAGCCTCGGCTCGGGGTGAGTGCAGCTCTCGGAGGGCAAGCCTGGCTCGGGGGTCCGGCCCTGCCCGGGGCGTGGCCCTCCGAGCTCACGGCCTCCCCGCCGCCCGGTCCCCGCAGGGCTTCCCGCGACGACGACCTGCTGCTGCCCTACCCTCGCGCGCGCGCGCGCCCCGTCCGGGACTGCACACGGGTGCGCGCCGGCCACCGCGAGCACGAGAGCTGGCCTCAGGCCCCCGCGGCCCCCGGCGGCCTGGAGGTGCGCACCTTCGTCTCGCACTTCGCGGGCCGCCCCGTGGCCGGCCACCTGACCCGGGCCGCCGAGCCCCTGCGCACCTTCTCGGTGCTGGAGCCTGGCGGGCCCGGCGGCTGCGCGTCCAAGCGCCGTGCCACCGTGGAGGAGACAGTGCGGGCGGCCGGTTGTCGCGCTGCCCAGAACGGCGGCTTCTTCCGCATGGAGACTGGCGAGTGCCTGGGGAACGTGGTGAGCGCCGGACAGCGGGTGAGCAGCTCCGGGGGACTGCAGAACGCGCAGTTTGGGATCCGCCGAGACGGGACCCTGGTCACCGGGTGAGGAGGAGGGGAGCCCCGTGGCTGTCAAGGGCAGTGGGCCAGAGATTTGGGTTGCAGCCTGGCCGCCTTGTTCAAATCATCTGACCAAGCTAACTTGGTCTTACCGTCTCCTCGTCCACAAAATGGGTAATAGGCAATAACTTCCTTGCAGAGTTTATCCCGTCAACCAATAGCACTGAGCACCTACTTTGCAGTGGGGATATAGCAGTAAAGGAGTACCCACAGTCTATGCCATTGCCGACCTCTCCATTACTAGGGGAAGTAAGAGTCATAAAAATAACCAAGGTGAATTCACGTTGTGTAAGTGCAACACAGCAATAAGCCAGGAGAGTAGAAAGTAAAACAGAGTATTGATTTCAAGGAGGGTGGTCAGGAAAGGGCTCTCCAAGAAGGTGAGCTTTGAGTTCAGACCTGAAGATTAATCATGAGTCAGCCAGAGTCAGAGCTGGAGGAAGAGCATATTACTATAAGGAATTGTAAGTGCAAAGGCTCAGAGGTGCAGGGGGCTTGGTGCGCTTGGGGACTGGAAGGAAAGAGCAGAGTGTCTGAGAATGAATGATAGGACTGGCTTTGATTATCTGAGTGCTTGCTCTAATCTGGGTGGAGAATAGGTTGGAGGGCCTGGAGTAGAAGCAAGGAGACCAGTTAAGAGGCAGGTACAGGCATCATGAGGTGGTAGTTAGGGCGATGGCAGGGAACATCGAGGATAATAGGTAGATTTGCGAGATGATAGGCAGTTGTTCAGATGAAATGATGCACAGACTGTGAAGTACTAAGCAGATTACAAGGGTGTGGGGAAGTACTGATAGACCCTTGCCCTTGGCTTCAGTTGTGGCAGCCCTGACTCTTTAACAACAGGGAGGCTTTAAAGAACGGCATGGCACCACTGTGCAGCCCAGACCAGGCAGGCTCCTGGGGCTCGAGGAGGAATAAGGCAGCCAAGCTGGAGGAAAGAGGGAGGCCAGGATGCTCCGCAACCCAAAGCCGCCCTGTCTGGTGAGTAAACCGCACACCTTCCCTGTGTCCAGGTACCTGTCTGAGGAGGAGGTGCTGGACACAGAGAATCCATTTGTCCAGCTGCTGAGTGGTGTCGTGTGGCTGATTCGCAATGGAAGCATCTACATCAACGAGAGCCAGGCAGTTGAATGCGACAAGACACAGGAGACAGGTGTTGGGGGAGGGGAGCTGGTGGCCACAGCCCTGTTGAGAACCAGGAACAGCGGGGTGCAGAACAAGAAGCTACATTGAAGACTTTCAACAGTTTGAGCCTTTGGGCCCAGCACTGTTCTCGAGGGACTGAAACAGATAAGGTTCCTGCTCTCGTGGAACCTTTAAGAAAGAAAACAGATGTGTAATATACTTAGAAGAAGTGGTTAGTGCTAAGCAAGGAAACTAGGCTTGAGGGGTGAGGAGGTCGATGGTGGGCAGGGAGCTTTGGGAAAGGGAGGAGAGTGCAGCAGCAGCTCCTTGTTAGAAAGACCGAACCTTAGGCCACACTTTGACCTCCTGAATCGGAATCCTGGGGTGAAGCCCAAAAGTCTGTGTGAATTCGATGGGCACTCTGGGATGGAGAATGCTGGGGCTGGGAGTGTCCTGGCCCCGGTATGGGGAGGGGATCTTTGAGACTGGGCAGTCAGGAAAGGCTGCACTGAAGTGACCTTAGATAAGAGGGAGCAAGCATAGGGGAGTGCGGGGTGGAGCACACTTCAGCCAGAGGTAGTGGAAAGAAAAGCCCTGAGGTAGAAAAAGGCTGCAGGGTGGCAGAGTAGAGAGCCTCAGTGGATAAGGTCTGAGAAGTAGGCAGGGGCTGGTAGCCTCAGAAGCCCTGTAAGGCATTTGAATTTTGTTCTGAGAGCAGCAGAAGCCATTCGAGGATTTTTACCAGGAGACTGAGGTCATTTGGCTTACATTTAAGAGTCCTCTGGCTACTACAGGGAGACTGGATTGGGGTGGGGCAGAGGGAGGCCCGGAGGCTGTTGCAGCATCAGGCAGTAGATATAGTGATGGTTTGGAGGTGGGGAGTGGCGCATGGACTGGTCAGAAGCCAGAGGCCCAAAGGGCCAGTGACCAGTGGCGGCTTCCCTTTCAGGTTCCTTTAGCAAATTTGTGAACGTGATCTCAGCCAGGACAGCCGTGGGCCATGATCGTCGGGGGCAGCTGGTGCTCTTCCATGCAGACGGGCAGACTGAGCAGCGCGGGTGAGTGCTGGGAGCTGGGCCTCTGGCGGGCTGGATCAGACTTAGAGGAAAATCGGCCCCGCGGCTAGCCATGTACCTGAGCCCCCACTCTGGGCACGTTCACACCCAGCTGTCCCCTTTCCAGGAACTCAACCTCTGCCACACACTTCTTCCCCACACACACACAGCCTCCCCAACTCTGACCTCATTCCTCCTGAACCCCAGTTGTTAAAGGTAAAAGATCCCAAATTTAGGAGGCGGGAGAAGACCTTGATTCCACTCCCACCTCAGCCATTTGCCAGCTCTGTGGCCAGAGACAGGTTACTCAACCTCTCTGAGCCAACATTTCTCTCCTCTGTAAAGTGAGTGTGTTTCCTAGCGCTGGGTAACAAATGATCTCAGACTTAGCGGCTTAAAATAACACCATTTATTAACTCAAAGCTCTGTAGGACAAAAGTCCAGGCTGTCTCAGTTGAGTTCTATGTCCAGAGTCTGCCTTGGACAAAAATCAAGATATTGGCCAGCTGAGCTTTTTTTTTTTTTTTTTCACATTGGGCAGGCACCGGGAATTGAACCTGGGTCCTCTGGTATGGCAGGCAAGCATTCTTGCCTGCTGAGCTTTTACCTGCAGGTTCCGGGAAAGAATCTGCTTTCAGAACCATCCTGGTCATGAGTAGAATCTATTTCCTCCCAGTTGTAGACTGAGGTGTGTGTTTCCTTGCTGGCTGCCAGCCGGGGCCTTTCAGCTCCTTCAGGCTGCCCCCTGCCCCTCTCCCATCTTTAAGCCCCCAAAGGTGCTTTGAACCCCACTCTAGGTGCTGCTTCTGCCACTGACCAGAGAAAGACTGCTGCTGCTAAGTGCTCATTCCAGATAATCCATTTTGGGTCCAGCCTGATTATCTAAGATCATTTCCCTCCCCAGGGTCAGCCGTGCCATGTAACATGACACAGTCATGGCAGGGTCTCTCATCACCCAGCTTCCAGAGCTCAGGATGGGGCATCATGGGGGGCCACTGTAGAAATTCGCTGATAACAGCAAGCTTAATGCTGTCCACTCTTGAAAGTAAGATAAGTTAAGCCAGCAACAGTGGGGAGCTCGGTCACAGGAGCTGCTTTTGTGTTGCAGCATTAACCTGTGGGAGATGGCGGAGTTCCTGCTGAAACAGGACGTGGTCAATGCCATCAACCTGGATGGGGGAGGGTCCGCCACCTTCGTGCTCAACGGGACCCTGGCCAGTTACCCATCGGACCACTGGTGAGCCCGCCCAAGCCCCCTTTTGTGCAGCCCAGCCAGGCCTGCCAAGACCCAGGGCTCACAGCCCCAGAGGGTGATCCCCTGCCCCTAACTGGCTCATTCAGCAAATATTGAGTGTCTGCCAAGTGCCAAGCCTGGGGATTCCTTAGGGGGCAGAGCAAGCTGCAATCCTGCCTCTCGCTACTTAGGGAATATGTAGCAAATTGTATGGAGCTTCCCAGGACTACCCAAAATGAGGGCTGAGGGGCCCGGAGAGACCACCTGAGGATTATGAAACACAAGCTGAGAGCTGAAAGATGGAGAGGCGACTTGAAGGGCATGGGTCGTCCAGGCAGTGGGAACGGCATATGCAAAGGCCCTGTGGTGGGAGGAAGGGGGAGGAGCATGAGGATCTGTAAAAGGTCAGAGAAGGGACAAGGGAGAGGGTGGCAGGGATGGCCAGCCCCCTGGCCTCTCCTCACACTGTGCTTCCACCCACAGCCAGGACAACATGTGGCGCTGTCCCCGCCACGTGTCCACTGTGGTGTGTTTGCACGAGCCCCGCTGCCAGCCACCTGACTGCAATGGCCACGGGACCTGCGTGCAGGGGACCTGCCAGTGCACGGGGCACTTCTGGGGGGGCGCTGCCTGCAGCAAGCTGGACTGTGGCCCCTCCAACTGCAGCCAGCACGGGCTTTGCACCGAGAGTGAGTGGGGTGTCTGGGGCGGTGGCTCCTGCCCTGGGGACTCCCGGTTCTCTCTGCCCCCAGCCCTGCCTGGGCCCTCACCTGGCCTTCTTGGTCTTATCCTGGCAGCCGGCTGCCGCTGTGAAGCTGGATGGACGGGGTCCAATTGCAGTGAAGGTAAAGGCCATCAGGGTGGCTCCCGGACACATGGGTGATGTGTGGCTGCTTTGAGCTCCCCCGCTGCCTTTGCACCCCTTGGGAAGGCGGGAACAGCATCCCCACCTTCTGATTTGAAAATACTTTGCCTCTCAATGGCATTTACATCACTGATTTAGTTTCCTGGGGCTAAACGGGGTGGCTTAAAACAACAGAAATTTATTCTTTAACTTCTGGAGACCAGAAGTCCAAATCAAGGTATCAGCAGGGCCTTGCTTGCCTCTTCTGGCTTCTGGAGGCTCCAGGCATTCCCTGGCTTGTGATCACATCCCTCCAATCCCTGCCTCTCTCTTTACGTGCCCTTCTCCCCGCTGTGTCTGTGTGCCCAGAACTCTCCTCTTTCTTGAAAGGACGCCAGTGATGGGATTTAGGACCCACCCGAAATCCAGGATGACCTTATCTCGAGATCCTTAAATAATTACATCCACAGACTTTCCCGATAAAGTCACGTCCACAGGTTCCAGGGAATTAGGGTTTAGACATGTTTTGGGGGGGCACAGCTCAACCCACGATAATCACCCAGAGCTTAACACCCTTCGGTGACTTCCTTTTGCAGTTAGTGAAAAATCCCAACCCCTGGGCGTGACCTGTGAGGCCCCCGGTGCCTGGCCCCGCTGCCGTGCCCGCCCAGCCCTACTGGCCTCTTCCAGCCTTCAGAATTCCCCACGGCTTCCCTCCTCTGCCTCCTAGATTGCTCCTCCCCCTCTCGGCTTGAATGTCACCTCCTCAGAGGGTCCTCCCCTCCCCTAGCCAAATGCCTCCCCTGACCCCCCACCCCTGGTACCTGCTGTTCATGTCTCCCATGCTTGTTGCCACTTACACACCAGTATTTGCCTGCCAGCGGGCTCCCCTCTACAGCGTGAGCTCCATGGACTTGGCAGGGCCTTGCATAATAATAAATTCTCAGTAACTACCTGTGGGGTGAATGCACGGGTCCCGGGGTGGGTGAGGTCCGCTGCAGTTGCTACAGGCTGTGAGAGTGCACAGGGCCAGCCTTTGCAGAGTCCCCTCCACCTCCCCCCCCCCGCCAGCCTGCACCAATGGTTCCTTCGGAGAAGACTGTGCCAAGAAGTGCCAGTGTCACAACGGAGCTGCCTGCGACCCAGTTCGAGGGACCTGCGCCTGCCCCCCTGGCTTCTTTGGAGACACCTGTGCTCATGGTAAGCCCAAGTCAGCAAGCCTGGAAGATGCCCCAGGGCACAGTGCAGGGGCTGGCGGGGGTCCCAGGGGCCCTCCCGCTCAGCCTCCCAGGAGGAGTCTCCCACCACCGGCTCTGCACACAGCTGGGGCCCAGCCTGTCAGTGCACAGAGCCAAAACCCTGCCACGGACGCCCTGACCTCTGTCCCCACCCCACCCCACCCCTCCGTCTCCTCTGCAGAGTGTCCCCTCGGCTGGCATGGGCCAGGCTGCCACAAGCCTTGTGAGTGTGAGCACCAGTGTCCTTGCGACCCCCAGACTGGCAACTGCAGCCTCGCCCGGGCGCCTACTCTGAGCAGCCTCTTCTCCCGAGGTACAGACCTTTCCCCGGATCCCAGGGTGGCGGGCAGGAGAGGACAGACCCCTCCTCGGCCCAGACCCCCAGCCCCTCTCTGCTATTTTACAGTGAAGCAGTGTCTTCCACCAGCCGAGGCCACACTGAGGGCAGAACAGCTCTCGTTTTTTACCGGGTAGGTTGGCTCCCTGCGAGTCTGGGCCTCTCCTCGGGACCGAGCTGGGCGAGCAGGTGGCATTGATAGTTCTGGGATGTAAGCACAGGTGTGGGTGCAACTGGGGCTCACAGCTGCCCGAGCAGTCCAGGCCCAGGAACGGGGTGTCGGGGATTGGGGTGAGGGGCCCGGGCCACCACCCCAGTGGGAGTCGCATGTGGAAGGCTGGGGATTTAATCCCCTTGGCCTTTAAGACTTATTTTCTCAGCTCCCAGTGCAGACACACAAAGACAGGAGTTGCTCATCTCTCAGGCATTGTGCAGGATGTTTTATATCTTCTAACAGTGTGCTCCTTAAATCTTCTTGGAGGGATCATTAAAAGGAGTTGGGGGCCCACCCCCAGCGTTACATTCAGCCAGACTGGGGTGGAGTGCGAGAACTTCTGCTTGCAGCACATTCCCAGGGGAACCTGATGCTGCTGGCCCAGGGACCCCACTTTGAGAACCCCCTTTCCAGTGGGCCCTACCTCTGATGGTGCAGTACTGATACCCGGGACCCACCCCGACTCTGGAGGTGGGGTCACGTGTGGGGGTGCCGTAAAAGTTCCCGCAGCGTCAAATGGTGCAGCCGCTGGGGAAGCCAGTGTGGCAGTCCCTTAGGAAGTTGCACACAGAGCTGCCCTATGACCCGTCAATTCCTCTCCTGGGTCTAGACCCCAAAGAATTGAAAATAGGGCTTCATGCTGACACTGTGCACCGGTGTCCATAGCTGCCTTATCCACACTAGCTGAAAGGTGGTAACAACCCAGGCAGCCATCAACAGATGAATAGATAAACAAAACGGGGTCTGTCCATGCGATGGAATATTATGCAGCTATAAAAAAGTGAAGTTCTGATCCGAGCTGCAAAATGATGAACCTGGAGGACATTATGTCAGTGAAGTAGGCCAGACACCAAAGGATGAAGATGGCATGAGTGTGCTTATAGGAACTACCTAGAAGGAACAAAATCACAGAGCAGAGCAAAAGAGTGGTTATCTGGCGCAGGGGTAGGGAACTTCTCGCTTAATGGGGACAGATTCTGTTTGGGGTGGTGAAAGTGTCGGTAACGGATGGTGGTGATGGTGGCATTACATGGATTTAATTAATGCCACTGAATTGTACACTTAAAAATGGTGAGCGTGGGAAATTTTTAGATGTTACCAAAATTAAAAAAATAAAGATAAAACCTCCTAGGCCCTGTCCTAGAGGATTTCCTGGGAGCTTATCCCAAGTGTAGGTCCCAGGCCCTCGCGGGGAACTGTGAGTTTAACAAAGTGCACGAGAAATTCTGGAGGCGCAGGAGTAGGCCTGGGGAGTGGCGGGGAGCTCCCAGCGCTCAGATCGGGCAGAGCAAGAGCTTTGGAGCCACCCTCCCCACCCCCTGCTCAGCAGACCCTGAACCCATTGGCAGCTGCCAGCGCAGGGAGGGGGGCTGCAGCCCGCCCCCTCTGAGAGCAGCTCTGCTGGTGTCTGCTTTTGTTTTAGGGGCTTCAGCCTAAGACCCATTTGATTGGGAAAAAAAGTCATTGAAGCACTCTGCATTTGTTTGCCAAGCTCCCTGCCCTGCAGGAAGGGGTGCTGGCTCTCTCTGCTGTATCTATTTTAAGGACCCTGGAGGGGGACCCAGAGCCTCTGAGAGCCCCCCCATCTTTACCATCCCCTGGGGTACAGAGTAGCACACACTGCTGCCTCTCGAGCCAGATTAACACCACGCCTGTGTTTTATTTGGCCCGCACAGTCTTTACATTTGCAAAAATTACTATTAACATCTAAAACTCAGGGGTGATCACATAGAAAACTGGGTTTCTTCAAGGCCGCTCGTGAAATGCCGGGAGCTGTGGTTCCCATGTGGGAAGGGAACCACTCCCTCAGTCTGCCCCGGTCCCTGGTGGACGTTACCCGTGTGGTCCTTGGGGGGGGGGGGGGGGGGCCCCGCCCTGTTCTGGGTTGGGGGAGGGAAGTCATCCCTCCCAGTGACTCCCCAGCTCCCCCATCCAGTGTTTCTCTCCTCCCAGGACCGCCTGGCTGGCCGTCACCCTGGCGCTGGTCTTCCTTCTGCTGGTCAGCACAGCGGCCAACATATCCTTGCTTCTGGGCTCGAGGGCGCAGAGGAAGCGGCACACCCGCGGAGACTACGTCTACCTCCCACTGCAGGAGCTGAACGGGGAGCTCCTGACTGCAGACAAGGAGCAGCTGGGAGATGCCTGCAGCCCCTTCAAGGACTGACACCTCCTGTCCTCGCCGTCCAGCTTCTGCAGGGGTAATTGCAAGGCTACCCACGTGGACGTGTCTGGGTAGCCTCGGCCCCAGCGCCACAGCCACGCGTCCTGCAGTGTCAGAGACCTGCAGCCCTCGCCTGCCTGCCTGCTTACCGGGGGACCCACAGCCCTCGCTGCCTGCCCGGAAACCCGCAGCCCTTGCCTGCCTGCCCGCCCGGGGACCCGCAGCCCTCTCCTGCCTTCCGGGGGACCTGCAGCCCTCACCTGCCTGCCGGGGTACCTGCAGCCCTCGCCTGCCTGCCCGGGGACCCGCAGCCCTCGCCTGCCTGCCCGGAGAACTGCAGCCCTTGCCTGCCTGCCCGGAGAACTGCAGCCCTTGCCTGCCTGCCCGGAGAACTGCAGCCCTTGCCTGCCTGCCCGGAGAACTGCAGCCCTGGAACCCAAGGGCCCCCAGGGATCCAGCCATGACCTCCCTCTTTTGCCTGCCTGTATCTGCTGCCCACGAGGCCTGGCCCCCGAGGGCCTGCTTCGGTGCCAAAGAGTCTCCATCTCCTGGAGAAAGCGCTTCCGGGGAACTGAGCTCACCCGGCCCAGACCATGACTAAATGGCAAACCCCGGCCAGCCCCCATAGACGGGGCTTGGTTAAAGAGCTGCACTCGGGCCCCCTGGCTTTCTCCAGACCTCATCACTGAATTTGCCCATCTAGAATTCTCTTTCCCATCACAGGACGTTCATCAGAAGGCAGGATGCAGGATTCAAACATCATGTTGACAGACTCTTTTCTGCCCTGCTGCCGAAAGGGTTTTCTATCACTGGAATAAATTGATGTAATAAAAGGCACCACCAGATGGTGTCAGCTCTGCATCCTGGAGTTCTGACAGGTGGGGCTTTTAGCTGAGTCCTGAAACTCCTACCTCCAAGCTCATATTCAGGCAGCCAGAGCCACGTTCAGTTCCCTGATGTATTCTGTCTAACCCAGTGCTTCCCAAACTGCAGTAGGAAGACAAATTACCTGGGGACTTGTGAAAATGTAGAGTGTGGTGGTGCGAGGGTAGTTCAGTGGTAGAATTCTTGTCTGCCATGAAGGAGAGCTGCCCTTCCCAAACAAACAAATGAAAAACAAAATTCAGCAGATGGTACAGTAATACGGGGATACTCACATGGAAAAATAATGAAATGTGACCCCTGCCATACAGCATACAAAAAAAAAAAAAGGCAGAGTCCGGGGTAGGGGGCCAGATACTGTGGGCTACTCACAAGCTTCCAGGTGAGGCCAAGGTTGCTGGCCTTGGGACCACACCTGGGTGGCAAAGGTTTAGTCTGTGCTGTCTTTTTATAATGTTTACATTAGTTACCACTGTTTTAAAATCAAGCGATTACCCAAAACTCCGATTTTTTTCTTGTTTCCCTTTAAAACAAAAGAGCAGTCAGGCAGCTAAGGTACAGCAACGAGTGGCTGCCCCTGAGGGCCGACAGCCAGCCGGTCCTGCCTGCACTTTGCAATCTTCCAGGGCCCCAGCAACCTGCCCCACCCCTGTGGGCCTCAGTGTGCAATGTGTGGCCCACTGAGGGTCTTCGGGAAGTACCCGGCTATGAGTATATCTCATAGGGTCTGTGGGCCTGTGGCTGCTCACTTCCCACATGGAACAGGAGAGTGAAGCCAATAGGGAAGTGGAAGGGGGCAGCAGCAGAGCTGGATCCAACCATACCTGAAGTTAGGCTTATACTTGGACTTCTGAAATACCTGGACCAGTTCATTCCCAGCTTTTGCTTGAGGCAGTAACCCCAAGAGGCCTGACAATGTTGCTGCAGCAGAGGCATGTTTTTGGAGTCAAGCACTGGCAGAGCTTAGATGGGACATAAAGCAGGAGGCACAGAAGTGTCCGAGATGCCAGCACCACCTTTGGTGGTGGGAGGGAGAGACAGATATACAAGAGCAAGAATCATCACTGCAGGAGGGCTGGTGGGAGATGGGTGGGGGTTAACACGGGCAATTCAGGACTTACGAGAACCCTCCCCCACCCCGCACAGAATGAGGACCCACAACCTCGGCCAGACTGGGGACCTGTCCTGGGCCTTTACTTGATGACACGCGCTGGGATGCTCTTCATTGAACTTTAGCATTGGGAGAGGCCCCAGGGAAAGGTGCCGAGCCTCTGGGTGGGCTTTCGAGGGTTCTCTGGAGCTCTGAAGTGGAAGTGGACGTGTGCGCACGCGTGGCTGTGCGTGCCTTTGCGTGTCCACAGCTTTCATCCGATTCCCGAAGGAGTCTGTGTCTCGGAAAAAATCTTGGCTGCCAGAAACCTAATTCGCAGGTTTCTAATGGTGCTTTTTGGGGACCCACACAGCAATGCCTGGGGAGGTGTGGGAGGGGTGGGGGGTGATGAGGGGGAGCTGCAAACCCCAGCCTTCTGCCCTCCCGGAGGGCCACCCAGCCGCTTCCAGACCCGACCGAGCCCCACGTGGCTGCCTCTGGGGCCCTAGGTCTGCCCAGCCTGGGAGTGGGACTAACCCCGGAGGCCGCCTCCGGGCCCCACTCCTAGGCATGTTGTGTCCTCTCTGGGCCCTGAGCCCCGGAGGCCCAGCGGGAGGCACTGGTGACCGCGACAGACGTCAGCTCTCGCCGGCCCAGGGAGCTCCTCTCCCTCCGACGAGACTGCTCGTTCTCAGGAAACCCCGCGCCACCCCCGGGCAGGCGGGCCTTCGGGAACCACCTGTCCCCAGTTAACGAGCTGCGGGGAAATGGACGGGAATGAAGGCAGCCAAGGGAGGCAGGTGGCTGGACATGGCAGGGTCAGACAGACGTGCAGACAAATGGCCCCAGCACCTTCATGCAAAGGACCCCCACCTCCTCTCCTCCCCCAGGTGGGGGTCCCAGGCCTGCAGCCCCGAGGCATGTGGCTGTGTCACAGCCAGCGCCCCACCCCCACCCAGGGCCTCGCCCCCTCTGACGTCAGACTCTGTCCTCGGGGACCAGGCTCCCGGCTTTGCTGAAACCCCAGGAGGACGCATGTCAACCGGCAGAGCCCTCACCTTCACCTGGACACCTGGAAAGAAGGTTCCAGAAATCCACTGCCAAGGTTCCCAGTCGGCAACACCGAATGGGCCCCCGGGACCTGCCTTTGGAACACGGGCCCCAAGGATTGTGACGCAGGCTGTCCACGCAGTCTGTTTGGGGGACACGGCTCCTGGCGGCTCTGGGGCCGCAGGTAGTCACAGAGGTCAGGGCGCCAGATTGCGGGGCAGTGACTCGAGGCAGACGCAATGAATAACTTACTCTAGAGCCGTGTTTCTCAGCCTTTTTTCCCCTTGATCAACCCTCTCCACACTCAAGGAAACTTTTTAACCTTTTCTTCCTATTCGCTTCCCCCCATGGATTGATTGTCTGTCTGTGTATGTTCCGTATGTGTATCTGTGCTTTACACATGAAAAAAGAGTTTTTCCACCCCCAGGAAGCAATTTTTGGCCCCTTGGGGGTGATATCACGCCTGCCAAGAACTCCCTCCTTTCTTATAATTGGCAGCTATCAATTTAACAAGTCCAAGGAAATCCAGGGTTTCAGGAAGCAGACAACAGGTATATCCAAATCTAAAATATTTAATGCTTCTGGTTGGAACGAATGTTTAGGAAAACAAGAACCACTGTTTTACTGGTTGCAGCAGACTTTATTGAAAAGAATTACACAGTTCTCATTGAACAGCTAACTTTACAGGGGAAGGAAAAATGCCAAAGGGTGCAAGGTAGAAAAAGCCTCACCCCGCCCCCCTTCTTTCAGTCTATCGAGACGTTCTTCAACTGATTGAGGGAAATGTCCCTCAGTATTATGCCCTTCCAGGTTAGTGCTTTTGCCCTGAATACACAAGCAGTTTCTAAAACAGAAGATGGCTGCCCACCCTGCCAAGAGGGAAATAAAATCTCGAGGCCACTATTCCATGGATCCATGTGGAGTTCTGAGTCTTTCTGTCAGACGGGAAGTAGCAATGGGCATCCTCGGAAGAAGCTGCAATCTTTGGATGAGAAGCATTAAATAATCGGAATAACCACTGGCGTTTATCAAATGCTTCCTGTGTGCTGTGCTACCCACTGCAACCAATGAGGTAGGCACTGCGATCCCCATTTCACAGATGAGGAAACTGAGGCACAGAGAGGTTGAGCCAGCTGCTCGACGGTACACAATCAGTGAAAGGAAGGTGGGGTTGAGCCCTACCCAGTCTGTCTAAATCCGAGACCCAGGCCCTGAAATACCACATTGCCTGGGAAGGGGGCTGTCCCTAGCAGACTGCTTCTGTCCTGGCCATAACGGATTAATGGACAAGAGGGAGAAACTCAATCCAAGGGACTTCTATCCCACAGGACTGGGAAAATCTGAAAGCTCAAAGCTTGGCAGTCCTTTATGTGAACTTTAATCCTGAGCCTCCCCAAGTGAGAAGACTAGCCATTTGACGAGGCTTCAATGGGAATCCCAGACACCTCAACATGTATCAGACGCCCAGTGGGCATCTGCTGGTTTTATGGCTCAGCATCCCTTGTCCACTGGGCGACTGGGCCCTCTCCCACCCCACTGTCACTTCTGGAGGGAATGCCAATCACAGGATTCCTAGCCCTTCTTGGCCAAGACAGTACAAAGGAGTGACTATGGGACTCCAGCAGGGCCAATGAGAGCCTTTCCCTGAGATTCAAGATGGGAAAGAGAGTGTCTCTCTGCCTTTGACATTATGACTCATTTGGCTGTAGCACTTAGGACTGCTGGCAGCCTCCAGGTGGAGGAGAGAATGAGGCCAACTTGCAAACAGATACAGAGGCCAGAGTCCTGCATGAGGAGGTGAAGCGAGCGTGAGCCCTGATGCATAGGACTCCTGGATCTAACCATACCTGAAGAAGCCAACCTTCAGTCATCCCTGTTACAGGAGTCATTGAATTCCCTTTTTTGCTGAAGGCAGTGTGAGAACTCCCAAGAGGAGAGCAGAGAGGGCCTGAGGCTCTCATCCCTGCTGTTAAGAGGACTGATAATGGCCGACCTTCCTTTATGGAATTGGCAGATGCAGAGAAAATCACAGAATGGAATTCCAAACACAGTGATTTCCCCAGCTCTCAAAAGATCATTTAATCCCAAATCAAGGAAATGTTTCTCTCTCCTCCCTGGGCCCTGGCTCTTGGCAATGAGTGCAATGAGACCAGCCCCTTGTCCCTGCCTTTGGGTCTCTGATTACAGATGACTACAGAGCCCCTGCTGCCATTAACACGATTCTTTCCAGTGCCCAGTCCAAGCAGGACCTCAGGGGGCTGCATAGCCAGCCCTAGCCCTCGCAGCCTCTGCCTGCCCACCCGTGGGGAGGGGAGACGTCTGGACATCCTGCCGGATTCCAGAAAGAGCTGACAGCGTTAGGGCAGTGCATCCAGGAGGACCCCCTGGGTTTCAGAGGCAGGCTAGACATTCACCCACAGAGCATTCGAACCATCGCAAAGTGCTCTCAGTGGTAAATGCATTGTGACCTGGTTCTGGAGACATCTCCCTCCAGTCCCACATGCACGTGTGAGATGCAGGGTGCAGAGTTAGGCATTTTGTTCCTGTACCTGAGAACCAAACAGAGAGCCAACAGGAAGTTGGATGAGACTCTAAAAAGAACGGCCCTTTCCCTCTGCACTGGGAGTCGGGTGCAGGTCGGAATGGAAGACCTCGCCCTCCCTGCCCAGTGAGGCCCCGCTGGGTTGAGGTGATGGTGCCTGGTTGTAAGCACCCCACCTTGGGCCAGGCCTGGTGGCCCTGGGTGTGGGCCACGGAGGCCCCCAACTCTAAGCGCAGGCTGCCTATGGAACCATTTCAGTGAGATTCTTCACAGGCAGACAATGGGGATGAGTGGCGTGGGCCGGGTGGGACTCATCACTGTGCTGGCTCTGTCCCAGAGGGCACTGCTGCTGGTAGGCCACAACTGGCTGCGTCCATGCAGTAACCGTGGCCCCCATTTTGCCAACTTATCCACGTGCTGGAGAGAAGCCAGAAACCCTGTCTTTTAAGTAAAAATTTCCAGTTTTTAAATCACGCAAACTAAAGGCAGGCAGGTCAGACTGCAGGCTGCCAGCGAGTGACCTCTGACCTGCTGCCTATTTAGGGGCCCAGAAAAGGAAGGAGAAAATGGTCCTTAGGCTCCAAGGAGACCCAAGATTCTCCCATCTTGGGTGGAAATTCTGATTGTTGCTGGAGCCAGCCCTGGGGGCTCAGCTCTGCCCCAGGGAAAAGACAGTGAGGTCCCAGCTGTCACCCTGCAGGGGGGCCCTGAGGCCGCATTTATCCAGCCTTATCCCCTGCCCCCGGACTGAACACGTGCCAAGGCAGAGTCATCCTTTTTGGTTTAGGCCCATGCTGGTGGGTGGGTGAAGGTGGCTGGTTTCTATGACCTCTAACCAGAAAAAATCACAATTCAACAGCTGCCGAGGGGCGAAAAGGCACCCCCTGGAGGGCTGGGGCAGTCTGGTCGCCCCCCTACTGCCTGGAACCCAGCCGTACCCCATGGCCTTCCCCACTTCAGGACACGGTGGTCGGGGTAAGGCCTTCCCAGAAGCACTGGGAAAATGGCTGTTCAGCCTACAGGAGGCAGAGCCTGATCCCGGGACCCAGGGCATCATCGCTGAAGCAGACACCCAGACCAGCAGCCGCCATTCCCGTCCACCCCGCAAGCTGTCCTGTAGCGCAGCCCAATATTCCCTGAGGCACCTCCTCCTGTCCTTCCCAGTCCAGTCGATTGGCTCCAGGGGCATGCACATGACCTAGGCTGGCCAATCACTGTGCCACCCCCAGTCCCAATGATTGGTCCATGTTGGACACATGACCCTGGCAGCAAATCAGCTCTTCTCATTGCCACGGCAATGGCTCCTGGGTCAAGAATTGGTGTGATGTCCAAGCAGGTTAAGACTCTGGGGTGACAGTCGGAACATTTTGGGGACACAGGTTCTCTCCTGCAGCTGAAGGAAGTAGGGGAACCAAATGCAATCGGGGTTCCCTGCATGGGGAAAGCCGGCCTGAAAATGAAGCTGACCCCAGGGAAAGCAGAGCTAGAAGTGTAGAGAGCAGGGCTGAGTCCTGAAGACATGGCGGCGGCCACAGCTGCAGGCAGACCTGCAGGTGGCCGGATGGGCCCCGGGCTTCTCCTGACACGAGCCGGAACTAGATGGCCCTGACTCGTGCTGCACACAGGCCACAGAGCTGGGTCAGTGCCGTGGCTCCTGACGGCCCCTGGAACGCACCTGGGCCCTGGCTTCACACCAACTCTGGTTTTTGGTCCTGGACACGGGAGGTGAGTGGGCTCCCGGCTATCTGGAGATGAGAGAGCTGCTGTGGGACTGGCTGGAGGAGGAAGAGGAGGTGGCAGCGCTGAGCTGGGAGAAGCCGCTGGTGCAGGATTCCAGGCTGGACATGGAACCCCTGGAGAGGAAAGAGGTCACACACCTTACCTTCTCACGGTGACATAGCCCTGGGGCTGAGACGCAGTGGAGGGAAAGCTGTTGATGCTGCAAATGAGGCCCCAGGGCTCCTTCCACAGGGCTGGTAACCACCCAGGGTCCCAGATCAAGTGCAGAGGGAAAAGCAAGAGAAGGCTGATGAGAGATGAAGTTCCAGCCCTTTCCCTAAACCCTGCCCTCTGCCCAGAGCCGCAGCCTGCTATTCAGGGGCACTCCCTGGCCTGGGAACCAAGCACAGCCCAGAAGGGCCTCTGGGGCCTTGGGAAGTTGCCAGCCCCCATTTCCAACCTCATTCCCTTTCACCCTTTGTAGTCAAGTCTCACTGGCCACCTTTCAGCTCCTTCACTGCCTGGCTTCCCTCAGGACCTTTGCACATGCAGCGCCTGCTCTCCGAAGCACTTTCCTTCCTCCCCACTTTGTCTAGTTAGCTCTCGCTCCTGTTTCCA
Organism: Tamandua tetradactyla; assembly: GCF_023851605.1. Lineage (NCBI taxonomy): Eukaryota > Metazoa > Chordata > Mammalia > Pilosa > Myrmecophagidae > Tamandua > Tamandua tetradactyla. Next base: position 52,115,740 of record NC_135349.1, read on the forward strand.
ACGTGCTAGCAACACCGTCCTGTAGAACTTTCTGTAACACATTCTATGCCTGCGCTATCCTACACAGCAGCCTCCAGCCATGTGAGCATTTGAAATGTGGCCAGGGCGGCTGAGGAACTGAATTTTTACTTGTATTCAATTCTGGTTGCTAAGTTTAAATCACTACATGTGGCCAACAGCCATCCGATTGGACTCGGGGTCCAAACGGGACATCTGCCCTGAGTCTCAGTTTTACTCCATGGTAAATAATTTAAAGAATTATCTGTAGACAAAAATGAACATGGCTATATCATGCAGAATGTGGCGAAAGCACATTTGTTTTTTTGGTTTTTTGCATGGGCAGGCCCCGGGAATCAAACCCAGGTCTCCAGCATGGCAGGCGAGAACTCTGCCTGCTCAGCCACTGTGGCCCAGCACATTCATTTTTTAAAGATAAAATATAAGGTCCTGAAAAAAGTGCCTGCTCCTCAGGGGTGCCAGCAAGCCCATCTCCGAACTCGCTGCTCCATTTTTGCTACAGGTGCTGCTGCCTGCGTGTCCAGCAGCGGCCAGCCCTGTACTATCATCTGCTCCCCCACTGGGTGGGCACTGTGGTGATGCCCGTTCAACACAGGGGTGCCAAGGCTCAGGGAGGGGACACAGTGACCAGGAGGCGCTGGAGCGTCTTAGCCACTACACTCCCCACCCTTTCCGACAGCGATACTTGGGGGGGGGGGTTGTCCACGAGGCACTGTTCCAGAAAATTCTAGAAGTATTCCAGACATGCTCTGTGGGCATCTCAGAGTGAGGGGAGGTCCAGACAGGCGAGAAGCCATTCCAGGCCCCTTGCAGGAATACGCCTTTCCAGGCTCTGCAGTGGGTTGTGGCATACCCCCCAGCCCCCCCCCCCATTCCTGTCCATTTGGAACCTCAGAATGTGAAATAGGAAATTTGGAAAGTGGGGTCTTTGCAGGTGAGATTAAGGTTAAAATGGAGATAAGGGTATAGTGGATTAGGATGAGTGTCCTTATCAGAAAGAGAAAGGAGAAGCCACAGACACACACACACAGAGAAGGCCACTTGAAGACAAAAGCAGAGACCGGAATGAGGCAGCAGCAAGCCAGGGGGGCACCAAGGATTGCCTGGGGGCACCAGAAGCTAGGAGGGACCAGGCAGATCCTCCCTCCGAGCCTCCAGAAGGAACCCATCCTGCCACCACCTCCACTCCCCACTGCCGGCCTAATTCCTCTTTTTTTTGAGTCCTCTGGTTGGGGTGACTGGTTATGGCAGCCCAGAGAAGTAGGACGGACCGAGTGGGCTGCGACCTTGGGCTTCTGTGCACGTTCCTTCGGGAGGGGAAGTTTGGCTGCTGAAAGCAGTGTCTGGGGGTCCCCTGTTCCCCGCTTTCTCCCACTAAGAGACTCATCGGGATCCCTGGGGACTTTTGACAATGTCGAAGCTGGGCAGGTTGGCACAGTAAGCCCAGAAGAGGGTGCAGACACCTGGACATCCCAGCAACAGTCCAGAAGGGTACTTGGGGGGTGGGTGCAGGCTGGGAGCCTCCTGGCCCAGAGGGCATCCTGGGGCCCCTCCTACCTGAAGTCCTCGGATGCCAGCACCTCGCAGTAGTAGAGAAGCTTGCACGTGGGGCCGGGACTATGCAGAGCTGTCAGGACATCGTCGACGCCAGGGAGGCTGCAGGCCACATTGCCAGGGGGGACGAGCATCTGCCACTGGAGCAGGTAGACACCAGGCCACCGTGCCACGTGGGAGCCCTAGAACACAGCAGCCACGTCCTGAGCCTTGGAGTCCTCTGGGCCCCAGGTTCTTTTTCCCTTCTGCCTCTTTCTCATTCCATCAGCCAAGCCTTCCTTCCAAGACTGCCCAGAGCCACACACACCCCCTACTCCCCACCCCACGGTCATCCCCACAGCCCTGGTAGCTGAGAGCCCCCTCTTAATCTGTGGGGTGTTCAAGGCTGCCTGGAGGCGGGTGGGGCGGCGTGTCAGCAGGAGGCAGGGGTGTGGGTTGGCCAAGGCTCTGGATTTTGTTGGGATTTTATTTGGCTGAACCAGATTTGCGAGGTGAGGGGACGTGGAGAGGGAGCTGGCTGGTGGTTAGAGTTTGTTGATTAGTGAGGAGAAAGGGAAGAGGCAGTTCTAAGGAGAGGCAGGGGTGAGATGTTAAATTGGGGGTGGGTGATCTACAAGACAGCCCTCTGCTCCTCCCACTGCAGAACCTCAGTAACACCCCCCCCCCTCCTCCCCGTGCTCCCCGTGGTCCTGCATGGTTGGAGGGGAAGGGGGAGGTGTGACCCGCAGGCACTGGTCTCTTTGGCGAATGTGGGGAGCCAGTAGGGGTGGCTCACGTTCAGGTTACACTTCAGAGTAAAAACCAGATCTACAATTTCTCTGTTGTATTGGTTCTGAAACTTGGGTGTGCATCAGAAATCACCGGGAAAGGGGAGGGGAAGGAGGAGGACCCCCACCCCCACCCCATGCTCAGGAATTCTCGTTTAGTCCACCTGGTGTGGGGCCTAGAAACCTGCATCTTTGACAAGGTCCTGGGTCTGCACCCGGAAGAAAAAGCAATGATTCCCCTAGGCCTGCTGACCACAGGGCCTTAGCACCTCCACACCCAGCCAGATAACTTCCTGTGCACCTCAAGCCCACTTGTCTGCTTCTTTAACTTTGCACTTGCTGTTCCACATGAAATATTACCTCTTCTCACCCTCTTCCAAACCCTGGCTGCCCTTTAAGTCCCTTGTCCATATGGAGCTTTCCTGCTGCTCCTACACATGCAGAGAACTCAGACTTCAAAACTCAACACATAAGCCCTCCTACCATCAGCACTTTCTGCCCAGAACGAGGCCCACAGGCATTCTCCCAATCGTGGACAATGATGGGGGCTGGCTGGCCTCCTGGGAGACCTGGGGGTGGGTCAAGTCCCCTAGGCCAGTCGGGGGCAGGGCAGCCACATCCCATATGGGGAGGGTCCGGATCACAAGTCAGGGCTGGAAAAGGGGGCACGTGGGACACCAGGAGCCAGACATTGAGGCCAACCTGGCCTTGGGCTGCTGCACGGAGGGCGGAGGGCGTAGGAGCATAAAGAAGAGCCATGCAAAATCACAGAGGGGAGCCCCACGATGGGGGCGTGGCATCTCCAAGACCAGGAAAAGGGGAGCCCAAGGAAACTCCAATTTTCAGAGTTCTCAAGAAGCCTCACCTGGGGAGGGCTGCAGTGGGGGAGGCTGCCGGGTCTACCCCCAGCTTCCCCTCCCTTCCACATCCACGTCATCTGCAGCCCCAGCTGCCAACCCTGGGGATTTCATCCTCACCAGCTCCCTTCTCCGCCAGGTCCCTCACAGCTCAGCGACCAGGGAGGTGGGCTTCCCAAACCGAGATCACTCACCGTCCTGGGTCTAAAATGCGTCCCACCTCCCACACCTGCGGCCTGGCCTGGGTACCCCTCAGTCCTTCTCTCACATGGTGTCCGATGACTCATTTTTGTTCCCCAGTTCTCCGCCCAGCCCAAGCCAGATGTCCTCTGACATCCGCATCTCATCGCAGCCCTTCCCTCGGCAGCTCCCTCCCGGTGGGGGGGTGGGGGGTCCGCGTGCGGCGGGAGGGGCCTCCTGTGTGCACTCAGCCAGGCTGCGGTGCCCAGCTGCTGGGTTGAGCAGGTGTTCTGTAGAGGTGGTGAGTTGACTTTCAGTAAAGGAGCTCACCCTCAATGACGGGGGGGTGGGGGCCCCACACAGCCCATTGGCGGCCTTAAGAGCAAAACCCAGGTTTTCCGGAGAAGGAATCCTGCCTGAGTTTCCAGCCTGCCCTAAGGATGGCAGATCCGCCGCCACCGCCATCACAAGAGCCAATTCCTTAATGTAAACAAACCTCTTTAAAAATACATGTACATATGCAGCTATATATCCATATACACTTCCGTGTGCATAAGCACACGCGGACACCTACCTAGCACCTGTTGGCCGTCTCGTGGGAGAGCCGTGACAGGCAGGGAGGCCGTGTCCCGGAACCTGCTCTTGCCCCCAGGAAAGGTGACCGTGGGCCTTAAAATGGCCTGAGTCCCTTAATTCCTGAATGTTGTCACAGCCAAGGAGGGCTCTCTGCCCTCCCCCACTCAAGTTATTTTCCCCTGGCACCCCGCAGCACATTTGTCCCTGCTCTCTGAATAAGAAGGTCCCAGAAAACTGCATCTTTCAGGACTTGAGATTGTGCCCCTTCCTTCCTGCGATACCCACCGCCTCCCCCAGCCCCTGACACGGTCCTGGGACGCTTCCACACAGCCCCGTGGGTGCCGGCCACGTTGCAACTTGGCTAAGCCTGAAACCTCTGCATGGGCTGAAGTGTCCCCCCCACCAATTTGCACCCACCTGCCACCTCAGAATGGGGCCTTATTTGGAAATAGGGTCTTTGCGGATATAATCAAGGAAGAGCCCTAAATCCAACCACTGGTGTCCCTACAAGAAGAGGGGTGTGAAGAGGGGGCTGGGCAGGGATGAGGCAGACAGGGGAGCCATGCAGCCACAAGCCAAGGGATGGACAGGCAGGGCCAGGAAGGGACCGTCCCCAGCCTAGGGGGAAGCCTGCGTTTCAGACGCGTGGCCTCCAGTAACAGGCGGTACTGTCGTGTCAAGCCCCCTACCTCCACCCCTGGCTTGCGATACCAGGGATGCCAGGTGCCTTAGGGGTCCCACTTCTCAGCCGGCCCCTGTGCCCGGGTTGGGGGTGGGGAGGGGGAGGGGTGGGGGAGACGGAGGGGGGCAAGTACCTGAATGCTGTCCCCTGCCCGGCAGACGAGGGGCGCCTCCACGCGGCTGTAGTCCATGCCCCGGCCCCGGCCTCTGGCCTCCAGCCGCCCGCTGGCCCCCGGCTCCTGGATGCCCGGCCCGAGCGCCCGCCGCGTGTGGTACAGGCTGAACACCACGTCCCCTTGCAGGACGTCGAAGTCCCAGGTGATGACAGACTCCCCTTCCGGAATCCCCACAGCCACCTGCAAGGACACAAGCACAATCCCAGGGTTCTGCAGAGCTGGTGGCGGGGGGGGGGGGGCTGCATCTCCCCCAAGAAAGAGCAGGGAGCTGGGGTAGGGAGGACCCACACCCACACCCACCTCATCTCCTGCGGGGGCCAGGCGCCCACCCCCCGCTGCTAAGTCCCTCGGCTGGTCCCGTGAGCTGCTGGGAGCTGGAAGTCCCACTCTCTGGACTGCTCCTGGGGTGGCCCACAGCCAATGCCTGGCTGCTGAAAGGGTCCTAAGCCTGCCCCTACCTCAAGGCAGGGCCGTGGGGGCTGGCCACACCCCAGGGCTGCCCCGGGCACAAGCAGGGGGAGGCTGCTTCCCGAAAGTCATCTCTGCCCGCCTGCCCCGGCCCCTTCTCTCAGGCCCCTCCCGAGACTCTCCCTCAACAAACAACTTGCACGAGAATCCCCATCTCAGGCTCTGCTCCCGGGGCCCTTCCCAGCCCAAGCCCCCGCACCTCGTGGGGGGCCCCCCGGAGCACACTGGCTGCCTGGTAGGTGTCCGCCCACTGCCGCAGCTCGTCTGCGTGCTCCAGCTCCTCTTCTGGCAGGTAGAGGGACTTGGGGACCAGCCCTCCTTCGGGGACATTGCACTGCGAGACAGAGAGCAAGGGAGGCAATCAGGGGTGCTCTGCGACCCTGACACACTAGGAACAGCCCGTCCTGGTGGAGCTGGCACCAGGCTCACGTGGCCACACGAAACCCCCAGCACTGACTGGGCGGGAACCGCTCACAAGGTGAACGGCTGCCTGCACTGGGCCAGGCCGGGGACCCCTTCCCGGGGAGGGGTTTTCCAGAAGACAAAAACAATTGATGGGCAGGGACTTTCCAAGCAAATGTAATGCACCCTACAGGGTTGCAGACCGGAACACCCAGTGATGAACCAGTTATGGCCCAGGAGAGAGAGCCTGCTAGAAGGGACAAGCGTGCACCTACTCCCCACTTGGTGAGACCCTCCAATGGAAAAGGAAAAAACTTCAGAAGAGGTCCTCTCTTGCTTCTGCCTTCGCCCTCTGTGAGCTGCCCTTCCCACCCCCTTGGTGGACCCCCTTTTACTCTGAATGGGATGCTGCCCAATTCGTGAGCCGCTTAACAAACCTAAACTGCATGAAGTTTTTATTTTGGCAGAACCATCCCTCTGCCCATTTCACAGAGGTGGAAAGAGAGTCTCAGAGAGGTCAGGCCATTTGCCCGAAGTCACACAGCAGAAAGTGGCTGAGCCGGGATGAATACCCAAGTGCATCAGAACCCCCAGGCCCACAGCCTTTACTACTGTGCCAGGGTGATGCCCAGGCATGGGGGCCACTCCACACTGCTCCCCACAGGGCCCCCTCACCCCTCAGCACGGAGGCGGAGCAGCCGCTGGGCAAGTCCACAGGCTGATGTCCCCAAACCAAAGGCCTCCTGGATCACCAGGCCCTCGGGAGAACCTCCGCTATCAACAGCCAGTGGTTCCCCCCTCTTTCACTTGAGAAAATACTGGTATTGACAAACCAAGGCAGCTGTCTACTGTCGTTAAATAAGACACTCCAAGAGCTGCAGCCTGTTTGCTAAACACAAATCATACATCTGTGTGGAAACCGGTTGACAAAATTTCTACAGATAGTCTTTCTCTACCCAGAAATGATGCGTGCTCGCTGTCGAGCGTTTCTGCTGTAGAACAGTCAGCCCATGACCGCCAGGCACCCGGGTCCCTGGGGGAGCGTGAAGGCGCACGGCTGTGGCTGGGGACGAATTCCTTAGGGCACGTGCGCTCCAGGGTGCAGGGCAGCTGGGACAGCAGAGACGCTGGGACAGCAGAGACGCCCGGCAGCAGGGGCGGGGCGAACAGGTAAACTCTGACCGCTGCCTAGCAACGCCCCATGACAGGAGGAAGCTCTCAGCAGCCCGGCCTCTTGCATCGTGTTTCAAAGAACCAGAGCAGGGCCCCAACCTCCAAAAGGAGTCAGCTCTCCAGGGGGCAACTTCTAAAACTGGTCCTGAGCCCCTGGGAGCCAGGATGGCCCTCCCCAGGAAGGAGAGCAGGTGGGGGCCCCAGCCCTCCGGGGGCCTCCCCAGGAACCCGCAACGCCGCCCCCTCCCCTCCACCTGCCAGCCCCGGCGCGGCGGGCACCTCACCACGCACTGTCCCCCCAGGAAGTCGGGGATCACGTCCTTCTCCAGGTAGTCCGCGAGGCCGCCGGGACCCTGGCAGTTGCTGCCGCTGTAGATGAGGAATTTCTGCCGGGTGGTGTCGTTGATGAAGGGACTGATCTGAAACGGGGGTGACGAGGCGAGATTTAATTGGGGAATAATTCATGTCCTATAAACGTAGCCATTGTAAAGGAAACAGCTCAGGGGTTCTTAGCATTTCACAACGCCAGGCAGCCATCCCCTCTAACATATCAGCACCCACGACCTCCTCTCGTTGGAACTGTCAGGGGGGATTCTGTTTCCAGCCACGACCCTGACACAGCCACGCAAACCCCCTACAGGTGAAGATACACATCTGTTTAGGAAATCTCCAATCAGCAAAGGCACTACACTTTCATGATGATGGGGAGATTTCAGGATAAGACACTCCAGCCGGTCCCTCTCCCACTTCCGCCCCGCAGCCTGGCTGGAACAGGTGATGCCAACGAGCCCGCAGTGGCCACAGAAACCAGAGGGAAACACCTGCCCCGGAAGTCTGCGCATGCTCTCCCCTGCTGGGAAACCTCTATGGCTCCCTACTGCCCCCGGACTCAGCAGGAGCTGCTCCCCGGACATCTTTCCAGCCTCCTCAGGGCCACTGACCGTCTTGCCCCAGCCAGCTGGACTTGACTTTCCAACTTCTCAAAAGCATCCAGCCTGGTCCCTTTGCCTGTGTGGCGCCATCTGGCCTGCCCCACTCTTCCTCCCGCCCTCCCTGCCAACTCCCTCTCCTTCCGGAGGTCCCAGCCTGGGGGTGGTCACTTCCTCGGGGGGATCGAAATCACGCCTCTCACCCTCTACCCCACCCAGATTAGTCCCGGAGAACCCGGAACTCTGTGCGCCTGCCAAGCCGCGTTTGTTCGTGGGGCCTCTCTCCCCATGGCCGGGCATCTGGCACAAGCAAAAACCTGACCGAATGCATTTAATTTTCAGTTCCCAGATCTCCACCTGATGGGTGTTCTCGCCGCGACTGACAGCCACACTTCTCAAACCCTGACTCCCTGGGGTAAAGATGCAGCTTGTGTAGCCCTGGGAGGGGCCTGAGACTCGGCTTTGCCCACGGAACCCCCCCAAGAGACAGCCTACAGCGAGTCCTGAAATCAGCTCAGCGGCTCGAGACTAGCACGTTTTAATGGAATGGAAGAGAAAGAGAATGGAAAAGAGAGCACTATGGAGTGTTAAGAGGAGCCTGGTTTGTGCACCTCATTTCAGGTTGTGTGTGTGTGTGTGTGTGCGTGTGTCTGTACGGTGGGTGCACACACTGGGTTGCAGCATAAAATACGTTTCTTATTGTAGGTTGTGAGCAAAGTAAATTGCATAGTCCCCACCCTCCGGCAGGAGTCCTGCCCCGCCTGGGAACCAGCTCACGGAGCCGGGGAGCAGGACACGGGAGTGACTCTCAGGACAGAGGAACAGGAGAAGGACTCAACGCAGTGAGTGCCATCCAGGCCACAGGGCGTTACTCGGCCATAAAAAGGAATGAAGTCCTGACACTGCTACGGGGGACACGAGGCCTGAAGACACGGGGCCAGGGCAGACCTGCCCTGTGGGATTCCACTTCTGCGAAATGCCCCGAACAGGTGAGACTGCAGAGACAGAGCAGGCTCGGGCTTCCAGGGCTGAGGGGCTTAGGGGAGAGAGTGGGGAGCGTGTGTGTTGGCTTAAAAGGATGTACGGATCCTAGAAAAGCCACGCTTTAATCCTAATCCCATTTTGTAAAGGCAGCCGTTTCTTCTAATCCCTATTCAGCACTGTATGTTTGAAACTCTTGATTGATGTGACTCAATCAAGAGTGGTTGTTAAATTGAATTAGGTGGAGACGTGTCTCCACCTAGTCTAGGTGGGTCTTGATTACTTTACTGGAATCCTATAAAAGAGGAAACATTTTGGAGAAAGCAGGAGATTCAGAGAGAGCAGAATGAAATAGCCACGAGAAGCAGAGTCTAACAGCCAGAGACCTTTGGAGATGAAGAAGGAAAATGCCTCCCGGGGAGCTTCATGAAACAGGAAGCCAGGAGAGAAAGCTAGAAGATGACGCTGTGTTCACCATGTGCCCTTCCAGATGAGAGAGAAACCCTAAACTTCATCATCCTTCTTGAACCAAGGTATCTTTTCCTGGATGCCTTTGACTGGACATTTCTATAGACTTGTTCTAACTGGCACATTTTCTCGGCCTGAGAACTGTAAATTAGCAACTTATTAAATTCCCCTTTTTAAAGGTCATTCGTTTCTGGTGCATTGCATTCCGACAGCTAGCAAACTAGAACAGTGTGCTCGTGGGTCTGGGCTCTCCCTTTGGGGTGATGCAAACGTCTTGGAATTGGCTAGCAACGGTGGTTGCACACCTCCGCAGAGACACTGAAAACCACAGAACGGAACGCCTTAAAAGGGTGGACCGGACAGTATACAAGTTATGTCACCAGCAAACCGTTCCTGGAAAAATGCAAGAGGAACATGGGGCAGCGCGGCTCGCAGAGGGACCCGGCCCGGTCTCGAGGCTCCCGCTCTCACCAACGTCCAGAGCACGGGGAAGACGCGGGGCGCCCGCACGATGAGCAGCCGGCCCAGGGTCTCGGGGTAGTTGTCCTCCACCACGGTGATCATGCGCAGCAGCGCGCGCACCCCCGGCCGCCACAGGTGCCGCATGTTCAGGCCCTCCAGGTCCACGAGGCAGGTCCAGGAGCTGCGGCAGAGACGGATGCTCGGCTCCCCTCGCTCTGCAGCCGCCCCCCAGGCCCCAGGCAGGGAGGGGCGGACCGGGCGACTCGGGAGGAGGGGGCTGGGGCCACAAAACACTCCCACTCTGTGGGAGGCAGTGACAGGCCCCACCTCAAGCAGGTGTTAGGACTAAATGTTGGGGGGCTGCCTGGCACTGAGCACGCACATGATAAAACCTACTTCTGATCACTAATCGTTATAAGAAAAGAGAGTAGAGGGGTGACACACCCCCACTCCAGGGCCAGAGGGCCCAGGTTCAAATCCCAGCTCTGCCGCTTGCTGTGTGGCTTTGGGCAAGTTCCTTAACCTCTCTGTGCCACTAATTTTACAAGTTCCGATGGGGAAAACGACATCCCCACTGCAATTGCGAGGTCCCTGGGAGCCTCTCCAGCCCCACTTGGCTCCCTCAGCCCCACCCCTGCCTGTGCCAGGTGATCCTTGATGGGTTCAGACCCCATCCCCACGCTGAAAGCTGAGTGACCCCGGGCGCACGTCACCAGCAAGCAGTCCCCAGCCTCTTTGTGAAAAACGACTGAGGTGACACTGAGCACCGGGCCTGGCCACCCCACCTGCTCCAGGAGCGTTCACCGCTTTTCCTACTCGGGTGTGTGGGGGGGGGGGGGGGTGCGCGCCCCAGCCCGGGATCTTGCCTGATGGGACGGCCAAACTGCTTGGTGTTCCCCTCGCACCTCTTCTGGCCTTCCTCGTTGACCGAAAGAACCTGCAAGTCAGAGCCGTGCGGCTCCCATGGGCGGTCCACGCGCAGGCCACGGGGCTGCGGCAAGCGGGGGCTGCGGCAAGTGGGGCTCCGAGGAGCAGGGGCTGCGGGAAGCGGGGGCTGCGGGGCTGCAGGACTGCGGGAAGCGGGGGCTGCGGCAAGCGGGGGCTGTGGGAAGCGGGGGTGGGGGGGCCCAGACTCACGTGCCGCAGCAGCGCCTCCTCCCCCACGGCCTTCATCAGGCCTTTCGTGTCCATCTGGCCCAGGCGCAGGATGTAGAGGGGGCGGCCGTCTGGGGGGGCAAGGAGAGAGAAGGGGTGGTTATCAACAGGAACGGAGACGAGGGGACGGCCGAAGCTGGGGACAAGAGCGCCACCCCTCAGAGGGTGAGACGTCCCATCTGTGCCGCCTGGCCCGCGGGCCCCGGGCCCCTCCGTTCATTTATCAGCGAGCCCCCGCCTGCGCCTCAAAGACGGCAGCCACAGAAGCGTCCAAGTAGGGATGAGCCCGGCCGCCCCGCCTCGGGCACCGAAAGCCGGGGTGCCCGCAGAGGCGGCACACCGAGGCTCCGGCGGTATTCTCCGCGATGGTCAAAAGCTGGAAGCCACCGCGTGTCCACCCGCGGATGAGTAGACCAAGACAACGTGGCCTGGCCATGCTATCCCTCCAGTACTACGCGGCCTAAGAAGGAAAGGACATGCTGGGACACGCGACAACTAGGCAGGAAGCCGGCGCAGCTCATCGGGAGGGGGAGCCTGGTCCCTGATCAAGGTGTACACGAGCCTGTCTATAAAGGACACTGAACCCCGTGGCGGGCACTTGCTTCCGTGGAAATTCGGTAAGACACCCGGAAAGGACAGGCACGTGGTCATTTCTTAAATGATCACAAGGACCCAAAGTGATGACTGTGGACCCAGCCTGGGCCAGGAACGTCTGGCCTCCAGCCCAGAGGTCAGTTCGAGCTCTGCCTTCTTGGGGGGCTGGGTCATCACCTCGATGGCACCTCCAGATGCCCAGAAGAGTCAAAGGGAGAAATCGTAAGAGGCCAGGATCAAGACTGATGGAGGCGTGCCACACACAGGAAAAGGGGCGCACCTATGTCCTGGTAGTGCCAGCCCCCCGCATAGAACTCCTCCAAGAGGGCGGGCGGCCGCCAGGTCTGAAGGAGCGAATCCACTTGGTGCTGCCTGCGCCAGCTCAGGGACTGCCGCAGCATTTCCCGGGCCTTCTCCAGGCGGAAGTCCCGCGCACGCAGGAACCGAAGGATGTGCTCATCTTTGGGAATCTGGGAGGGAAAAAAAAAAAAGGAGAAACCCTGTGGTGTTTTATTTTCAAACCCAGGAGATAAAAAAAAAAAGATAGCAAAGAAGTCTCGTCTCATCTGCAAATACTGAGCTGGAAGAAGGACCAAATTCTCCCCTAACCGCAAAGCAGGGAGGCGGTCAAGATGGATGGCAGGTGACAGCGCCCAAGACCGGGGCCCACCTGCGAGGGGCAGTTTCACGTTAGGGGGGATAGAGCTTAGAGGCTGGATCCCCAGGCGGTCAAAATTATCCTTGAAGCCATTAAATGTCTCAGAAAAGAACATCATCCATGGTTTTGAAAACATGGTGCTGTTCAGCAGTGGTTCTCGACCGACAGCAACCAGCTCCCCAGGGGACATTTGGAGACATTTTTGGTTGTCACAACCGAAAGCAGGGACCTACTGGCATCTGGTGGGGAGAGACCCAGGCTGCTACTCAGCATCCTACAGGACACAGGACGATTCCCCTTAAAGCAAAGAACCATCTGGCCCCAAATGGCCACAGTGCCAGGGTTGAAAACCTGGCCCATCTGTGGTGTGCACGGCGCCTAATTTTGGATGCATGAGATGGTACATTACAAAACTAAGGCAGATGTAAATGTCCAGTGGCGGTGATCCATCGGCTCACTTATCCACCCTCCTCCAGCCTCGGGCCCCTGGAACCGAGGGGCTGCTTACCAAGCCCCAGCCATGAACCCACCTTGCCCTCGTGGGTCTCCTGCAACCAGCGCCGAAGCTGCACCAGGCAGCTCTCCTGCAGGGGCGTGAGGTGGCCCAGACGCCTCTCAATGTAGGCCGCGTCCAGCTTGTCCCCTTGGAGGAGAAGAAAGAAGGGGGTGGGGGGTTCAGCACAGGAGGGAGACGCCCCATTTCTCTGCCAGGCAATTGACCCCTTACTGGCAGCCTCAGCCCCAAGACGTGGCTCCAAGCAAGGCTGCACCCCTCCACCTGACACGGCCCTGGGCTCCCCAGATCCAGGAATTCTCCCCAGCCAACCACGTCGCAGCCAGCCTGGCTCTCCTTGTGGCCCAGGTTCTCTCCTTTCTGATTCTCTGAAATAAAGCTGATGCCATCCCCACCCTCTGGAGCTTCTGAAGATTGGCAGCGAGACGAGCTGTGGTTCCCTGGGGGCTCAGGCCATGCTCGATGAATTTTTCCAGCACTCCCATGCAGCCCCCCAATATCTCCGGCCTCATAACTGTTCCCACTTTAGAGAAAACAAAACTGAGGTGGGAGAGGTCATGTAACATACATGAGAACACACCTAGAGCGTGCCCAGTGTCAAGGAGATTGTTACACCGTGGCCCCCCTTTGCCTTCCCACCTCTCCAGGCACACCCCCCACTTGGTTTTGAGTCTGGACCTCAGCCCTGCCGTCTCTTTAGGGGCCCAGGAGCCCCTGCTTCATTTCCCACCCTGCACCCCCATCTCGCACAGCTGGGCTGTCTGGGGTCAGCACGTGGCACCATGCCCCAGCCTGACCCGCAGCCCCCACTCTTCATTCTTTGGGTGGGAGATGCCAGCACCCCACAGCACCCCAGCGCCCCGCAGCACCCCAGCAGCCTGGCAGCAGGCAGAGACGTCACACAAAGCAGCAGCCCATCTGGGCATAACTGGGTCTTTGTGTATAGATGGCACAGCCAGAAAACGAAGGGAATATCTGCACTTCCGGCAGCTACAGATCCCCCAAACAGAGAAGCCCAGAGCTAGGAGTCACCCCAACTGTGCCAGAATGCATCTGGGTAAATAGAGGCAGGAGGGATGTTCAGGGGGGGCCTTCGACCAGAGACAGAGGCGCTGGCTGGAGATGGGTGGAGGAGAGAGGGGGATGGGGGAAGCATGAGGCAGAAGATGTCAGCTTCCTTCCGGCTCGAGGCCGATGTAAGGCCCCTTTCTACTGCCGAGCACAAAGGCTCAGTGATTCAGAGCAGGGCAGGAGGGCAGGACCGTGTCTTCCACAGGCCATCCTGCTCGCCCTGGCGGCTGGCGCCACAGACAAGCACCGATGGACAGGCAGACAAGGCCAGCATATGGAGCAGGGAAGGCCAGGCAGGGAAGCCACTGAGTGAGCACAGGAAGGGGCAGGAAAGATGTCTCGTGTTAAGAAAAACAAGTACACATAGGGCAGCAGACAGCGCAGGGTCGGTGTGGAATAAACGGTTGTCAAATGAAGGAATTTGGTTCTTCCTAAATGCAGCCCTAGCTGCATGGTGCTGTCACATGGCACTGTCACTCAGGTATCTAGGAGGCAGGAAGCCCCTCCACTTCCCGTGGCACCAAAGGAAATACTGAACCATTGTGAGCACACAAGCATATTTTCAAAAACTGGGTTCATGGTATATATACAGGTCTGTGAGCTAATTTTTAAAACGTCTCCTGTAATATTATACTGTTAACATTTCCCATGTCCAATCAAAGTCTGAAATAGGACACAGGCCTAACTGCCTTCTTATACAAAGAGCGCTTACCCAGCAATAAGACATTGGTGGACAAATAGGAAAATGGACAAGCGTTGAGAATAGGAATCCACCAAAAAGGAAGACAGAGGATCAATGATCATGAAAAAATATTTGACCTTGCTCATAATCAAAGAACTAAATACTAACCCACCAGGGATAACTCTTCAGCTTTCAGAAGTTTAAAACTCTCAATGTCAGTTTAGTGGGGAATGGGGAAAGAAGTTAGGAATAAACAGACACTTTTGATAGGGACATTAATTAGTACACCCTCCTTAGAAAGCAAATTGGTAATATCTACCCAAATTTTAATTGCACATAATCTTTGTCCCAGCAGTTCCACTTTGAAGTTTTTATGCTATGTATCCACTTATATAAATATATATATATATTTAAAAATACTTTTAAGTACAAAGATGTTCTGCATTGTTTGTATTAAAAAAAAAACAACCCGAAACAGCCTAAATGATGGGTCATTAGAAGACAAGCTCCATCAGTTACGCTGCAGCCACACCAGAGAATACTGTGGCATGCTAACAAAAAAAAAAAGGACACTGCACTGATATGGAAAGTTGTTCAAGAAACCTTAGTAAGTGAAAAAAAGCTAGTGGTCAAGTAGGATATTTAATATGCTCTCATTCGTTCAACTTACACGTGTGTGTTTACATATACATTTCTGTACCTATATATACCTCGTTATTTCCAGAAGCATAAAGAGAAAACTATTGCTAACTCTAGAAAGGGGAAGGGAGCCTGACGTCTTACTTGACACCTACCGAGCAGCTTGATTATTTTTCTACCATGATCAGGCATGACGCGTATAATTAAAAATAGGAATAAAACCGGAGAAAAGGGCAGTGCCAAGGCACCAGAGGTCAATTCCCAACCTAGAGAGATGCCAGGTCTGGGTGCTGGGCCAGGACAGGGAGCGCGAGAAGCAGCGGGGAAGGGGGGACGGCTGGGGGTTTCCAGGACCCAACCCCGACCCCAGGGGCCCCGCGGCTCTTCTCTGTCCACCCGCCTGCCCGCTGGCCGCAGTGACCTACCATCCGCCGCGAGGGTCTCCGGGATGGGGGCCGGGCTGCAGCTGGGGCGGCCGGCCTCCCGGGAGCCAGGGCCCCGCGTGTGCGCGAGCTCCTCGTGGGCAGGGCCCGGCGTCCACCGCGGCAGGTGAGAGACGCCCTGTGAGATGAGCTCTTGCAGGTAATATTCGATCACCTCCTTTCCCTGGAAGCCAGAGACCCAGGATGCATGAGCACAGGGGCAGGGCAGCTGGGGGGCCGCAGCGGCGTGGGGTGGCCTACACCCCCGGGGGGTCCATCTGGCCCCGACACGTGGCTGCACACCATTGAGACGGGGTGACCCGAATGGAGATGTGGTGCACACAGAAAATGCACGTTGGGTTTCCAAGACTTGATACGTGAAAGAGAATGGAAAACAGCTCAGTAATAATTTTTATGTTGATAACATGTGGTGTGAAATATTTTCTGGAAATGAATCCCACCGGTTTCATTGCACCTGGGGCTGAGCTGTCCACGCCAAGCTGCGAGCAATTTAACCAGGAAAAGGCACCGCGATGTCCCGTCACCGCCCGGGGGGCTCGCTCCCCAAGCACTGACGTCGGGGTGCCCTTGGGGGCCCATACTCTCCGCCCACTCTCACGGGACATGGTTATTACGGTTACCCCCATTTTACAGGGGAGGGGACTGAGGCCCGGATGGTGGAGGGGCTCGCCCAGCGTCGCACAATGGTGGGGAGACGGAATGCGCTGGGCCCAGGCGCGGGGGCTCGCAGGCGCCCCTCACCCTCCTGACGTTGGCCGTGTACTGCTTCATGGCGATCTTCTCCAAGGCACTTTCGAAGCCGAAGAAGGACCTGATGTCCAGGGAGGCAGACTGCTCGAAGCAGGTCCATTCCTCATTCTCGGGGTGGACCTGAGAAAGGGGGGCGAGGACAGAGCCATGGTGGGGGCATGCTGTGAAACCTCCCCCCTCCAACCCCCAGCATCTCGGGGTGCTGGTGGCCCGGCCAGAGCGAGGGGTGGCATGCCACAGTCTGACAAAATCGGGGGTGGGGGCGGCAGCTCCGGGGCACGCCCTGGAGAACCCTGCAATGCCCAAACCTCCTCGTGAGGGGCTGGGAGAGGGCAGGTCTGGCCGCTTGTGCCTGTGTCCTTAAAAAATTACATATACATAGTTACTATGTAAAGAATGCATTGAATGTTATATATATAACATATAAATAAAATTTACAAAACTATATATACACACAGAGCAAAATCAAACTTTGTTGACAGAGTTACCATGAAGATTCAGCTCAGCGCTCTTTAAACTTGTGTGAGCAGAAGCATCACCCGGGAGCCTGTTAAAATGCAGATTCCTAGTGCAGGGTACAGCCGGGGAATCTGCATTTCACAAGCTACCTCAATGATTTTGATTCACCCGCTGGAAGAACAGCACCGTAAAAAGATCTTTAAAAACCGACCACCCATAGGAACCCAATGAGGCAGGTTCCACCCACGTCCCCATTTTTCAGATATGGAAGGGGTGGCCCAGGGAGCCGAAGCCACCTGCTCAAGGTCCCTCAGCCAGACAGCGGCAGGGCTGGGTCCGCGCAGGCCTGGGTGACTGGGCCAGGCTCTGCCCACTTTCCATCTCTATCCCTCCCGGGCTCCACTCCCGAGGGAGCGCCCAGATGCTTCTTTCTCGGCCTACGTCGGCACGAGTCCCTGCCCTGGGTTCCACCCACGGAAACCCTCCAGACCCTCAGCGCAGCACCCCCGAGAGGAGCGGGACCCCCGGCCCTGGGCGCCTCCCCAGGGCTGCTCTCACCTGCCACTCACCCCTTAAAGGGCAGAGCCCCGAGGGGCCACTGGCGTCTGAGAAAGCGCCCTTCTTATTTTCCCAGTTCCACCTGCCAGGTTCCTTCTCAGCACCCGTGAGAAAGCTGTCAGTTTATATCATTTGGTTTGGTTTCTTTTCTGTGTCTCCCCCTAGAAACGAAGCTCCAGAGCGCAGCGGCCGGGCAGACTGGCGGTCAGTCAGGCCATAGTGGGGAATAGAAATTACTATCGATTATACTGAAAGGGAAGGTACAGGGCTTGGCCTGTGCTGGACACGGGTCTCAAGGTTTGGATATTTTACTTCATTTAAACTGCGCTCTGACCTGTATAGTGGGGTGGCCACTAATCCCATTTCAAGGATAAGGAACCTGAGACACAGTCTCATGAAGGAAGGGAAGGAGGGAGAGAATCGGGGTGCAGGATTTAGCAAGTAAACAAAACATGCCCCCCCCCCAGTCACATTTGAATTTCAGATCAGCAGCTCATACGTTTTAAGTATAAGTATGTCCCAGGCCATATAGGAGCCATACTTATACTCAAAAAAGCATCAGCTGGGGTCTGAACCGCGGTGTAGGTGGGTTCCCACATCTGATGTGGCAACCCTGGGAGGGAGGGAGGAGAGACCGCGGGGGACGCGGGGACAAGTTCTGGGCCCAGGGGGTGGCTGCCAGGGTCCCCGGGATGGCCGTGCCCGCCCCGCTCACCGCGTAGCTGCAGTTCTCGTTGACCACCACGCGGCTGGCAAACGTCTGGTTGTGCGCTTCGATGAGCAGCCGCCTCTCCTTCCAGTTCAAGACGTTTCTCTGCACGAAGACCACGTGCTCGACCCCTGCGATCTGCAAGAGACGGGGGGGTGGGGGGCGTGCAGGGCTCGGGGCTGGGCCCTCGGAGCCGGCGCACCCAGTCCTCCCAGGACAAACCCCCTCCCCCCGCCCCGCCGCCCCCAGCCCGGCCCCCTCCCGCACGCGCCCAGCCTCCCCCCGCCCCACCAGGACCCCAAGCCGGTGCCCTCCGGACCCAGGCCCCCCACCCCGCAACCCTGCCATCTGCAAAAAATTGATCCTTTTTTAGTGTAAGTATGTCTCAAATACGGCCTGGGACATACTTATACTAAAAAAGTAGGAATTGTTGATATGAAATTCAAATGTGACTGGGGGCCAGGGGGAGCGTGTTTCGTTTACTTGCTAAATCCTGCACCCGGTTCTCTCCCGTCTTCCCCTCCTTCATGAGACTGTGCCTCAGGTTCCTTATCCTTGAAATGGGGCCGCCCGGCCCCCCCACCCCCCGGAACCCTCAACCCCAATCTGGTCTGCGTGGACCGAGATGCCCGGAACCCCGGAGCCCCGGGTACCCCGTCGTCCCCCGCGCGGGGCTCCCTCCACCGCGTCGCTTCCCGCCCAACCCCGAGCGCCCCGAGCCCCCCTAGGCCCCCAAGCCCCCGAGCGCCCCGGGCCCCGCCCACCTTGCGCAGCAGCCGCGGCGCCTCCACTCGCAGCCGGCAGCTCCTCTCCACCACGTGCACGGCGCCGTCGGCGCTGCGGGACTCGCTCAGGACCTCGCTGCCCAGGAAGACCGGGATGTGCGGGCAGGTGGGGAAGCGCTTCTCGTAGGCCTGGGGGGCGGGCAGCCGTGAGCGTCGCGCGGTCCCGAGCGTCCTACCCCACCCCCACGCCCGGGCACGCTGCCCCAGTCGCCAGCCCCGGGTGCAAAGCCTAAAAGCTTCCCTGGGTCGTGGACAGAGCGGCCGCGCGGTTGCCGCTAATTCTAGAAATGACATGGTTTTTGCACCTTTAGGAGCGGAGCAGTAGAGTGGCCGGACAAGACTTGGCCAAAAGCTTTTTATTCCACCTTCCAATTTGCACCCTCAAAAGGAGAGCTGACTCACCTGCGTCATTTTAAAAGAGGGCATTTCTCCGAGAAAGCATTTGACAAAATTCAGCAGGACTTTGTGATTAAGAGCAACAGCAACGGCACTCAACGGACTCGGAAATGAAAGGAACTTCCTCAGCCCGATAAAGGGCATTTTCGGAAAACCCACCGCTGAGGTCATGCTTAATGGTGAAAAGACTGCACATTTGTCTTCCAAGACAGGAAGGAGATAAGGAGGCCTGCTTTCCCCAATTTTGTTTGATATTGAACTGGAGGCTCTAGCCAGGGCAAGTAGGCAAGAAAAAATAAATTAAAAGAACGACCGGGATTGGAAAGTAAAACTATATTTGTAGATAGCATGAATTTGTATATAGAAAATTCTAAGGAGTCTACCAAAAAAACTATTAGAGTTAGTAAACAAATTCAGCAATGTGACAGAATATAAGATTGATATACAAAAAAAATCAGTTGTATTTTTATACAGTAGCGATGAGAAAACCAGAAATAAAATTAAGAAAACAATCCCATTTACAATAGCATCAAAAAGAATAGAATACTCAGGAATTTAACAAAAGAACTTACACTTTGAAAATTACAAAACACAGTTGAAAGAAATGAAAGCAGGTCTAAATAATGGAAAGACGTCTCATGCTCACACATCAGAAGACCTAGCATTGTTAAGATCCAGCAAGATCCCTGTTGAAATCCCAATAGATTTCTTTTCAGAAATTAACAAGCCGATCCTAAAATTCATACACCAGGGACCCAGACAGCCAAATCAACCTTAAAAAAGAGGAACATTGGAGGGCTCCTATTTCTGACTTCAAAACAATGCACAACTACAGTCATCAAAACAGTGGTGTCCTGGCATAAAGTAGACATCAATGGAATAGAATTCAGAGTTCAGAAATAATTCGTCACATTTATGAACGATGGATTGTCAACAAGGGCACAAGAATTCAATAGGGAAAAAATAGTCTTTTCAACAAATAGTGCTGGGATAGATTCCTATCTCACACCTCGTTAAAAAAGTAACTCAAAATGGATCAGTGAGATTAATATAAGGGCTAAAACTCTTAGAAGAAAAATGTGAGAAAATCTACAAGACCTTAGGTTTTGGCAGTGGATTCTTAGATGCGACACCAAAAGCACAAGCTTTTGAAAAAATAGATAGATTGGACTTTATCAAAATTAAAAACTTTTGAGCATCCAAGGACATTATGAAGAAAGTAAAAAGACAACCTACAGAAAAGTGAGAAGATAGTTGCAAATCATATATCTTATAAGAGTTTAATGTCCAGAAAATATAAACTTCTACAACTCAGCAACAAAAAGGCAACCCAATTTAAAAGTGAGCAAAGAATTTGAATCGAGATTTATCTCAAGAAAATATGCAGATGGACAAAAAGCACATGGAAAGATACTCAGCATCATTAGTCATGAAACAATCGCCAATCAAAACCAGAATAGCCAACCAGTGATTACTTAAATAATGGAAAATAACAAGCATTAGCAAGGATTCAGATAAATTGGAACTCTCGAGCATTGTTGATGCTAAAATGTAAGATGGTGCAGTGGTTGTGGAAAACAGTCTGGCAATTCCTCAAATGGTTAAATGTAGAGTTAAAATCGGGTGTATACATCCAAGAGAATTGAAAACCTACGTTCACACAAAAACTTGTAGTGTAATATTCATCACAGTATCATTCATAATAGCTAAGAAGTGGAAACAACCCAAATGTCCATCAACTGATAAATAGATAAACAAAAACAAAATGTGGTCTGTCCATACAATGGAATATTACCTGGCTATAAAAAGGAAAGAAATTCTGATACATGCTACAACAAGGTTGAAATTTGAAAAGGTTTTGCTAGGTTAAAGAAACCATAAAAGGCCATGTATTATATGATTCCATTTATATGAAAGGTCCAGAAAAGTCTAATCTGTAGAGACAGGAAGTACGTTGTCTGCCAAGGACTGGGGGTAGGTGATGATAGCTAAGGGCTGGGGAGTTCCTTTTTGGGGTAATGAAAATGTTCTAAAATTGACGGTGCTGATGCATGCACAACTCTGTGAATTTACCTAAAGCCACTGAATTGTACGCTTCAAATGGGTGAATCATATGGTATGTAAATTATATCTCAATAAAGTTGTTTTAAAAAAGAAGAGTCTCGGGGGTGCAAGGGTAGTTCACTGGTTAGAATTCTCGCCTGCCAGGCGGGAGACCCGGGTTCAATTCCCAGCCCATGCACTTCCCAAAACACAAACAAACAAATGGAAAAGCAGAACAAACGAAAAACCAACCAAACAAAAATTCAACAAATGGTGCTGCAATAAGGAGATACTCACATGGAAAAGGAATGAAATATGACCCCCTCCATTCAGCATAAAAAAGTCTCTCTATTTGCGTATGTGTGTGTATGTATGTATACACACTTGTGTATGTGAGTGTTTTATGTGTGTGTGCGTATACACATATGTATCAAATATAAATAAATATGTATATTAAAATAGTTTTTGAGTTCATGTGAATGTATGAATTTGTGAATATATTTATATATAACATATATTAAAATTTATATACTATACATAATGTTTCATATGTGGTGTTATTATTTTATTAACACAGATAGAATGCAGGTAAATAATTTAAGTACCATGACAAACTCTGGGACATGTCCTGTAACTACTTGTCAAAGAGTGCTCTGAAAACTATTGTTTTTTTATTTCTTTGCTTTGTATCTATGTTACACTATACAATAAAAAAAGTTTAAAAAAATAATTTAAGTATAATGTGTGCATAAAGATGTGTACAAATAAATGGGTAGTTTAGCTATGGGTTTGTTTATTAATGAATATATTTATTCTATTTTACTGTATAGAGCAGATATATTATATTGCATTATGTTCCATTATATTGTATTGCAGTACATTGTATTTTATTGCACTGAATTGTAACCATCATATTACACTGTGTTGTCTGGGGTTATATTACACACTGATAGGCGCATCTACCCTGCATGCGTTTGCGGCGTGCTCAGCTGCGAGCACACCCTGAGTCCCCCGCGTGGGTGCAGACCTCCGCTCTGCCGCTTTGGAGCTGCGTGTCCTTGAGAAGATGCATTAACCTCTCAGTATCCGTGAGGCTCATGCACAGCCCTGCCCCAGGTTGTCGTGGGGGCTGAGCGAGCCGCTGTGGGTGCTGGGGAGACAGCGGTTGACCCCCCCCCCCCCCAGGGCTTCTCTGTGTCCCAGACAGGGCTCGGCGCTGAGTGCAGAAGCTTTCCAGGGTTCCCTGACACAGTGCCCTTTGGAAGGAGCGGCCTTGGGGGTTCGATGGGGTCCCCAGGCCCTGCTGCCTTGAGCCCCGGGTCAGCAGGGGCTCTGGACAGGCACTGGCTGCCTTCGACTGAGGCAGGGGTTTCTCCTAGGCGGGTGCAGAATCGGGTGAGGGTGGCAGGAGGGGAGTGCCACGCCCACAAAGGAGGGCCCAGGGAGAGCGAGTCTGTGCTCGGGTCTAGAAGTGCTGGGTGAGACTGGAGGGCGCCCGGCATGGTGCTGATGTGCTCAGAGCCGGTCGGCTCCAAGCGCCTGTCGCAGACACGTGCCCTGAAATCGGGATCAAGGTGACTTCAAAAATAGCGCTGGCATCTGAGGACAGATGCCTCCTCCTGCTTCCCCCCCAGTTCATGGGAGGAGAGGTGCCACCCACCCCACCCACAGGGGGCTGAGGGAGAAGCGGACTGTGCCCAGGTGCCCCTGATCTCAGCCCAGTGCCCACGAGGGCAGTCCAGCACCCCCCGCCCCTGCCCAGGGTGGAGAGGACAGAGCTGTCTCCTGGCACATCTCCAAGCGGCTGGCTATGAGAAAGACACTGCGTTAGAACTGGGGGTCCCCCAGGGGCGGAGACTCCTGCGGGCGGGGGGGGGTCGGAGTGCAGGCAAAGCGGTCCCCAGAGAACTGTATCCCCCTGCATATCTCAGGTCGCCCTGGCACCCTTGGAAAGGAACTCGCCTCTCCATCGAGGCAGTGGGTAAGGGCAGGGCGTGCGTTCAGCCAGCCCGGCTTTGACGCCCCCCCTCCACCCACACCCAGCTGAGACTTCCTTCCTCCAAGCCTGCCCCATCATCTGGGAAATGGGTCTACAACCAAGCTCATCTCCCAGAGGATGCCACTGGGTTGACTATTTCCCTCCAGGCTCAATGCATGGTAACACCCGGGATTGTGATTCTTTGGGCTCTCGCCCGGCGACAGGACTCAAACAGTGGCTCAGCACAGGTGTGCAAGGAATGAAAGGGGCCCCACCCGGTCCTTCCTGAGCTGTGAGCTGGGCCTGCACACAGTAGGCGCTCAGCAAATACAGGAAAGCAAGCAAGGGATAAGCGAGTTGAGACCAAAGTCCTTTGGTGGAACAAAGAATGTGCAGGGTCTGTCTTGGTCCCTGTCCTCGTTTATGCCCAGAGAGCCTCGTCCGGGTGGATACAGCCCCCAGCCCAGTGTCCCACACCCCCACCGACTCCTCCGCGCCAGGATGAGGCCCTGCAGGGAACAGAGCAGGGAAGGGAAAGGTAACGAGGCACGGAGGGGCTGCCTGCCTCCACGCCCAGAATCCTCCAGCCACGACCCATCTTTCTGAGAGGGGCACAGTCCCCAGAGACCCCGACACTTAGCCATCGCCAGGGCCCTCCTCCAGGTCAGCTGTGAACCCGCAGACTGCAGGACCCCCTGGGCGGGGTTTTCTCTGAAGCACCAGCCGTGCATGCATGTGCCTCAGAGCGCCTAGTAGGGGGAAGCTGTGCACCCACTAGACAGGTGGGGAGAGAGGGGATTTGAACCCAAGCAGTCTGACCCTGGGTCTGAGCACTCTGCTGGATGTAACGGATTCTTCACGTCCTCCCGTGATGGCGAAACCAATCCTGACCTCATTTTGAAGGATGATTGAAGGAAAAGCCCATTCTCAGGGTATGGTTGGATCCAGAGGAGGGGGAGAGAGGCAGCAGTCCTGGAGGGCTTCCTGGAGGAGGTGGGAGATGGAGGGACCTCATCCATGCCAGTCCCTCTCCTGGGACACCCTGTCCCCTTCCTCGGCACAGCTGCCTCCTCCCTTATTCTCCATTCTTTTGGCCCCTGGGTTTCCCTGCTCACACTTACCCCACCCTGCAAGGACTCTTGCTTGTGTGGGGCGTGTCTAAGGCCTGAGCTTTGAAGAATTGCTGCCTGGGTCCCGGCTGTGTCCTTGGCACACACAGTAAAGAGATGCCAGTGAGCAGAGAAGGAAGTCATATAAACTTCCTGATGGGCCACACAGCCCCAGGAAATGTGTCCAGATCAGGGAACAACAGGTCGTGGGTTCAGCACATGCAGCCAGCAGGGGGGCCCCGGGTCTCCCTGGACTCACTTCCCGCTGTGACGAAGCCTCGTGTTAGGACAGCCCCGTCTGGGGCTCCCAGAGAGCAGGGCCGGGGTGCGGCACTGGTCAGCTGCGGGGGGTGGGGGGGCGTTTGGTCAGCCAAAGAGGAGGTGCAGCCTTCATGGGCCAGTGGCTGCTCGACCAGCGGAGCCACCCCATGTGTGGGGGTACCTCGGAGTGCAGTGCCATCTTGGCTGGGCCCCGAAATAAAGAATTCTTCAAGGTCCACCCCAGCGCCGGTTCTCCAGGGCCAGCAGACTCAGCCCGGGGAGTCCCTGGGTTGTCCCATGGGGGACACTGTTCCAGCTGACACCCACTGAGCACAGGCTGCCTCGTGCCATCCTCCCAACTCCCCCACAAGATGGGACGTCAATGCAGATTCTTTGCACTGCAATGCAGAGATGGGACGTATGTGCAGATTTGCCTCCTTGCTGAAATGTATTTGGAGCCCCCAAATCAATACTCGCAGCGCCCTCGGGGTCATCTGCGGACATGCACGGAGTGGTGACACACCTTCCCAGCTGAGGGGCCGCGGACGACACGCTGTCTGCTTGCTTCAGCTCTCCGGCTGGGAACAAGCGTCCCTATTGCAGCACATGCAGTGCCACGGTTTAGCACTTCTGTGTGTTTTGGGGGTGGGGGGTGGGGGTTGCTGTTTAAAATGCCCCTTACTGCGCAGGTTGGAGCGGCGTCTGGGTTCTGAGCGCAGGAGGGCGCTGTGCTGGGTGGGTGCCTTCCAGCCTGTGCTGGGGCCGCGGCTTCCGTGGTGATGACCCAACCATGTGTATTACATAAAGGGGCGTTGAATAGAAACCCGCACACAAGGTTGCATATTGGCTGGTAGGGGAGGACGTTGGGACCCGAGGCCCTGGCTTTCCCTGGGGGCGGTGGCACTGAACTCGCTGATTCACGGCTCGCTGGGACTTTGCAGAACAAATCTACCCGAGGGTAAAAGACAACAGGGCACGAGCTCTAGACCTGCAGCTGCTGCATGACACCAAAGGCCGAGAGGCTAGTATGTCTAGAAGCTAAATTTTCTGTAACACGTGCTCTAAAGCAACCTGTCTGGACAGCTCAGTTAAACAACCCAAACCCCTAGAGTCCAGAATCAGAACAAGGACTTGGTGTCTCTCTATACCTTAATATAATACCTGGATACGTCTCACACTATGGTGGGCTGACGTGCTGGTTTGAAAGGCTGTATGGACCCTAGAAAAGCCATGTTTTAATCAAAATCCCATTTCGTAAAGGCAGAATAATCCCTATTCAATACTGTGTGTTTGAATTTGTAATTAGATCATCTCCCTGGAGATGTGACCCAAGCAAGAATGGTTGTTAAACTGGATTAGGTGATGACATGTCTCCACCCATCTGGGTGATAAGTTTGATAAGTTTCTGGAGTCCTATAAAAGAGGGAACATTTTGGAGAATGAGAGATTCGAAGAGAGCAGAGAATGCTGCAGCACCACGAGGCAGAGAGTCCACGAGCCAGCGACCTTTGGAGATGAAGGAAAACGCCTCCCGGGGAGCTTCATGAAACCAGAAGCCAGGAGAGAAAGCTAGCTGATGATGCTGTGCTCGCCATGTGCCCTTCCAGATGAGAGAGAAGCCCTGACCATGTTCGCCATGTGCCTTCTCACTTGAGAGAGAAACCCTGAACTTCATCGGCCTTCTTGAGCCAAGGTATCTTTCCCTGGATGGATGTCTTAGATTGGACATTTCTATAGACTTGATTTAATTGGGACATTTGCTTGGCCTTAGAACTGTAAACTAGCAACTTATTAAATTCCCTTTTTTTAAAAGCCATTCGTTCCTGGTATATTGCATTCTGGCAGCTAGCAAACTAGAACAGATGATAATTAAAAAGTATTGGTAGAGTCCCTTAAGGTTCCAAAGGGAAATATATAGATATATATATGGAACTATTAAACTCTCCCATCTGGGAAACCCAGGTACCCTCCCAACGATTGGAACTCCCAAGAAAATAGGCCAAGCTCTGGATTTTGAGGCCTTGTGAAACTTAATTCTGTAGCGAGAAGCTAAGACTCCCCATAACAAGGCCTAAGAGTTGCTTCCAGGAAGACTCTTTGTTGCTCAGATATAGCCTCTCTCTCTCTAAGCTCAACTCTGCAAGGAAAATCCTTGCCCTCCCTCTTACCTGGTATAAGCCATTCAGGGGTGGAAGTCTCCCTGACAACGTGAGGCATGACTCCCAGGGATGAGTCTGGCCCTGGCACCATGGGATCGACAACGCCTTCTTGACCAAAAGGGGGGAAAGAGGTGTAATAAAATAAGGCACCAGTGGCTAAGAGAGATCAGATGGACTCAAGAGGCTCTTGTGGAGGTTACTGTTACGCAAGCTGCAGCTAGACAGTGCTAATTGTCCTGGCGTGCTCAACCCCAATCAACATCACTCTTGTTGACTCCTAAGAACACCTAGGGCTCGAACTGAGACTCTAAAGATTTCATGCACTAGATGTGCCTTCCTGGAAATATCATTCCCAGAGAGTTCCTAGGTCAGATAAATCCTGAAACCCAGAGGGACCAGCTTCTTCAGAATTATCATTAACTACATCCCCCATCCGTTAGTGTGGACACCCCTTCTCAACATGAAACAGTCAGAACAGGCATTGTCCAAAGATCCCTATAAATTGGGAGAAGGATTAAAGGAGAAGGAGGCGCTTTAACAGAGAAAACATACTCAACATACGAGCATGGCTGCTGAAGCACTATATTGATATTCCTTCTGGCCTCCAGTGTTTTGGAGCAGCTAGGAGGAAAAATCTGAGATGGCGGAATGGTGGCCCATGACCAACTCTGGGATCTGTTCTGTGACTGCTTGTTGAAGTGTGCTTTCAAAACTATTGCTTTTTTCTTTATTTGCTTTGTATTTGTGTATTATTATATAATTTTTTTAAAAAGCTTAAAAAAGAAAACCCTGAAGACATCCCGACACCACGAAACAAAGCATGAGACAAAGAACTCAGTAAGCGATCTAGCTAACCTGAAAGGCCCTTAGAGTATTCCAAATATCTGCCAACCACAAACATCTTATGTCTTCTTCTTTTTTTTAAAAAAAACCTTGCCCAGGAGCACCAAGATAGGACAGGATTTGAGTCTCTACCTGAATCTGTGCTCCCTGAAATGCGATTCGAAGACCCTAAATAAATGACTTTGTTGCTTTGCCAAAAAAAACAACTAATGCGAGTAACAGGAATCCACTGTACTTTCTGCATTTTACAGAGGAGCAAGTGGAGGCTCAGCGAGGCCCGGCCTCTCCGCGATGGGACAGGAGGCCTGGTGGGCTGGCCCAGTCCCCAATCCCTGACCCGCCTGGTCCTGCCTCCGAAGACTCTGGCTACGTCACAGTGCCAGTGGTTTGGACCTGCTGAGTCTCAGTGACCCTGAGTTGGGGAGCTGGGAGGGGTGAGGATGGGGGGGTGGTAAGGAGGGCCGGAGGGGAGGTTGGCCTTTTCACCTGCCAGCAGGGTGGGGGTACGATGGTGGGAGTTTAACAGAACCAGGCCTCACCTTCCATGTGCTCCTCCCCAAACCTCATGCCCTTGCTGCCAGGGAGCAAGACAAACAGCTATAGCCAACCCCGGCGATTTCGGGGGACAATGCCTCATCTCCAGACCACAAGAGAAACTCCTTGCCTTCTCCCAGATGGTCGGGTAACTTCTTGACTCAGAGGTGCCGGGCGAGTATTAAAAGGCATCTGGGCAGTGTTTTGGGCTTCCAAAGACTAATCAACACAATGATGCTGGTAATAGCTGACACTCACATTTGGCTCCACTGTATACCTGATCCTGCTCTAAGCTCTTTACAGCTAAATCTTCCAGCCATCCAAGGAAGTAGATACCATTGTATCCTCCCTCTTTGACAAGTGGTGAAACCAAGGCTCAGAGAGGTTAAGTCACATGCCTGTGGTCACACAGCTCAGGGAGGGGCCAAACTGGGATTTGAACCCTGGCCTTCAGACCCCAGGGTTCCAGCACACTGTGTTGCCTCTTGAACATCCGAAGGACAGCCCAAAACCCAATTCATTCCCATGCCCAGGTGGGAAACTTGGAGGCTCTCGGGGTCACCTCAGCTGAGTCCCGGCCTTCCTCTGCCTTACTTCTCAGACAATCCCGGGGTCTTTAGAAATGTGTCTGTCTCCACAGCTGAATCAGAGCATTTCTGAGGGTCTGTCCCCTGCCTGTGCCTGGCTCGGGGCAGGCATTTAATAAACGCCGGTTGAATAAAGTACAAATGCTTGGCAGCGGGGTGGGGACTTTACCTGGAAGGAAACAGGGAGCTCCAGAAGGTTTGCAGGTCCCAGGTCCTACTGCAGCCATCACAGCAAACACATGCAAATGCAGCCACCCCCCAGTTTTCCATATATTACCCCATGAGAGCTGGGGGTAGCATAAGGACCCAACATAAGGATGCATTTGGTAGGCATTTAACTCCCCCCCTTTCTTGTATTCTTTCATATTCTGGAATTATTACATTTCCTTTCTTTCCCTCTTGAATGTGGCTGCGGCCCTCGAGAGGCTTGAACACCCCGGGCAGAAGGCCCCAGCCGAGGTTCCCCTTCCCTCGCCTGCAGCACGTCCCAGGATCTTGCGTGCCTGTGTGGGAAAGCAGCTCACCGTGGGTACTTTCACCCTTGCCTAGGGCCTGGTCACCCCACTCCTGTGCACAGCTGGCCTGCCCAGCGCTGGCCTTCCACAAATATGCCCCAGCCTCTTCCTGCTGAATAAACACATGGGTTGGCCCCCTCTGGGACACGAAGCCACTGAAGGATTTGGTTACAAGCCTCCTGCCAGGTAACCGGAGAGGGACACTCAAGCCCCAGGACCTACCCCTGCAGGGATATACCTGGGAAAGGAGGGACCAATGGACACCCCCACTGGCTGCTTCCCATGCCCCGACACCCCCATCCTGCAAAAATCCACACGGACACAGTCAGAATGCAGAGGTGGGAGGCTTTGCAAAATGCCTAGCCCAGAGTTGACACTCAACAGACATTTACATGATGAATGAATGAGTAATGAATGACAGCAGAACCGTTGAGAGCGCAGGCTCTGGACCCTGGGTGAAATTCCCTGCTCTGCCTCATAGCAGCTGCGTGACCTTGGATAAGTCATTTGCCTCCCCATCCTTTACTGCCCTCATTGGTAGAAAGGAGAATAATGAAAGCACCTACTTGATTGGGTTGTCAGGGGAATAAAGGAGTTTATTTCTGTGAAGTGCTTGGAGTCATGCCTGGTACATGGTTAGTTCCACATAAGCATTTAAGTAAATTTAAATTTTAAAAAAAGAATGAGAGTCTATAAAGGACAGAGAAGCTATTTCTGCTCATCAATTCGCTTGACAGCTGCTCGCTCCTTCCCTCCCTCCTTCCTTCCTGCTCTTTCCAACCAAATCCAAAGGAAGCTGGAACACAGCTCACCCCAAACCTCCCACGGCTAGCGGGGGGAAGACTCTCCAAACCACACCCCCAGATCCCAGCTCAATCCTTCCCCTTCCCTTTTCCACCCTGCAGTGGGATTCGGGGTGCTGGCCACTGGGTGACCAGGCACCAGGCTGTCTCGGGGCTCTCCCTCATCAGCCCTCCACTTTCCCCCTGTGAGCCTGGACAGGCTGACATTTCAATTCTCCCCTAACTCTTATTTTCCAAATACAGTTCACCCTTTAAATGTGTACAATTCAGTGGTTTTTTCATCTACTCACATGGTTGTGCTGCCGTCACTACTAATTCCAGAACATTTTCAGCACCCTCCAAAGGAAACCCTGTACCCATTGGCAGTCACTCCCTGGGCTGGTTTGACTCTGTTCTGCACCCCAGAAAAGCCATGTTCTTTTAATCCAATCTCGTGGGGCGAGAGCTATTGCTGGGTGGGGCCATTTGATGAGGTTGTTTCCTGGAGATGTGACCTCACCCTTTCAAGGTAAATCTTAATCTGCTTGCTGGGGTTCTTGAAGAGAGCCAAGAGCGTTCAGAGAAGCTAAGAATGAAAATGCTCCAGTAGAAGCCAGAAGGACCCACGGAGGCAGAGAGAGCCATTTTTGAAACCAAAGCAGGAGTGAAGGGCCAGCAGATGTTGCCATGTGCCTCCCCACGAGAGAGGAACCCAGATGCAATCAGCCTTTCTTCAGTGAAGGTATCTTGTTGATTCCTTAATTTGGACATTTTCATGGCCTAGAATTGTAACTCATAGCTTAATAAATCCCCTTTGCAAAACCTGACCCATATCCTTTATATTGCATTCGGGCAGCTTTAGCAAATCCAAATGTTCCCCATTCCTTTCCCTCAGCCCTCCCCAAGTCCTAGGAAACTTCTAATATATTCTCTGTCACTGTGCATTTGCCTCTTATGGACATTTCATAGAAGTGGAATCACACAATATTGGTCTTTTGCATCTGGGCTCTTTCACTTCAGCATCATGTTTCCAAGGTTCGTCCCCGCTGCAGCCTGGATCAGGACTCCATGGCTTTTTCATGGCTGAATAATATTTCATCGTGGGGACCCCCCCTCCCACCACCACCATTGGTGAAGTGTTCAGCCAGACCTTGGTGAATGAGTAACCAGCCTCCCAACTGATGAAGAGAAGGAGGCATGTAAGAAACCGACCTTATCCTGAAAGCCCTTTGAGGTTTTTGAGCCTCTTCCTGCCGAACAAACGCATGGGCTGGTCCCTCGGGGACACGAGCACAAAATCTGTAACAGCAGCTATGCCCAGGTGGCCTTGTAGCTGCCATTCCAGCCAGAGCCAGCTCGGGAGACTCCGAAGGCAGAAACAGAGGGTCAGAAGGCACCTATAGCCAGGGCACCCCAAAGCAGCACGAGGACAAGCCTGGGGTGCAGCGTGGCAGAAGTGGAAAGTGTGGGGTTCAGGCCCCCCTCCGCCTCTTTGCAGCTGTGGGCCCTTGACATAACCCCTCGGAGGCTCAATTTGCTCAGAAAAAAATGGAGATGATGATGATGATGATAACAAAAACAGTACCTACTTCCCGTGTGCTGTTGTGAAGATGAAAAGAAGATAATACATGTATGGAACTTAGCAACGCGCCAGAGAGCATACAGTAGTTTTCAAAAAAAAAAAAAAAAAAGGACCCCCCCCCCAAATGGACAAGGGTAAAGCAACCCCTTGGAGGGTTAGAACCCAACAGCAGCATTTCTCATGAACTTGGAATAGGATTTTATGCGTGCGTTTGGGATTTTATAACCTCAATGCCACCGTCACCAAGTCGGTTTCATTCGCCATTGAATTCCCCAGCGCCCTGTGTCGCACCTGGGACGCGGCAGACATGCGGCTAATATGCAGCAGCGCCGGCTGCCATCTCCCGGGTGGGCGAGGCGGCCAGGATCGCTGTGGCCTGCTGTTAACCGCTTCCCGGGTCTGCGGCTGCAGCCAGGGGGCCATCGGCCAGGGCTGAGTTATTATGCCTTCCTGCTTCTGTCCCCACATGAGGCGGCCTCCCCTGGGGCTGGGTCCCCACGTCTCGTCCACATAAGGCCCCCCGTCCTAGCGCCTGGCCCCTGGTCACCCAGAGAACATGCCCACTTGGCCCCGGCCGGGGACGCTGGGGACGCCAGGGTCGCCTGGTGCCCTGATGGTTCAGGGGGGGACGAGGAGGCAGCGAGGCCAGCCCGGAACGTCACGATGCTCACTCACAATCTTGGTCGGTGGGGCAAAGCTACATCGGCCTTTCGGGGGGCCTTGAGAATGCATCCCTGGCCTCCCACCTGCTAGCAGCTTCCGGAATGTTCTCCAGCACAGAGGACATTAGTCCAAAGTCTGGACAAGATGAAAATGGCTCTTTCCCACCGGCCCCTGCCAGCCTGGCCAAACAGTTCCTAACTTTCATTTCTTCAGAGGGTCAAGTTCTGACCCCATGGTTCTTGGCATTTGCTGCTCCCTCCCTGGGCGATTCTCAGCCTGGGCTGACTTAAATGACCCTCAGATAGCCACCTGCGGGCCCCTTCTCTCTGTTCCTACCACGCCCTGCTCTGGCCCCCGTTAGGAACGGATCAGCCCAGTGGCATTTGCCCAGCTGCTTGTCTGTAGCTCCCCCACCCCCCGCCCGCTGCACACACACGTGGAAGTTCTAAGTCAGGAGGGAAGGTGAGAAAGACAGACAGGGTCCCTGCCTTAGGGAACTCCCTTGAATGGAAATGACCCATATAAACAAGTAAACAAGCAAATTGACAGAAAAAAAAATGATTCATCCCCAGAAGGGCTAGGAGGCGATTATTTTGTAGCCCCAGCAGCTTGCACAGTGCTTGGCACAGAGTGGGATTCCAGTCAGTATATGTGGACAGCCAGAATGCACGCATGCCCTAAGTTCATTTCAGGGCTGGCTGAAAGCGGTGAGGTTATTCTGCCGGGCAGTGAGTAACCTCTATTCTCCCAGCTCAAATCAGAGCGCACTCAAGGCCCTGTAAACTACCCCGGGGTGGAAAACATTGCTTCCTTTAATCCGTTAGCAACCGCATCAGGTGACAGGCTCCAGGGGACTAATTTAAACGCATTTAAATTAGGCCCCTGCTGCTTTATTAAAACTCCATCCCTAACAACAATTCCAACCGTAACCGCCTTTGGCCTGGGCTGCAAGAATTCGCCTGCCACAGCTGCTCCTTATTAACGACCCATTTGCTAAATTACAAGCTGTTTATCAATACAAACAGGGCTGGCCTTTAAATATTTTAACACTTAATTGCCGAGCCCCGTCCTTACCTCTACAACCTTTCCTCCACATGAAAGCATTATTGCTTGGGAAACTCTACGCCATGCCATCTTTAGGGGCAGAAAAGCAGAGGTGATCTGAAACCACAGGGCTTTTGAGTCCCCGGGGGTGTCTGGGCAGTCCCTGGGCAGGTATTGTGGCTGGGGGCGTTGTGGGGAGGGGGGTTGCAAATTCTAGCTCTGCCATTTACTGACTCTGCCCTGTGACTGTTTCCTTAGCCTTTCTAAGACCCAGTTTCCTTGGCTGCTGCAGGTGAGGCTGCTGTAATAGTACCTGCCCCTGGGATGGTTAAAGGGAGGTAAAGTGGGGTCCACTCAGCACCCCCAGGCTTGTTGGCATCACCTGCCCTCCAGGTGGCCGGGATCTGTGGGCTCTGGCTGTGTTCCTTCGTGGGAGCCTGAAGGGGCACGTGCGTCCTGGGAAAAGGTCACTGGTGGTCACTGCCCCCGAGGAACCACCGGCTCTGCCCAGACACCCCCCACCCCCGCCGGGAATTCCCAGCCCTCAACCCAGCTCCGAGAACCAGCAGAGCTGCTGGGGGTGGGGACGTAAGTTCCAGGGTGGAGTTGCCTGGGTCTCAGGCCCAACCGACCGCATGTTGGCTTGGTGACTCCGGGTAATCAGTGCTTCCCTTCCGTGCCTCAGTTTCCTAATCTGTAGAATGGGCCACTCACAGAACCACATCCGATGGAGTGTTTGTGAGCAGCTCCTGAGTTTAGTATTCGAACAGTCTCAGAATCGGGACCTGATACATGGATGTGTTTGTTAAATAAAGCAAATTTAAAATGCACTCTGCTCAAACCCACTAAAGGGCCACCATTAGGGGAAGGAGTCCATGATCCAGAATAGAGACCACGGGCTGTAGGTTGACCGGGGACTGGTGTGCGGGACTCGAGACCTTTTGACCCTCGGTCCAAGATGCCCTTTTGCGTCCTACACTCAGGCATCTCAGACCAAGATCACGGCCTCCTCTGGGCCAGGCTCAAAGGAATCAGGAGCCTCTCCAGCCTCCATCGTTTCCGTTGTACTGCTCTGTCTACAAAGATTCTACAAGCTCAGTGTCTGGAATCAAATAATACAGAAGGCTGGCAGGAAAGAAGAAAGCAAAGGTCCCCTGGAGTCCCAGTGGTTGGAGACAGAATTCATGTGAAAGGATGTGGCCCAGCGAGAGAGATGCCCATTCATTTGATTGGATAAAAATGTCGAAAGTGAAAGAGAGAGAGAGAAAAAAAACTTTAAAAAAAATGTCTTAAGCAGGACCAAAAAAAAAAAAAAAATCTTTTAAGCATGGTCTACAAAGGTGACCTAAAAGTGGTATTTTACAACTGATTCCTTGAGCCCATTTTCGATTGCGTATGCCACCCCTCGTGGACTTTTGAAGCAGCTAAAGACACGTTGAGTCTCAAGTCAGTTTTGATGACCAGGAGAAACAAAAGGCAAACTCATCCGATGACTCGGATGCAAGGAAAATAGCCGAGTTCATCCGAAACTTCCCCGGCATCTAACCCAAACTGAGGGCAAGTGTTTCACCGAGGAACAAAAGCAGACATTTAAGGGCAGAAAAAGCCTTTTGTGCCTGCACAGCGCACAACTTATGCTGAGTTATGCAGCTATTTTAGGAACAATGATGTTTTGTAAACAGTTGGCAAAGTGGCTTTGTGGGCTGGGCTGCGGTTGGGGACCATTTCGCCCACAAGGACTGCATGAAGATAAGGTGACAGGGTCATCGTGGTCCCTTGAAAACTACAGACAACTCAAATTAGTGCAGATACAGATAATGAATGCTTGAAAACCTTTTTTTTTTTATGACTGTACCCACAGCCTCTGTGCATCAGTGTCCAGAGACACTTAGCAATGTGGGGTAAACTGAGTCCTGTCTTCCTTCACTGAGCGCAGAGCTTAAAAATATGTTTAATATATTCCAGTAAAGGCAAGGCGAGAACATAAGCTATTCTATTAATAGGGTCTGAAGTGCTACGTTAGTGGGCATGTTTTATTTTTAAGTGCAAAGATTATGAATATTTTTGAGAACCCTAAACATGCCAAACAAAGTTTACATTTATTAAGCCTGTGCAATAGTGACTTTTCCTTTCTGTTATTATGTGGGTTTTTCCACTTCACAGTAGAGAGCTGTGGGTCCCTGGACCGTTCCAGAAGGGTGGGCATGGTGTCTCCCTTCTATTGAATGAATGAATGAATGAACAAATGAGTCCTGGGGTCTTAGAATCAGAGAGCTACCAGGGGCTATAGACAGAGGGCAGCTATCCACATGTAGCTACCATCCATTGTCTGCTTACTATGGACAAGGCCCCGTGCTGGGCACAGCACACACTCACACTCACACTCATGCACACATGCACTCACATACATTACCATATTTTATCCTCATGACAACCCCATGAGGTTCCTATAATCATCTCCATTTCAGAGGGAGAAATGGAAGCTCAGAGAAGTTCAATGATTTTGCAAAGACACACAGCCAGGACACAGTGGTGCAGTAGCAGGGACACAGCGCTTCTGACTCCACATCCTCAGGTCTGCTCACTACAAATAGGAAAACTACAGGGACACCAGCCACAAAAGCCACAATAGCTCACACTCACTGAGCACCTCATCTGTGCCACAGACAGTGCAAGGAGCTTTACAGATATTGACTCATTGCAGCCACAGCACAACGCCCAGATTGGAAAGCCAGGTGATCCCTGCTGTACAGATGACAGAGTGGAGGCTCAGAGAGGTTAAATAACTTGCCCAAGGTCACCCAGCCAGTTACACCATGGAGCATAATGAGTCCTGCACTTGCATACGTCATGCCCTTGCTCTCTGATCCGGAACTATCTCCGTGTTAGAGACAATGCATATGACCATCCCAGGGGTGCTTTTTAAATCCTTGATGCAACTACAAGCACACATGTATGTCATAGAATAAGTTCGGGCAGGACACACACATGCAGACATAGCCACCAGCTGATGCGCATGTCCTTAATGTGAGGGGGTCAGGGTTAAGCAGCAGAGGTGGGGAGCGGGGTGGGGCTTGGATTCCAGCATTTCTTACCCTTTCAGTACACTCATTGATAAGACTATGTGGTGTCATAGCAGCAGCAGCATTTAGTGGGCACCTACTGCATCCCTCATCTCTTGTACTCCTAACTACAAACTGTGGCACTGCCCCAGTTTACCGTGAAGAGAGGTGCAACCCCAAAAGATGATCATGGAGTGAAGAGGGAAGCCCAGGCGGGTCCGGCTCCCAGCCTGTCCCACGGTGCCCAGACCACCTACCCGGGCAGCTGAGAGCCTAGAGTCAGTTCCAGACCCCAACTGACTCACGGCATGGCCCTGAGTGGGGCACATGGACACTGGGAGTCCACCCTGAAAACCACTCAGCATATTGATTGGTTTCCAAACCACGCTCAGACATAGTCAGGGCCTATACTTGGGGCCACCCAGGGCCTGTTCAACCCCCCACATGTCTCAGGAACTGCCCAGGGCCTGGACCTCCAGGTTGGGACTGTCCTGCTAGGGTGGCAGCTGCCCCGATCCTATCTGCCCACTCACCCCCTCTCTACTGCCCTCAGCTACTGGCAGAGCATCCTTGAATGGGAGTGTGGGGGGGGGGGTTGTGAGTGGAAGGAGGACCCTCAAGGAAGTCATGGTTGGAATCGAGGCTCTGGATTCCCTCTGCATGGATTGAGCCATGGCTCCATCTCGTCCTAGCCTCAGACCCTGGCGCCATCACTTCACCTTTCCAAACCTCAGCTAAGGGTGGCAAAATGGGAATAACGAGAGCTACTGGGAATTAACTGAAACAACATGGAAAGACTCAGCAGTGTAAATGTTCAATAGATGGTGTGAATACTCATCATCATTTTATTTACTATTAATTATCATTACACAAACTGACAGCTGTGGCTCGGACCCTGATATTGTTTCCTGCAGGAAATCTGAGGTGAGCTAACAGGTAAGCTTTGACAAGGGGAATAAAGAAAGGACCTGTATTGTGGTCACCAGGCAAGGATCCCAGACATTCTGGTGAAAGACGGAAGGGAGGGCCGGGGACGGGTCACTGGTCAGAAATCTGACCTGCCAACTCAGCCAAGTGGTGTGGTTTGGCTGATACAGGTTCAAGAATTTCTCTCTGATCTGAGGGTCTGAGTGGTCCCCTCTCCTTCCCACCACAGCTGAACTTCTTTGCCCCTCCAGCCGTCACCTGAGGGGCCTGAGAACTAGGGGTCACTCACCGCCATGACCAGCTCGAATGGGTACTTGTAGATGCGGACAGGAGACTGGTACTTCTGCACCATGTTCCCGCAGGAGCTGGGGGGAGCCACCAGTCGTGGGATGAGCACTCAGAACCTGGGGTGAGGGGCCGCTGTGAGGTGGCAGCTCCCTCAAGTGAAGGAGGGAGAGTGCCTGCTGCCCCCGTATATGGGGCGGGTCCAGGCCCCCTGGCCCCACCCACACATATCCCCAGTCCTGTTGGGATGGGGTCCCCAAAGCACACCCGACCAGGTCCCAAACACCTGCCTGTGCGTGTACCAGAACCCCAGACCCCTCTCCCCTCCAAGAGCAGCCAGCACCCCCAAACCTTCCCCATCCCCCACCTCTTCACTTTGAGGGCCCCCCAAAATTGAATACACACTCAACCACAATTCACTTTGCATGCGCCCCACAACCAGCCTGAGGCTCTACCCCCAAGGCCCTCGCACCTGCCCTTCCGTCTTCCTCCAAGACACCCTGATGTGCACACGCAGCCCTCACCAAATCTCATGCGCACGCTCTCTCACACACACATTCACACACGAATCCCCTCCCACGCGCGACCGCCCTAGCGCACGCACGCAACTTTCTGCGCACACATACTCACCTTCCCTGGCACACGCACTGCCCAACTCCACGCACACACAGTTGCCCTGGTGCACACAGGCGTACGCACACACATGCACACACATGCACGGGTACGTACACACCCATGCACGCACAGGACCCCCAAGCCACACTCACCCTTGCCCTTGAAGCCTCCGAGAACGCAGTCCTGGGGCAGTGCCCTGAACGCCTGTGCGGGCCAGGAGCTGAGCCCACCGGGCCCCCAGCGACCGCCCGGCCCCGAGCGCAACGCCTGGGCCGAGGCCCGACCTCAGTCACCCGGCCTGGGGCGCCCGGCTCCGCACCCTCTGCGCCCGGGCGGGTGGGGAGGGGCCGGCGGGGCAGGAGCGAGACCTGGAGGACCGGAGCGCTCCAGGACCTGGGACAGCGGAGATTCCGCGCGAGCCCCGCCCCCGGACCGGCTCCGCCCACGCCTCCCGGCCAGGGCCACGCCCCAGACCTACCCTGCTTTCTGACTGGTCGCACCCTGGCCCCGCCCCAGCCTAACTCCGCCCCAGGTTTACCCTGCCCCCTTACTCGTCCCTCTCCAGCTTTGCCCCGCCCCCATCCGGGCCCCACCTCAGTATTAGCTCCGCCCCCACTACATAAGCCCCTTTGGTTCCGCCCCCAGCCAGATTCTTCGTCTTGATTGGCCACTATTCCGGCAGGCTCCTCCCCCAATCTCACCTACCCACCAACTCCCTACCCGCCCCACGCCTGTCCCGGCGCCCCCTCGTGGTCGCGGCCCTACAGTGCCTGAAGACCCACCTACAGTGCCCCAAGATGCCAGGCCCATCTAGCCCTGGCGGGGGTGGACCCTGTGCGCCCGGCAGTTTACGTTCAGCCCCTTCCCTATCTGGGATCAGCCTCACCTCAAGCCCCTGCACCTGGGCTCTAAGCCCCGCCGCTCACCTGGCCGCGCCCCGGAGCCGGTCCCGCCCGCGTGCCAATCCCAGCCCACGCAGTCATTCACTCAGGCGGCAGGTGCTGACAGAGCGCCAGCCTCCCTCCCGGGGACCTCCTCTTTCTGCTCGCGGTCTGCTAGGACCTGAAAGAGCCGACCACAGCCAAGAGACCAACTCTGGACTGGGTTGTGTTCCCTTAGCGTTCCCTGAGCCCCGACCGCGTGGGATACCTGGATGGGTCTCCCGGATGTGCCTGCCCTCGCGTGACCAACAGTCCTGGGGGGTGGAGAGGAGGGCGGGGAGACAGCCCACGCTCCAGTTAGCAAGGACATCATTGCACCCTGGGAGAACCAGCGCCTGTGTGTTTGCTTCCTGGAGCGTATCACACTAATTATTTTATGTAATCGTTTGTCTATGGGTCACTGTGTTTCCCCGGAGACGGTAGGCTCCGTGAGGGCAGGGACCGTGTCTGTCTGATTCATCTGCCCCTGTCGGCTGCGGTCCTGGAACACTGTTCTGCGTGTTTTCCTTAATGTCATCGAGGATGGAAAAGTGGCGCGAAGTTCCACTTGCGGCCACAAGGTGGCAGCAAACGACAGCCCACGGCTGGTGGGCTGGGGAGCGCAAAGAGGGCGCAGAAGAGGGGGCAGGCAGGGCCAGAGTTTGCTGAGGGGGAGCTGAGAGGGGCAGCGAAGAGGGCCTGAGGCTGCCGGGCGTGGGGTGCAGAGGTCTCCTGCCTCCCAACCTTGAGAGGACATGTCTGTGGGTGGAAGGAACGGGAACCACAGCTGGCTGGGTACAGAGAGCCCAGAGTGGAACAGGCCCAGGGGTCATGAGAATCAGGTTCCCTCTTCTTTCACCCCCAGGGATGTGAATTAATGACACTCACTTGCCACCCACTCTGTGCCACCTGCCCTGTGTTACCTGTTGGGCACTGATCTCTTGCTAAATGCTCCTACCATCTATTACTCTTCAAGGCTCCCGTTCTGCAGGCTTAGCAAATATCAGTACTTTAATCCTCAAAACAACTCCGATAAACTCGAAACTATTTTAATCCTCATTTATCAGAGGTTAAGTAACGTGGCCAAGGTCGCGCTGATTGTGGCTGATTGCTGTGCTGAAGAGCTCTGTGTCCAGCCTTGTGCTGGATGCCCATGGAGTCCTATGAGATGTGAACTGTTATTAACCCCTTTGGAGATGAGGAAACGGAAGCTTAGAGAGGTTAATTAACTTGCCCAAGGTCACACCGCTAGTAAGGGTTAGTCCTGGAACTCGAACCCAGGACACTCTGGTTATCCAATGTCTTCTTTGCCCAGGGCTGCAGCTGAAAGGTCCAGAAGGTGTGGAATCCCAGGCTGAGCTGCAAAATATCCAGGTACCCTGGACTCAGACTTGGGAGGTTCTGGAAGGATGATTGGTCTGACGGGAACACTGGGAACATGAAGTCGGTCCCAGGGGCAGGACCTGCAGCCTCTGGCCATTTCCTCCCTGTCCAGCTGGAATGACCCAGTCAAAACTGCTCTGTGATTTTGAGGATCCCAGAAACCACCCTATGCCCCTGAATATCTTTCCCACATATGGACCCCTACTACAGATAATTCAACCATTAGCAATGCATTTATTTGACTACAACAATGGACCCAATCCAGATGCAATTGCTGAAAGGCATCCTGTAGGAAAATGTCCCCTCTTTGATAGCTTAATGTGACACCAAGAACAGACAGGGTGAGTGTTCTAGTTTGC
This sequence comes from Tamandua tetradactyla, assembly GCF_023851605.1. Taxonomy (NCBI): domain Eukaryota; kingdom Metazoa; phylum Chordata; class Mammalia; order Pilosa; family Myrmecophagidae; genus Tamandua; species Tamandua tetradactyla. The sequence continues at coordinate 52,156,496 of NC_135349.1, forward strand.
TAGCTGCTGGAATGCAACACACCAGAGACGGATTGGCTTTTAATAAAAGGGGATTTATTTTGTTGGTTCTTCAGAGGAAAGGCAGCTAACTTTCCACTGAGGTTCTTTCTTACGTGGAAGGCACAGGATGGTCTCTGCTGGTCTTCTCTCCAGGCCCCTGGGTTCCAGCAACTTTCCCCGGGGTGACTTCTTTCTGCATCTCCAAAGGCCTGGGCTGAGCTGCTAGTGCTGAGATGAGGAATGCCAAGCTGCTAGCAGTGCTATGTTGTAATCTCTCATTTAAGCACCAGCCAATTAAGTCAAATGTCACTCATTGCAGCAGACACGCCTCCTAGCTGACTGCAGATGTAATTGGCAACAGATGAGGTTCACACACCATTGGCTTATGTCCTCAGCAACAAGACTAGGTATGCTCACCTGGTCAAGTTGACAACTGAATCTAACTAACACAGTGAGGAAAAGGGTTGGGAGTGAAGGGCCCAGAATCTGGAGTCTTAGGCAACACTGATGTCCAGACACTTGGGGTGGGGTGAGGGTGGGGGATGAGAGGCTTGGATTTGGGACCTGGAATACATAAGGGCCCTGGGATGGAAACTGAAGCTGAAGAGAGCGAGGGCACACAGGGCAGACAGGATGATGTCTCCATTATTTTTTTATTGTATTCAAATACATATAAAGTTTACCATTTTAACTACTTTAAAGTGTACAATTCAGTGGCATTTAGTGCCTTCATGTTGTTGTGCAACCACCGTCTCTATCTAGTTCCAGAAGGAACGTCAAGGTAAAGGGAAAGGCTGTCCCCACTAGCATCCAGCCCCCCAGCCCCCAGCCCCTGGCACCCACCAGTCTATACTTTCTGGATGGCTGTTTGTGCTCTTCCTACCCCCTCTTCTCTGAGTGGAGCTCAGAGGCCTCCTGGATTTGGGGAGCACGAGGTCATGGGGTGACGGCAGGGTCATGAAGTCTAGGTGTGCGGGTTGTATCTACTCAGCTCTCTGCGGCTGTGCTGGTCACGGGGGTGGCTTTGACTACATAGTTCAAATCTGGGAGAGCCTACCCAGAGGGGCTGCCCCCACCCCAGCCTGGCCCCCCAAGTCCAGCCAATTCCACAAACACTCCAGGCCTCCCCCAGGCGCTGTACCTGGAGGCTTGGTCCGCAGGTGAGTAGCAGGTAGCCAGTCCTGCACCTGAGGAGCTCTCAGAAAGGGGGTGCAGGGGATAGCGTGGGGCTGGGCGCAGGGGCCAGGGAGCAGAGGGGAGTGGGTGGGCACTGGCCTGGCTCCCTTCCTGCTATACGGCTGCAGCGTCCCCTCCTCTAAGGGGGGCTGGATATTAGAGACACCATCCACCTCGGCTATCCTGAATGCTGGCAGAGAGCCTGGGAGGAAGGTCACTGCTGGGGCCTAAGCATAAACATTTATGTTCTTAAACCAGCTTGGAGGGAGCTGCCACCTCCAGGGAGAACTCCTGGCATAGGAGATGGCAGGTAGCAGGTAGGAAAGGGAGAACTCTGTTTTTAAACGAGTGACAGCTTTATCGAGATGTAATTCACATTCTAGACAATTCTCCTATTTAAAACCAGAACTCTTGGGACCGGTTTCCTTCTGCTGCTGTAACAAATTCTCACAACTTAATGGCTTAAACTAACACGTTTATTTTCGGGCAGTTCCGAAGGTGGGAGGTCTGAAATCAGTTTCCCTGGGCTCGAGTGAAGGGGTTTCAGGGCTGGTTCCTTTCTAGAGGCTCCAGGCGAGAGTCCATTCCAGGACGTTTCCTGCTTCTAGAGGCCACCTGCCTCCCTTAGCTCATGGCCCCTTCTTCATCTTCAAAGGGCTCTCTCCAGTTTCTGTTTCCATCGTCTTGACCCCTCCCCTTCCGTCCATCACGTCCCCTCCCCCTCTGTCAATCATGCCCCTCCCCCTCTGTCCTTCACGTCCACTCCCCCTCTGTCCGTCGTGGTCACATCACCGTCCCCATTCCGAAGTGAAGTCTCTCTCCTAGAAGGACTCTTGTGATTACATCCCCCCCAACCCGGGTAGTCCAGGATAATCTCGCCATCTTGAGGTCCTCTAAAACCACTTTTGCCATTGGTTATGGGTTGAATTGTGTCCTTTCCCCCCTCCAAAAAAAAAAAAAAGACACTTTCAAGTCCCAACTTCCAGTTCCATGAATGTGGATTTTATTTGGAAACGGTCTTTGAAGATGTGATTGTTAAGCTCAAGCCACTCACAGCGGCGCCTCCTGCCCCCGCAGCCCCGGAGGTGGCGCCTCTCCTTAGGGACCCTGTCCCGGGGCCGCTGCTCCACCCCGCGCCCTGCACCCTGGGGGACCTGCGGGCACCACTGGGGCAGAGGGAGCGCTGTCCCTCCCCACTCACGGCTGACTCAGAGACGCCGCCCCCTCGCTGGGGCAGGTGCTCGGGAAGCCGCCTCGGAACTTGGCAAGCAGGAGGCTCACGGGGGCGCACAGCACCCACAGGGACAGAGGGGGGAGCTGGGCGGGGAGGTGAATGGGGGTGGGGAGGTCGGGGGGGGGGAGGGGGCAGGGGGCAGGGGAGAGGCCGAGTGGGAGGGAGGCCGGGCAGGGGGAGGACTGTCGAGGAGGTGGGGGGTAGGCGACGCAGTGGGAAGGCCAGGTGGGGGGGGGGGGTGGGGGGTGTGGGGGGGGAGGCCGGGCATAGCCTCAGTAGGCCCACAGGGTCGCTGGGGGCCTGTGTGTCCCGCCCTGACCCGCACCCACCATCGGGGTGGGGCGGGGCCACAGGCAAGCGGGTTCTCAGGAGGCCCATGCAGGGGGAGCCATGCCCGGAGCTTCAGTGGCCCCGCTGCCAGCCTCTGGGGTGCAAACATCTCCACGTGCAGGGAACCTGGGCGCACACCCAGCCGCCCAGTAGTTGGGGGGGGGGTCGTGCAGGAACTTTTGGGAAGTGGAAGTTCAGCCTGTGTCGAGGGGTCTCCTCCAAGGCCGAGCACCTGAGCCCCCAGTCCCTGCAGCAGAAGGAGAGGCAGGGTGCTGCGTCTGGCACATGAGGGGTGGGGTGGGGTCCGGGGACCCAGCGCCCGGGGACAAGCCTCCCTAGGATACCATGTCACCATTCAGTGCAAAATTGTTTGGTGGCGCCATGGGGCCAGGCAGTGTCCCGGGTGCAGGGGTGTTGCAGTGAACCAAAAAACAAGGACAAAGCCCTGCCCGGGTGGAGCTTACTTCTAGAGAAGAGATGCGCACGTAATAAATAAGTAGGTGCTGCCCATGCCAGCGTGCACCAGGGGACGATGCAGGGACATCACAGGGCGGACAGGTTGTTTGCGGGGGGCCTCATGGAGAAGGTGACAAGAGCAGACCCGGGTGGGGGCAGGCAGTGGGGAAGAGGCTACTGCAGCAGTCCGGGAGCGAGGGGGAGGTAGACGGGCAGGGGGCTGGGGAGCGGGCGGGAGTCTGGCCCTGTCCTCCAGGGCAGCGCTGCGGATGCCGGAGACGAGGCTGGTGCTCTCTGTGGGGAATGAGCCTCTGGAAAAGGGGAGAAAGGGAAGCCAGGTGAGCTCATCCCTCAGTCCCCAGGGCCCCAGCCCCTCAGAGCTGAGAAGCCAGGCTCTGGGACATGCCTCTCCAGGCCCATATCCAGGTGGGCTCCAGAGCTGCCCAATGAGCCAGCCGTGAAATACAATTGAAACTTCAGCTCCCGGGTCACATAGCCCCATTCTAAATGCTCTGTAGCCACATGTGGCCAATGGCCATGCTAGAGAGAGAACACATCCATCGTTTCGGAAAGTTCTGTTGGCCAGCCCTGCCTGGAGACTTCCCCAGAGCAGCCGAGGCTGGAACTTTCAAGGGAAACAGGATGGGCAGGGTTGGGGGTCAGGGTGGAGCAGGGACCCTGGGCTGGGAGGAGGGGGTGTTTGTCCAGAACCGGCCAGCACTGACTCATGCATCCCTGAGGGGCCCGGGCGGGGATAAAGCCTGAGCCCGTGGCCAGAGAATGTCCTGGAAGGGCAGCTGATGGGGGCTTGGCTGCCCCAGTCCTAGGCAGGAATGTTTGAGCTCAGCAGAGAGAGTGGACAAAAGGGCCGGGGAAACCCAGACAGCAGCGGGCAGGCAGGGAACCCCCAGGGACCCAGGGACAAAAGTAACACCTGATGGTAGCAAACTTCCTTTTCTCACTTTCTACCTGCCGGGCTTCCCACCTCCCTGCTGCTGCCCACAACAATCCCATGGTGGCTTCGTCCTTGAAAGACTATTCCCATTTTTTTTTAATGTGGCTCTCTGTTTGCTTTTCTATCCCCCACTTCCCAGACAGAGGACCCCTGAATGTGGGGGGCTGGGTCTTGCCTGCTGCTGTGTCGCCACGGCATACAGTAGGTGCTCAATCATTGGATGAATGAATGTGTGGGAGAACAAATTCATCGAAGAATGCAATCGTGGAGAATGACCGCACAGCCCTCTGCCCTTCGATCGTATTTCTGACTCAGACCCTAATAACCCTTCCTTGGTCCTTCCCTTATTCATGCATTCCTTCATTCATTCATTCACTCATTCATTCATTCACTCCACAATGGCATCGAGCCCCTCCTCCGGGCCAGGCACCCTCCTGCATGCTGGCAGAGGAGGGGACAAGGGCCCTGGCTCAGATTGCCAGGCTTCGATCCCGACACCCCATCATTCCGATGCTGTCCTGACACCCCCACCTGGGGCAGACGCGTGGCGTCCCTGAGCCCATCTCCTCCCCTGAGAAACGGGGGCCGAGAAGGAGCCTCCGTCCATGACGTGGGTTGTACACTCAGCAACCTGCACTGATTGGATGCCCGTGGCACCTCAGGAAAAAGAGCTGGGAAAATGTGTTTTTTGGCACACACGAAACACAAAAAACGTTGTTATCCTTTGTCATTATCCCCTGCCTTACTTCACGGGGTCCTTTCAAGACCCTTTGGGGCAGAGGCCAGGGCTTCCCATTTCACAGGTGGGGAAACTGAGGCTTGGAGGGGTGAAGACGCCTGCCCGTGGTCACGCAGGTGGGGAGCGGGGAGGCGGGATGTGACTGGAGTTCCGCCGTGTGCCCTGGCCCATCCATCACTCGGGGCCCTGAACTTCTGACCTGGGCAGTCCCCGGGGGCCGAGTCACACCCAGACACTGCTCCCAGAAATGCAGCCCCACCAGTCTGGGCGGCGGAGCTGTGGCAGGGCCCTGCGAGGCAGGCGGGCCGAACGGAAGCGGGAGCGGCACGGGGCAGGAGGGCACGCTGGGGCTGGGCGGGCTGGGTAGCCCGTTCTGCAGGGATCCTGGGCCTGGCAGAGCCTGTCTGGCTCCACCCAGTTCCTCTCTCTGTCCTGGCAGTGCCACCTCCTCCCGGATGGTCCCATAGCCTGGTGGGAGAGGGGGACAGGAGGTGTCCAGTGATGTGTCGCAGATTGTGCAGGAAAGCCACCCAGGGTTTGAGACAGGGCAAGATGTCTGCAGCCCCAGAGGCATCCGGGAGTCAGCCGACGGGGGGTGGGGGTGGGGGGGGGGTGGGGGGGGTGGGGGGGTGGGGGGGTGGGGGGGTGGGGGGGTGGGGGGTGGGGGGGTGGGGGGGTGGGGGGTGGGGTGGGGGGGTGGGGGGGGGTGGCCCAGCTCAGCCCTGTGCTGAGTTGAGGGTTTAACTCCTTGGTGGCTGGTCCTGGGGGAAGGGCCAGGGCGACTGGGGACCCCGGAGGCCCAGAGCAGCCACTATCCAGCCACGGCTTGGAGGTGGCTCAGTGTTCTGACAACAGACACGGTCGTGGGCTGCACACCTGCAGCTGGGAACACTGGGAGGGGCTCGTCAAGCATCGGCTCCCCAGGGCGGGTCTGGGGGGGCAGCCTGCCAGGGGACCGGGGCTGGTGGAGGCCTGTGGCGCATTCTCGGGGGATGACTCAGGAACCCCCCCTGTTCCTGCTGCCAGAGCCCGGCCTCCCCGCTGGCCCCAGGAGGGCTGTGGGGAGCTCCCGGGGCCCCCTCCCTGCCCACGGCTGAGTGTGAGTCAGTTCATCTGAACTTGGAGAGCCAGGAAGATTTTCCATCTCTCACATTGTCCTGTGAAAAAAGTAAATAAATGTTACAAAACATGGGGTGAAGTGGGGCCAGCCCCGTCCCGTGTCCTTGGAGCAAGTGAGAAGAGGGGCCTCCGGGCCGGCACTCTGTACTCATCACAGCTCACTGGCTCGTCCCCATTTTGCAGATGGGGGAAAAAGAAGCTCAGAGAGGTTAAGCCACCTGCGCAAGGTCACACAGTTGGGTGCATGGCCAAGCTGGGATGCAAACCCAGGCTCTGAGTCTGTCCCTCATGTTTGTATTTCTCAGGGTGGCAGAGGTGGGGAATGGAGAATGGCTGTCCCCGGGAGGTGGCCACCCAGCCATGGGCACAAGAAGGCTGTAGAGCCCGTCCCCCGGTGAGGACCAGGCCTCCCCCTCCCCCGCCTGCACAGCCCTCTAGCCCCGGGCCGGGGGAATGCTGCCTGTCTTGTTCCAAACCGGTTCACATGCGAACACCGAACACCCCGAGTGCCACTCCAGCTGCTGGGGAATGGGCGGGGGAGGCCCCTCCGGAGCACTGAAGCCTCCTGCGAGCCCGCGGGGAGACCCAGCTGCACACAGCGGGCTGGCTGCCAGGGACCTGGACGGCCCTGCAGGTGCCATCTCCCAGGGGTTGACCTTAAGCCAGCCCCACCCCCTCCCCGAGCCCCCAGGAGCAGGCAGGCCCCCACCCCGCGGCAGGAGAGGGAATGAATCACTTGGCACAAGAGGGCTCCTTGGAACCGAACAAATCCCATCTGCCCAGAGGCGGATGCATGGGGCAGCAACAGAGCCCCCACCCCGTCCGGCCTGCCCACCTCCAGACGTGTGCGTGCTCACGTGTAAACACATGTGCACACACAGGGCCTGCCTCACCCAGCCCGTGGTTGCCCCGAGCCCCTTTTTCAGAGACTGCAGTGGGGAGGGATGGAGAAGGACAACTGGCATTCCTTCCTAAATCTGCTCATTGTCTCCGCCTCTTCTGGGCTGGGCCCAGCTGAGTCAGCCGGAGCCTGGCCCAGCTGCCCTGAACAGAGGGTGCAGGCATAGGGGGGGTCCCTGGTCAGCCCGGGTCCCAGCCTCGCTCGTCACTGCACCCTGCAGTGCCTCACTTTGCTTCTCTGGAAAGTGAGGCCAGATGGTGGCTACCTCCCGGGCGGGAGGGTTGCTGGCCTCACCCAGGTGGGGCACGGGGAGAACCCTATGCTGAGGCTTCTTGGGTGCACGCCATGTTGGCTGGCACAGAGGTGGCCCCAAGAAACGAAAAAAAGACATCCAGTTTCCAATGCTGTTTGCCGCCGCTCAGCAGCTGAGCTGTACGCCTGCTAGCCGGAGACCCCCGGTCCAGTGCCCTCCTGAAGCCCGCCTTCGCCCTCCTAGGAGGTGTGGCAAGGGGGGGATTTGGAAGTGTGGAGAAGTCCAGAGTTTTGACACAGTTTGGAGCTCCCGTTGTTGCTAGAACCACTCACAGCCACAAAGCTCAGGCTCGAGACACAGATACTTCTCTGTGGTTGAACTCTTGATAAACGCCAGGGGCTGTACTAAGTGCTTACTTAACACGCCAGATAGCACCCATTTCACAGACGAGGAAAACTGAGGCTCAGAGAGGCAAATAACTCACCCGTGCTGGCCCAGCTGAAAGGGGTTGTGTGGGAATTCAGACCAGGTCCAGCCAGGCTGCCCACCCTCCTCCCCACCATTGGAACCCTGGCAGGGCACTCTTATCCCTGTCCCAGCTGAGTAGTGGCATCTTTGTCTCTGGCTCTGGACTGGTGGCAATTCCAGGGCAGGAAGACTTCCTTACTCAGCTTGGGTCCTGGTCCCCTAAATTGCCTTATTTCCCATCTTTGGTGATCCTTTATCATCCAGTGTTTCCCAAGCCAGTAAGAGAGGGGCTGCTCGCAGAGAGGGCCATGGGTCTGGGTGGGCAGACGGACCCCAGCAGGGGGAAGGGATGCAGAGGAGGGGCCCCTCACCCAGTGAAGCAGGGCAACAGGAGAGGCTCTGGGAAGAGGCAATCCCAGATTTGGGTCTTTTCTAAAAGATTTTTTAAAAAATAACTGCCAAAAAGGCAATTCAATCATGATAAAAGAATAAAATCCAAATAGTATAAAAGGGTGCGCAATGAAAATTTAGATTTCCCACGTGTCTCTCCTAAGGGATGTCATAGCCAAAGGCTTTTTGTGGAACCTTCTAGAAGCTCTCTATGCATGTGCAACTGTACATACATGCATGTAGTCTTTTTTTCCCCCCTTTAAACACAAGCCGGAGACTCCTATGCACTCTTATTACCCTAAACTTTTAATTTTGAAATAATTTCAAATTTACAAGATAACTGTAAAAATAACACAAAACCCATACAGAGAACTCCAACTTACACCCCCACCCCACCCCAGACACCTAGATCCACCAGTGTTAACATCTTGCAGCCATATTGTATGCTCTCTCTTCTGCACTTTGCTTCTTGCACTTGACTTGCTGTGTCTCCGGGAGCCTTGCACACCAACCTCTGCTTTTTTTTCACCTGCAGGATCTTTGCAGGTGTGGATGTGCCTGGGTTATTTAATCAACCCCCTCCTGAAGGCTGGCAGGTTGTTTCCAGGGCTTCCTTGTTAGCAACTGCTGCTGCAGGAGCCCCCTGCAAATCTCTTAGCACCCAGGTGACAGCTGTAGGGGAGGTTAATCCAGGAGGAAGAAGTTGGGTCGGGGGACACAGTGTGGGCAGAGGCAAGGGGACAAGCAAGATTCCTTCCCAAGCCCCTCTCTGTGGTCCACGTGGGGTGCTGGAGAAAGGGTCCGTGGGTAACGTGCACGTCCCAGATGGGCTCCCCCTGCCACACCTGTGCCTTGGAACCCTGGCTCATCTCCAACACCTGCTCCCAGTGTCAGCTGGCTGCGTGCACCTTCCAGCCCTTCGATCTCCGGGGAAGGGAAGTCACTTCCGGTGGAGGGAGTTGCTTAAGCCCTTACCAGCTCAGTGAGGAGCTCCCCAGCCCGGGGCCTGCACAGCTGAGAGGAGCCAGGCTAAGTCAAGTTTGGAGGGGAAAAGACCAGGTGGGTTTGGCAGGAAGCTCCGCCCAGGGCTCCAGGCAGCCTGAGAGCTGGGGGCTGCGGACAAGATCATCCCCCACTCCCTGCTTCCCCCGGGAGGCTGGGCGACTTGTCAACAATTCACATTCCTGGACGCCCCCTCTGCAGACTTCCCTAGTGGGACCTGGGGAAGCCAGGGCCTGGGAATCTGCATTTTACAAACTCTGCTGGGGATTCTGTTGCACTTCAGAACCACCCCCTCCTGCAGGGTCTTTATCATCTTTAGGTCTCCAGACCCCTTTGCAAAGTTAGCCATTTGAGTGGGTTTTTAAATTAATGTGCCCCCCAAGTTCCTCTGGAGAAAGACCCTTTTTCTGGATCTGGGGGGGATTTTCTCCCCTTTTCTCATCCATTTACCTTGTAAGCAGAGCCAGGTACACGGAGGTGGGAAGTGTGTGTAAGTATCTGTTGAACTAGTGGGTGGGTGGATCCCTTGGAAGTAACAGACCCTTCCCCAGAAAAATACACCCACGGACTCATATTTTGCAAGCGCCTTTAGTGGGGTTCACAGACCCCTCGAGACCACCCATCGATGCCCCCTGAGAATAAGGTCTTCACAGAGTCCCTGCTAACACCCCAAAACCTCGGTCCTTTGGTGGCAGGGACAAGACATGGCTGGAGGAGCAATTGGCCATCCTTGGCCATCCTGAGATCTGGGGCGAGAGTGAACTAACTTCCTTAGTTCACAAATCCAACTCAGCAGGGAAGAGACTGGACTCTGGGTGCCCAGTCCAGGACTCCTGCCCACCCTCACCCCCCCCCACCCCCCACACACACATTTACCCCCAGACCCGAACAGCCCGCTTGCTTCCCATTCCAGCCCTAGGCACTCTCGGGCCACAACTTGTCTGGCTGCCTCTGGCATTTTCCCTAGAGACCATCGCTCCTCCTTCCCAGCTGAGCCCCCCCCAACCCCCCCCCCCGGCGCTGCACCAAGTCCTCTAGCTGTTGGGGTCCCCTCGGACTCTATGGGAAACTGGGTGCACTCTGCTCACTGCAGGCTCTCTGCTGGCCCACGGCCTAACCCGGGACTCACTGGCACAAGATCTAACCTGGGAACACACTGGCCCAGTGGGAGAATTGTGCAATGTGGCCATTCTCATCCCAAACGAAGCAGCTTCTAAGACCAGCCATGAAGGACTTCTCTCATGCCAGGGCCCCGGGTTAGTAAATTTTCAAAGGCTGTTTTATGTGTCCGAGATGGAACGATGATAGTGACAGCTGAGCTCCCTGCCCGAGAATGGCGGACCAGGCCCTCTGCTAAGCCCTTTGTGGGGTCACATAAAGGAACCTCCTCACGCCCATTTGGATGGGAACAGTTGTCACCGTTTGACAAGTAAGGAAATTGAGGCTCAGATTGGTTAAAAATCCCTGTGGAAGAGTGTCAACCAGCCAGGTGCATGCGACAGAAGCCAGAGCCCCTTTTCCTCAACTGCATCTGCACTGCTACCACCTGAGTGTCATTCACTCCCCAGGGCAGAGACCCTTCCTGCCTCTACCCCACCTGTGTGTGTCCCACCCGGGACTCAGCCAAGGCAGGGACTGCAAGTAACCCGGGCAGGGCAAAGCCAGGGGCGGCCCCAGGCCTGGGGTGGGGAGGGGCCGCGTGGGCTCGGGAAAGCCGACCCCGGGGCTGGGGGTCGGGAGGTGGGGGGCTCCGGCCGAGACCCCGTTTCCTCCGCCGGGCTCCCTCGCGGTCCGGACCGGGGCAGGGGGCGGGCACGTGCGCCCGGAGGCCCCGCCCGCCGGCGGCCCCGCCCGGGGGAAGGTAAGCACCACCTTCTCCCGGGCGCCCCGCCCCCGCGGGTAGAGACCTGGCGCCGCGGCCGCGCGCCACTCGGGGCTCCCTCGGCCGCCGCTCGCTCACCTGCGCCCGCCGCCTCCTTGCGCGCCGGGGCCGCCTCCGCCCAGGGCCCAGGGCCCAGCCCCGCGCCGCGATGAACTCGCTCTTCAGGAAGAAAAACAAAGGCAAATACAGCCCCAAGGTGCAGACCCGGAGGTGAGCGCGCGCCGGGCAGCTCCGCGGGGGGCCGGGGGGGGGCGCGGTGGCCGAGCCGGGGGCGCGCGGGCGGCGCGGGGGGCACGAGGGCCGACAGCCGGGGCTTCTCCGAGCATCGCCCTCCACCGCCACCCCGGGGAGCACTGCCTCGGACCGGGCCGCCGGGATCGGGGCGGAGTGTCCGGAGGTCACCGTTCCCCGGGCCGGGCGCCCCGGGAGCAGGAAGCGTGGTCTCGGGGACGCCCCGGGGGCCGGGGAGCTGAGCTGGGGCGCTCCTTGGAAAGCGCACGGGACCTCCCGGTGAGAGGTGGGGGCGGCGCGGGCCGAGGTGTGGGGGGGAGCCACCTGCCGCACCCCTGCCCGGCACCTGCCACCCTGTGCTCCAGAGCCGCGCCCTGAGAAGCCGGGTGGGCGCGGGGTCGGGTGCGGGGCGCGGGCTGAGGCTCCTCCCGTCCCGCCGGGGAGCCGGGCCCGCGGTCGGGGTGCCGGGCGGCGTCGGGGCCTCCTCCCCGCGGCCGGACCTCTCAGGGGCGTGGCTCCTCCTCCACCACCCCCCCCCCCGCCCTCCCCCAGTTCCGAAACTGGCGGCGTCTCAGAGCCGCGGGTTCCCAGGACCGCCCGGGAAGGGAATGACATGTCTCGATGTGTTTGTCTGGAGACGGGCAGCCCACGTCCCGTTTCGATAAGCGCTAAGGTAGTCACTTAATAACCAGTTTGGAGCGGGAGCCTTGTGGAGATGCTGAGATTGAGGGGGGGGGCGGCATTTGGGTCCCCCTCCGGCGGGGAAGGTGGGGTGGGAGCCCCTGGCTGGGTGGAAAGGTCTTCGCCAGCTCCATAGAGAAGGGAATTAAGCCTTCCTGGGTTGACAGTACCGCCCCCCCCAAGCCACCTTCACTGTGTGGCCCCCACTGTACACCCCCCCCCCGCAGTGCCCTGCCCCCTCCCAGTCTCCAGGTGAAGGCGACAAGAAGCCTCCTGCCCCACCCGTGGGATCCAGCCCAGGCCGACCTTACAGGTGCAGGTGAACCTGGCATCCGCACCTGCCTTTCCTTAGCTCCAGCCGTTTAGGCAGCCCCCTGGCCTGTGGGACCCACTGCCCACTTCTCCCATCTGGGCTGTTTGGGGCTCAGAAGCCCTTGTCCCCTCCCCTTTGTGTCCCCCTCCACAGCCACCCCCGCTGGTCTTTCACAACCCCGGCTGCTCTGGGGCTGGCTCCAGCTGGCTCTCCAACCAGCCTGGGGTCGGGTCCAGCCCCTGTGCTGTCCTCTGCGGTTGCACAACTAGACTGGCTGTGCCAGCCCCGGACCACTGTCTCCTCCCCCCAACCCAGGCCCCTCAAGCCCTTCACACTCATACTCACCCACGCGATGGCCTCTCCCGTGTCTCCCAGCTCTCTGTCCTCCCCCAAAGGCCTGGACTTGGGCCTCACACAAGTTTATCAGGGACCCAGGGAAGGTCGGGGGATGCGGGGCGGGAAGGAATGCCTCCCACTGCCTTGGACCTGGGGTGCTGGGGATGCCGTGCCCTGGCCCCCACCCTCCCTGGACTTCTGGCCCAAGGCTGTTTCCCTTGCCTGATCTCCACCCATCCCAGATCTCAGGCTAGAGAAATCTCTTTCTCCAGGAAGCCTGCCCTGATTGCTCTGCCCAGGATGGGGTGAGAGGCCCTTCCTTTGGGCTCCTGTGACCTCCTTGTTACTCCCACACCAGCACCAAGAGTGGGTGCAGTCACCTCCCAGCATGGTCTCGCCCGGCCCTCTTGCTAGCCCTTACATCCGTTTGCCCCTTTTCCTTGATGCGAGAAGAGTGTGACCCAGTTGTAGGATGGAGGGCAGCATTTTGTTCCATTCTCCAACAAGAATCTCTTGAGCATGTTTCACTTGCCCAGCCCTGTACCAAGCACCACAGGAGGTACTTGTGTGGGTCTTGGGAGCTGGCCCCCAACTTATCCTTTGGCCCTGAGTTTTCCGAGGGTCCCCTCCCTTGTCTGGGACGGGATGGGGTTGCCAGTGATAGTCTGCCGTAGGACCGGAATGCCTTGCTTCTGATCCCAGTTTTGCCGCATCTGCTTGTGGGCAAGTCACGGAACCTCTCTGAACTTCAGTCTCCTCCTCTGCAAAGCGGGGATGGTAACAAGAAGTTTCTCCTGTGTGGGGTTGCAGGGAGGAGCAAATGTGATGGTGGAACGACTGTCTCCAGCACAGAGGAAGTGCCTGGATGGAGGGCAGCCTCACCGTCTTGAGCCGAGAGACCCAGGAGCCAGGAGCTGTGGTTTTGGCACCCAGGCAGCTAGAGGGCTTTGGTTTGCTAAGTGCCGAATCAGTGAATGGGGTGGCATGATGTGGGTGAGCCGGGCTGGGAAAACCACCCCTCCCTGTATGGCAGCTACAACTGGAGAGGGCCGGGACCAGGGCGTGAGCCCCACTGTGCCCGTCTGCCCAGTTCCTAATGACAGGTGTGGGAGCTGATGTTCACACCTGAATTAATGACAGGGCCAGGGCCTGGCGGACAGGTGGGTCATGGGAGGGCAGCAGCCAGCCTGCAGGAAGGGCCTGGTGGCGGGAACCAGTTCCCACCCTCCTTGGAGGCAGCAGAGAGCCAGGGCTGAGGGTGCTGCCTAGGCTGCGCTTCCTGGCTGTGCTACCTTGGGCCAGTTGCTTGGGCTCTCTGTGCCTCTGTTTTGTCACCTGAAAAGCAGGGATAAGCACAGCGCCTGCCTTGGAATGTTATTGGCATGAGGGTTAAATGAGAGGATGCAGGGAAAGGGCAGAGAGTGTAGGAGGCCTCGATCCACACGCTGTGCCACTGGTGGTGATGATTGGACAGATGTGGATAAGGCACCCCCCTCCCCCGCCCCTATACCCAGGGTCGAGCTACACAGTGTGACAGACTGGCTGTGCACTGCACCCATCCAGGGCACCATTCCGTGGTCGTAGGTCTAGGAGGGGTGGGGGTGGCTGCAGAGGAGACGATGACACTCTCCCTGCACTCCAGTCTCCGGCAGTCACAGGAGATAAGATGGAGTTGTGCTTAAATGCATGTCTGCTTATGCGACTGCTGCATGGGCCGTGGGACAGAGAGCTGGACAGACAGTTGGTGTCTCCTGCCCCACCTGGTTCTGAGCGCTGCCCGGGTGGGAGCGGAGGTCCTGGGGCTCCCTGGGGTGGTGGCTGACCTGTCTGGAGGGAGTAGAGTGGTTAACCTCAAGCTCTGCAGCACAGAAAATGCTTATGATAATGCAGAGTGAAAAAAGCAAAAACCAAAAGTATATCCAGACTGTTTACTACTTGCAAATACTATGTATGCAGGTGGACAAAAAGTGGAAGGTAAAACAGAAACGGAAACGGTTCGCTCTCTTGTGTGATGGGATTACTGGCTTCTGTGAATGTGCTTATGTTCAGATAATAAATAGTGTTTTAAAATATAAAAAACAATAAGCACCTCATTTAAGGATAAAAAGAAAAAAAATCCATCTCTGGAGTCAGACTTCATTTTTGCGTGTTTGACCTTGCGGAAGGAAGCTTGGCATCCACCTCCTGGTCTGTAAAATGCCTCTCCCCCAAGGCCTGGTCCCAGTTAGGCACCCGGTGACCCAGCCTTGCCCCCTGGCCTCACCTCCCAACCTTGGCCTGGGCAGAGCAGGGCAGGAGCTGCTGCCAAGTGACCCAGCTGCCTGGGAGGCAGGGCCCAAGACTTTGGAGCAGGGAGGGTAGTGAAAGGGCGCAGTGCCCTTCTGGAAGCTTCCTGGGGTACCCTGACCTCTTGGTGATGAACTGCACAGCTTGACGTGGGCCACATATAAGTTCAAGCACCCGGTCTGCCTCCCCCAAGCTGTGTGACCTTGGGCAGGTCACTTAACTTCTCTGGGCTCTGGTTTCCTCATCTGGGAAATGGGGTGATGACAGCAGTCCCCAGCTACTGAGGTTGCCGGGTGGATTAAGTGAGATTACACGTGTGGCCCAGCCTGAAACGTAGCTCAGAGTAGTGGCAGGTAAGTCACAGCAGCTGATGTGAGCTCTCACACCTGTTGAGATCGTCTGTTGTCCTGTATATTCATAGCTGTGGAGCTGCAGCTGGGTGGGCAAGAATCACTGACGCTAGCCCGTTTCCCTTGCCCTCAAATGGATACTCCCTTTCTCCCTGGGGCTTCCAAGACAAAGTACCATAGACGAGGAAGGGGCTTAAAACGACCGAAGTCCAGTGTCTCACATATTGGAGGTCAGCAGTCTAGAATCGGGGTATTTGCAGGGCCCGGCGCCCCCTGAAGCCTGCCGGGAGAATCCTTCCGGCATCTTCCAGCTTCTGAGGGGAGCCGTCCTCAGTGCTCCTTGTCATGTCAAAGCCTCACTCCAGTGTCTGCCCCCGTCCTCCTGTGTCCCCTCTGGGTGTGTGTCTCTGTGTGTCCTCTTCTCATAGGGACACCAGTCATTGGATTTAGGAGCCACCCCAGTGCAGTCTGACCTCATATTACCTGGGTGACATTGGCAAAGACCCTGTTTCCAAATAAAGTCACATGCACAGGGGCCAGGGATGGGACTTAGCATGTATTTCAGCCCACTGCATTGATGAGTGACAGCTGGGAAGCTGGAAGATCTGGGGAGGCCCCGTTGGCACTGGCAAAGCCCCTTCTGCTGGGCTGGCATAAGCCACCCCAGCCACTTGTGGGGGCCTCCCGTGTGCCCATGCAGCCATGGATGCGACACCGTCTCTTTCTGACAATGTGCCCAGGCGGTGGTGTCCCATTTCACAGAGGGCAGCCCTGAGGCTGAGGGTAAAGTTACTCATTTTTGGTTCACAGCTCACAGAGGGTAAAGGCTGGGGGTCCAGGGACCCCTGGGGAGGGAAACTCAGTCTCTGTACCGCCCGTTGCTGGGGCTGACAGCAGCTCCGGGACAGCCAGGGGGGTGGGGGTAGGGCTGGGGTGTGTGGTTTGTGGCTCCGCCCCAGTCACCTTTCCCACCCCGCCTCCCTGGGGCTTTGCCCCCACTCGCCCAGCCCTGCTCTTGGCAGGAGGAGCTGCCCTGATAAAGGAGATTCCAGCTGAGCCTCACCCAAAGGGTGGCTGCTAATGATGGCATTTGGGAAGGTGTCAGGGGCAGGAGTTTGAAGACTGGCTTTTCCGGGAGAGGCAGGACTCAATTCACATCCTTTGGGCAGCACCCTCAGGTGGGAGGGGGGCCGTCGGGAGGGCCCTGGGGGCTGCCTTGACTGCATTTCCAAGCTCCTTGTCAAGCAAGTAGCTGCTCTGTGCTCCAGGTAGGGCCTTGTGGGGAGGGAGGCGCCTGCTCACCTGCCCCCGCCAGCCTGCCTGCCCAGGCCTGTCTTGGAGCTGGAAGAGGGAAGTGGCCCCTGGTCTCTGTTGTCTCTGCTTTGCACAGGGGCTTCTGTGTTATAGCCTTGGGGCCTGGGGAAGGCCGCCCGGGGCAGCTTTCTGCCTCCAGGTGGGACCGAGCTAAGACTAGCCCCTGTTTGTCCCGTAAAAGTGACCTCCATTTCCCTCGGCCCCCAGTGGCGGCAGCCCCGGCCGCTCTGGCAGCCCTGGACACTGGTTCCTGCCTGCACCTTGAGCACCCCGGTCCGTTTTCCTGTGCAGCTGGGGAGCTCTTGGCCCCCTGCTTAGCCCCCACCCCTGGCTCCCCTTTGCTCCAGCTGCGTGGGAACTGCCGCCCTGCACGCCCAGGCCATCTCTCCTGTCTGGAAAGCTGCTCCCAGCTCCTTGGCCGGCATCTCTCCCCCTGTTGTGGCTAGCTGGGTCAATGAAGCCCGTCCCGGCCTCTCTGCTTGCAGGTCCGCCCCTTCTGCTGTCCCGCATGCTCCTATATGGCTCTTACCTCAGTGACCATTTTACCCCATGTGGTGACCAGATGGGAGATGAGTGACCGTCTTCCCCAGAGACCATGGCTAGCATGGCCACATGGCGAATGAATGAATGACTAAGGGTGAGGCTGGTAAGATTCTCTCCCTCCCTTACAACCCCACCCGGGGGTCGGCTGAACCAAAAAGGTGGGGTGGGGTGGAGTGGGCGGGTGGGGCTTCTCTCTAGTGGAAAGGAATGCGAGGCTCTGAGCAGAGAATGCCCCCCCGCCCATGCCTGGTCACGTACTACCTGCCTTCTATGTGCGGGGAGGTGAGCAAATACCTGGTGATGATGAGTCCTGCAGCAGAGGAGGCTGGGGAGTGCAGGAGTGCAGAGAGCAGGGGCCCCTGCCCAGCCAGGTGGGCTTCCTGGAGGAGGGGATATCAGAGCAGCTGGACCAGCAGGACCAGGTGGACGGACAAGGCAATGAGGCAAGGGAGGTCTGAATACACGTGTGTAAATCTGGAAAAGCATCCTATTGGGCGAACAAAGCAAACTAAGGAAGGCTGCAAAGACTGATATCTTTACATACCTTTTAAAAACATGCAAAGCAGTTCCACATGTTTCAGTGCACAGATGTGCACATGTCCAAAGTATAAAACAGGCGCAGGAAGAAGCCAGCAACTCTGGGACCGGGCTAGTGCCGAGGAGGGGCTGAAAGGATGATTACAGGAAGATAACTTTCCTTTGATTATTATTTTTTTGAATAAATGTATGGCAAAATGAGAGTATCAGCTAAATCCTGGGAATGGGAACATGGATGAGTGATTTTTTTCACAACCTTTCTGGATGTTTGAAATAGGTCATGACTTTTTAAAAATTGTTTTGAGAGGTGAGGGGATAGGAGAAGGAGTGTGGCAGAGGGGGCGCCCCAAAGTCCTGCGGGTCGGAGGCCAGGCTGTAGGAAGAGGAGGGATCCCAGGAGGGGAAGGGGACCCAGTCTGGGGAGCGAAAATGGAGGGAAGGCAGGCACGTGCCAGACACAAATAGGTGTTAGGCTGCAGGGAAGTGGGAGGGGAGGGAAGGGGGTGGGACCTGGGGAGGGGGTGGGTTCAGGAGGAGACCTCAAGGTTGGTCCCTGGCTCAGGACAGTAGCCCTAAATTAGGGTTATGTTATTATGAGGCATTGTGTGTCTCTCTTAGATGAATACGGGTACCATCACCATTTTCCAGGTGTGGAAACTGAGAGGCTCAGAGGGTTACAATGACTTGCCCAAGGACACTCAGTTGCTTGAACCATGCAGAGCTGTACAGAGCCGGCTGGTGGGGCTTCTGAGCTGGCTGCCCGGCTCATCCTTTTCTGGGTACACACTGCACTGTGCTCCTCCTTCTCTGGGCAGAGGATTTTTGTCAAGTCTTGTAAGATGGACACATACCGGGCTGTTTGCTTGCTGAGAGCACCACCTGCGCAGGGCTGTAGGAGAACAGTTTGCAGAATTCTTTGCTGCTGTAGCTGCTTGGGCTTGAATTTTGGGCTACTAATTCTTAAGGATTTCACCTTCTCTATCTTGGGTGCAGGGACCTCTAGTTTCCAGTTGAAGGTTGAGGAAGGGCTCTGAGGTTGTGCTGCCCAGATCAGAGAGAGATGGGGCCCTACTCACCTAGATGAAGAGCCTGACTCTTCCCAACTATAAAATGTGCAACAATGCCCTCCTGTTACCTATGGGGAAACTGGGGCCCATGGACAGAGACTGAGGGTGTGGTCGATAGAATGAAAAGATACTGGGCATTGCAGCTTCTGGGTCACTCAGGCCACTTTCATCACTACTAGAGTGTCAGTAAGCTTCATCAGGAAAGGGACTTAGCATGCTGAAGGTTTACCATATACCTCCCGCACGTTGCCTGGCGCATAGTAGGCGCGCAGTAAATAGTGATTGAAGGTCTGTTTTGAATCTGCAAACTGGAGGCATTTAGGATGATAGAGAGGACTTAAAGATGATGTGTGCAAAATATTGGGCATGTAGTAGGTGCTTAAAAACTGGAGGCTGATACTGTTGTTCACAAATCCTGAACCTAGAGTGAAGTCCTAGTACACACCGGTACTGAGGTTGGCTGGCCCTATTGAAATCTTTCAAAATTTTTCAAGATATGTCCTGGTGTTACTTAGGGCAGCTTGACCTTCTGGGTGTGCCCGTAATAAGAGTCCGAAAGCACATGCCTGACACAGGGCCCTTCACCCCACTCAAAGGCCTGGAGGTGGGGCAGCCTTCCCTGGACAAAAACAGATTAGGCTTCAAAACAGAGCCGTAGTAACTCCTACACCAACAACCCTCCCAGCTTAATATATACTTCCCAAGGATTAATAGCTGGGTGTGGGAGAATTTACTGTGTAATTACCATGGAAGTTTCCAGTGAGAAGAGTATTAGTTAATTGACCAATCAATCTGGTATTGTATATGCTATGCACCTACTGTATACTGCTTTCTCACAAGATTTCCTTCCTATAAAGAGCTAGGGATTCTCCCTCATTCCACTCCTTTTTGACTCTCTTAACACTTTGCTGTGGTTCGTTCCCCTTCTCAGCTCTGGCGCACATTAGAATCATCTGAGGAGTTTTAAAATAGATATCTGGGGCCTATCCTAGACTAAATTAAGTAAAAAAAAAAAAAACTCTGGGCGGGCCGCGGTGGCTCAGCGGGCAAGAGTGCTTGCCTGCCGTGCCGGAGGACCCCGGTTCGATTCCCGGCCCCAGCCCATGTAAAAAACAAGCAAAACAAACAAAATATAATAAAACAAGAAAATGTTTAAAATGTTTCCCTTTCTTCCTCCCTTCTTTCCTTCCATCCTTTCTTCCTTCTCTGTCTTTCCTTCCTTTAAAAAAAAAAAAAAAAAACTCTGGAGTGGGGCCCAGATATCAGTTTTTTGATATACAACCAGGAGTTGGACCCATATATTTACACTGATTGCCTGCTCTATCTTGTATTATAGTTACATGGGCCATGTTTTCCTTTTTCAGTAACGGTTGCCTGGTGTGATGCATTCCATCTGATTTTTCTCAAACCTCCTGTATCATTTAGTCTCAGGCATGTGTCTTATTAAACGGCACGTAACTAGATTTTGTTTTGTTTTTGTATTCTCATCTGAGAATACATAATAATCTTATCTTTTTAAAAGGTAAATTTAACTCATTTATGTTTATTGTAAAGACTAATATGTTTGCACCTACTCCCACCTTATTATTTTGTATTTCCTACTCATCATGCTTTTCCTTTTTGCTCTTTTTTTGCTTTTTATTGGATTTGACTGTATTTTCACAGTGAAAACTTGGACCTAAGGTCTAAATGGGACAGAATGGATGAAAAGACCCTGACCTAGGCAATCTGGAATCTTCATAATTATAGTTACTGGGTGCTTTCTAAACCCTACCTATTAGGCTATAAACTTCTGGACAATAAGGATTTATTCACCTTTTTGGAGGGCCCTTCTATATCCCTGAATTCCAGGCCTCTCATTAGGGCTCATTAAATGGGTATTGAATCAAACAAGCATTTTGTGGCCCTTCAATGACTCATATCTCCAGGGCTGGTTGATGGAGAAGGGTCTGTTTCCAGGGTCTGTAAGAGGGGTGGAAAGATGACAAGGAGTTGACGGGTAGGGGTGGAAATTTATTCAGAAATTATTGAACATCCAGGAAACATCCAGCTGAGGCTGCACCCATTACAAACATAGACGTTCCCCAACTCTGTGACTCAGGGCAAGTGGCCCCTCCTCCCTGAGGCTCAGTTTCCTCATCTGACATGGGAGTATAATAGTGCTTTCCTTGATAGATTGTCATGAGGATTCAAGTGTGTGTGTCAGGCACTGGGGCAATGTGTGGCCCAGGAAGTGGTTCACTGAATGCCAGGTCCCTTCTTCCTGAAAGTCCTGTTCAGAGGAACAAGCTGAGATCCCTTGTGGTGGCATCTTAGGAGAATAACTCAGCCTCAGTTTACAACCACTGAGTGTTCCCTGGCCACTATGATTAATTGTACTGATGAATATGCCAACAAGACATCAATCCCTTTGCCGCATTGCACCATCTGCCCCCTGCCTCCCCACTGCTTTGTCTGGTAGGGTTGGTGGCTCAGCATTGTCTCCCTCCCTTTACTGGAGAGGTGACTGCAGCCAGACTGCTTGGGTTCACATCCTGCTTCCACCACTTCCCAGCTGGGTGTCCTTGGGCTGTGTGCTGGTTTGCAGCTGTATGTACCCCAGAAAAACATATTTTTCAACCTAATCCATTCCTGTGGGTGTGACCCTTTTGATGAGGTATGGCCCAATTCACTCAGGATGGGTTTTTATCCTATCACAGAGTCCTTTATAAAAGAAAGAAAATTCAAGGTGAAAAAGCCTCAGCAAGGAGCTGAGCATGAAGCGAACCTGGAACAGAAGGGAGAGGTCAGGAGATGCCACCATACCCCTTGCCATGCGACAGGCTGAGGGCCAAGGATCACCCACATCAGCCCCAGAGTGCCATATCCTTGAGGGAGAAAGCAGAGTGCTTATGGATTTGGGCTTTTTCCTAACCTCAAAACTGAGCCATTAAGTTCCCATTGTTTAAGGCGAACCATTGTATGGCATTTGCTAGAGCAGCTGAGGGAACTAAAGCAGGCAGGTTCTGACCCCTCTGAGTCAGGTTACCTTCCCCTGGAAAATGGGGAGATGTGAGTTGTCAATGTGCTAGAAATATCTGCTCGATGCAACACTGACATACTGAGTGCCAAACTCATGCAACGTCTGGAATTCAGGGCTACAGGTGGGCCTTCCAAGAGATGAGTAACTCCTTATTGTTCAGCTGTTTCAAGTCTAATAAGTAGGTTAAGGAAAGCACCCCAATAACCGAGGGTGCCTGGGTAGCCTCTAGCCTTTTGCTCTCTCAGCCAGGCAGTGTTTAAAGAAGGTGGGGAGCTACACAGCACTGGAGGTGAGCCTCCCATGAGGCCTGGAGGTCCCTAGGAAGCCGCTGAGGCCCCCAGTGGCTCTGGAGGTGGGCGGGGCTAGCAGGGAGGCTGGCCCCTGCTCTGGGAGGGGACGAGGCCAGGCCTTGTGGAGGGGTGTGCATTCCAGACATTCCAGCGTTTAATGCCTCCCCCCACCCCCGCCCTGCTCCCCGCCTGTCTGCCTCACTGCACACCTACTGAGGCAGAATTAATCCCAAAGCGGAGGGAGTGTAGGCGTGATCAGGGACCGAAACATGGGGGCCTGACTCAAGCCTAGGAGGCGAGTGGCCGCGGCACGCCCTGCGTCCACCCTCTCCCAGCCCCACACACGGAAACAGAGCAAGTGGGGCTGGTACCCGACGGGGCGATGGCAGTTCTGGGAGCAGCTGGGTCAGGGGGCTCCCGTTTAGCTGGTCGCTGGGGGTGTGTGATCTGTTCCCTGGAGCAGGCGGTCAGCTGGAGAGCAAGCCAAGCGCCCAGCTCTGTCCAGTGGCCTGAGGGCGGGTGACTGCAGCCCACAGGGGCCCAGGACAGAGGGCTGGATGGCGGGCTGCTCGTCCAGGCACTCCGCTCCTGGGCAGGCCTGGGCATAGCTGGGAGCCTGGGGTTGCCTTGAAGTCGGGAGCCACAGATCCGGTAGAGAGATCCTGGCCATGGGGGCAGGTGCCTGCCCAGCTGTGTGGTCTGCTAGGGGGTCCAGGGAGGGACGGGGAAAGTCTATTATTAAGCACCCCCAGGAACCAGGCACCCAGCGCAGCAAATAGACGCCGTCTGAGTATCCACTGGCTCTATTACAGCAGAGCTAAAGGGGTGGCAGACCCTGTGGGCTGGGGGCAAAGCAGGACCAGGGACCCCAGAATCGTTTCAAACTGCACCGTTCTCTCCTGTCCCCGCCAGCCACACGGAACGTGCTTAGAACCAAGTTAGAAGTGCTGTGTGTGTCACCCACACCCTGGATTTTGAAGACTTAATATAAAAAAGACAATGATGCCCACCTATCATTTGGAATATATTAAGCTAAATAAGATAGAGTGTTCAAATGAAGTCCACCCATTTCTCCCCGCCTTTTCCACGTGGCTACTGGAAAACTCTTGGTTACATGCGTGGGGCACATCTGGTTTCTCTTGGGCAGCGCTGGCCTTGCACACGAAGCCACTCGATGCGGTCCCCGCCTCAGGAACACCTCCCGCTTCCCCAGTGCCTCTGGGTTTGCACTGCGGCCGGCAGACCTGATGCCCCCATCTGATGGAGGGGACAGTGAGGCTGGGGCAGGTGGCATCACACGTGCCGATGCTCTACGCAGCCAGTTGCGGACACCGCAGTGGACAAACAGACCCAGAGCCCTGTCCTCGCAGGACCCACATGTCAGCGATGACGGGGGGTGGGGGGAGAAGGATGGAAGCCAGCAGTCCTGCGCCCTCACTGTGTGCCAGAGCGCTTCGCAAGGATTTCCTCCTTGAATCTTCTCAGTGCTGTGCGTGGAAGCTGTTCTCACCCGCACTTCCCAGAGGGGGAAGCTGAGGCACCTCTGCGTGGAAGCTGTTCTCACCCGCACTTCCAAGAGGGGGAAACTGAGGCACAGAGAGGTTCAGGAGCCCCCCGAGACTGGCACCCAGGTCCGAGCGACTCCACGCCTACATGGTGGCGGGCTGTGAGAGGCTGCCTCGGTTTCTCTCCCTGCGTCAGGTGGTACAATGCAACTTGGATGGGGAGAGCTGAGCACGCCAAGGGTGGCTCTTGCAACCACCCCCCACAAGGCCCCCCTCCTGGGTGGCTGCAACCTGGGGGATTGGCATCTGTGGTGCCCCACAAAGGCCCTGGGAGCAGGTCTTTCTGGGAGCTCCTGAAGGCAGGGGTCCATGTCTCAGCCAGGGTGAAGGGGGTGTCCCCTGAGCAGAGACCCATGTACTGGGGTGGGGTGGGGCGTCTGGGCAAAACACACCTGCGGGAGGTGGAGCTGGTGCAGGGGCTATGGGCGGGAAGGAGCGTCACCCACCTGAGGGAGTGTGCATGGGCCGAGGGAGTGTGTGTGGGGGCCGAGGGCATGGGGGTGGGCAGCGGCAGGAGAGGGCGGTCTGGGCCAGGCAGAGGTATTCCCCGCCCCCCCACCCCCCACCCCACCCCCGCGCTCCTTGCTGAGACCCGCGGGGAGCAGGAGCAGGTTCTAAGCTGGAGAGTGGTGCCATCTGGTTGCAGCCTAGGCAGGCGCTTCTGACAAATGCGGGGACCCCGGCTGGAGGCAGCGAGAAGCGGGGAGCAGGAGAGGGTGGGGACCACTGTGGCATCAGTCCGAGTGAGAGGTGGTGCTCTCGATTGAGATGGCAGCCATAGGGCAGACAGGGAAGGAGGATGGGTGGGAGGTCTAGCCAAGGAGGTGGAACTAGGGGAGGGAGAGGCGGGGATCTGGGACAATTCTTGGGGTTCTGCTTGAACGACCGGGTAGACCAGTTGCCCCCACCCTTCCCTGCTGCAGTTTCCCTCCGAGAGACAAAAGAGGGTTCTCAGAGCAGCAGAAACCTCACAGGGGAAGCACCTGCTACCCCCTGGGGTCCGTAGCCCAAACCCAGGACTCCTGAAGTGGGCTCAGGATAAAGTGCTCTCCTGCAGTCTGGTAACCATTCCCGAGCCACGTGCAGATATTGCAGGAGACCTTTCCAAATATTGATGTCACCAGGGCAAGGCGACATCCGCAACATGAAGCCAGAGCAAGTTTCGGCTTGCAGGAAGCATGGTGGCAGTGGGTGGCATGGTGGCATGGGTCTTTTTTTAGCTCCTTGGTGGGGCCCCAGCTGCTGGCTTTCGTCACCTCTTTATAAGGAGCCTCCGTTCCTCCCTGCAGGTAAGCACAGGTTGAGGCAGAAAGCCTGGGCTCCCTCCCGAGGCAGTGTTTTTATCAGCTCTCTCAGTTAATCCTCACCCTGGCCTGGGGCAGGCGTACTGCAGTCCACAATGTAGAAACTGAGGCCCAGAGAGGCTACTAAATCATAGCTGATAAGGACAGCCCCAGGATTCAAACCCAGGCCATCTGCCCCGGATAGCCATCCACTTTACCGCCCCTCCAGCTGCAGGGAAGGACAAGAAAGTGATGCTTGCACAAAGGTCAAGGGAGCCAGGTGACCAGCAGGGTAGGGAACGGGACGCCTGTGTCCCCGACCTTTGTGCACGCAGAGATTGGTGTGCTGCCTGCGTAACCCGGTCCAACCGTGTCCCGGCTTCTCTGCTCACCACCCCTGCTGCCCATGCGGCCACAGCCAGGTTGCCCTGAGCCCTGCTTGGGTTCAAATCCCAGCATCCTCTCCTGGCCCCTGCCCTTGGCTGTGAGTGTGGACGGCAAATGCGAGCAACAGGCGAGGGCTGTGGTTCCCAAGTTTCCAGCTCTTGGTGCCAGAGCAGGCGTGCCCGGTGCCCTCTGCCCTCTGGGGCTCCCAGGCCTGCCCCCTGCAGCTCTTCCTTTCCAAATACGCCCTGGGATGAAGGAGGAGCCCCTTCCAGGCTCGGCCCAGAAAGCCTGGGGCTCTTCGGAGGTGGTGGGCAGCCTCCCGACTGCGCTGGGGCCCCCTTCTCCCTCCGTCCACTGGGAATCTCATATGCACACCAAGCCCAGTAAACAGGGTTCCCTGAAGCCTCAGTGACCCCACACTGGATCCGTGCCTGACTCCAGTTTCCCCAGCCTGGGAGAGGGAAAACAAGGCCAGTTCTGGGGAGAAACAGCCCCACGTGCCTGCCGTGACCACCACCAGGCTTGTGGAACTTGCCCCAGCACCCTCACCCGCAGGCTGGGCTGGGCTAAGAGGCCGCTTTGGGGGTCAGCCAAGTCCTGGCCCCACCCCATCGGCTCCTCTCAGCCTGAGGCCTCACACTGGCCCTCCCTGTCCGGACACCCATCAGCACGTGCGGCCTCGGCTCCCCGTGGGGCTGGCCAGGAACCTGGCAATTAGAAGGACCCAGTTTTTCTTTTCTTTTCTTTTTAAACTAAACTATAGGTTTTTTTTGTTTTTTTTTCAGATTCCACTAGTTTTTTTCCCTAATGTCCTTTTTTGGTCCCAGCATCCCTTCCAGGATCTCATATTCCATCTCTGGCCATTGTGTGCCTCAGTTTCCCAGGTTTTCTTTGTCTTTCACGACCTTATGCTTTGGAGGAGCCCTGATCAGGGGGTTCACAGACCGTCCCTCAATAGGGATCTGTCTGCCGGTTTCTCGGGGTGCACAGCTGGGAAGATCCCGCAGCAGTGATGGCGTGCCCTCAGCATGTCATGCCAGGAGGTACGTGACTCGATGTGTCTCAGCCCCCATCTCTCGGTTAAGGGGTGACTGCCAGGTCTCCTCACCGTGACGTTATTACTCTTTAGAGGAAACCTGTGCTGCAGGACTCAGTACCACCAGCAAGTGGGGCCCCAGGGAGAGACGGGGTGGTCTATGAACGGGACCTCACGTACAGTTTAGGGAGCAGTGCTGTTAACGGCGGGGAGTGGAAGATCAGCGAGTGCTGGGTATGCAAATAAACGATCCTTGTTGTCCTTTATTAAGGCCCTACTATGTGCTGGGTAATTCTCATTCCTAACACACATTTCTTACGTGCTTACTGTGTGCTGGGGAACCCAACAGGAATGCCTGCCTGTCCCTGGGTGCTTAGATTATCTCTGATCTGCTTTGGGGCCCTCGGTTGCTACTCTCAAGCTCCAGCTCAATTCTTGAGCCCCAAGTGGTTTTTCTTTAAATTAATTTTACTTTAAAATTTCCAAAATTTCAAAATACTCTATATCCACTGTTTTAGTTTGTTAAAGCTGTCAGAATGCAATATACCAGAAATGAAACGGCTTTTGAAAAAGGAATTTATTAAGTGCAAGTTTACAGTTCTAAGGCCGTGAAAATGTCCTGATTAAAGCAAGTCTTTAAAAACGTCCACCCACAAGTGGTTACCATCACTCAAGATAGGCTGATGCCTTCTGGAACACCTCTGTTTGCTGGGAAGGCACATGGTGACATCTGCTAGCTCTCTCTTATTTTATGAGGCTTCCCCAGGGGCGTTTTCCTTCTGCATCTCCAGAAGTCTCTGGTTGTGTGGGCTCTGAAGCTTTTCCAAAAATGATTCTCTCTAAAAGGACACTAGTGAGTGAATTAAGACCTACCTTGAATGGGTGGAGACACAGCTCCAAAGAAATCATCTAATCAAAAGTTACCACCCACGATTGGGTGGGTCACATTTCCATAAAAGCAATCAAAAAGCTCCCACCTAGCAACATTGAATGAGGATTAAAGAACATGGCTTTTCTGGGGTACACTACACTTTTAAACAGGCACACCCCACCAAGTCAAAACTCCCCCTTCTTTCTTCTCCTCCCCCTACTAACCTTCCAATCTACCTTTTGCCTCTACAAATTTGCCTAGATATTTCATATAAGTGGAATCATACAATATATGTCCTTTTTTGTTGGGCTTATTTGATTTGGCGTCACGTTTTCAAGATTCATCTGTGTTGCTGCATGTCTCAGAATTTCATTCCCTTTTACGGCTGAATGGTATTCCACCATCTAGATGTGCCACATTTTGTATATCTGTTTCTCTGTTGGACTCTTGAGTTGTTTCCACCAAAGTTGTCTTTGAAACTCAGTTTGGGTGCTTCCAGAAGTGACCCTGACCCCACCCCCAGCTCACCCACCTAGCTAGGCAGGACTTTCTATTCCCATTTTACAGATGATGAAACTGAGGTTCAGAAGATACAAAGCAGCTCCCCCAAGGTCACACTGCTGGTTGGTGGAGTCGGGATTTGAACCCGGTCTTCTGGCCCCAGGTGCTGCAGTCTTTCCCCTACGCTGCCCCCCGCCCCCCCGTGTGACTGGGGACGGTCTTCACTGCCCGGTGACTTCCCAGGCCGCTGACCGCAGGCCCATGTCCATTGCAAACCTCTGGGTAGGCTCCGTGCCTCCGGGGTAACTTCCCTGCTATAGGGTGGTGGGGGGCCTCTCGCCTTTCTGGCCTGGGCGATGGGGTGCATGCATGGGTGGGACCAGGTGGGGGCTCTAAGGAAGGGCTGGATCTTGGCCTCCACCATGGCCGATAACCTGTGATGTCCGTCTGGCCACCCGGGGGGACTGCTGAGCCCCTTCCCAGCCCTTCTGGGACCTGCGCCCCTCCCTGCGAGTTCCCAGCACCCCATGTTCCTGGGCCTCTGGGCTAGGGCCCCACGGTGCTCAGGGCGGCCTGGAAGGGTGCTCCCTGTCAGACAATGGGAGGGACACCAGAGCTTCCGGCGGAGAGGTGCTCTCTTTCGGGACCCCCAAACCCAGAGGGCAGAGGCCCACACCTGTGATTGGGCTTGAGTCCTGGGGCTGGGCGGTCAGGAGCCTGGCCTCAAATCCCAGCACGGCCCTGCCTCCTGGCCTAGGCATCAAAGCACCCCGTGCCTCAGTTTCCCCATCCGTAAAGTGGTGAGGACAATGCTCTCTACTTCGGAGGGGGTGGGGTTAAATGAGGTCACACGTCCTGCGTGTTAGCTTGCACCCCCCAGTGTCATTCCTGGGGCTGCCCCTGCCACCCTGGGAAATGGAGACTAAAAGGAGAGGGGGGATACTGAGCTCCCACCCCTTACAATACACTTGCCGGTTTCTGTGGTGACAGCTCAAGTGAGATATGATTCCTGTTCCATGTAGTTCGTCCATTTAAAGTGTAGGATTCAATGGCCTTTGTATGTTTACAGTCAGACAGCTACCACCACACTCGACTTGAGAACATTTTCATCACCTCCCAATATAGCCCTGCGCGTTCACAGCTGCTCCCCATTTCCCCCACACCTCCCCCGCCCCAGCCCCCGGCGGCCCCCACCTTTCTCAGAGGATTTTGCCTGTTCTGGAGGCTTCACGGACACGGAGTCACGCGGTGCGTGGCCTTCCGTGGCTGGCTTCCATCATGCAGCGTGATGGTTTCGGGGTTCATCTGTGGCGTAGGGGGCGCCGGACCTCATTCCTTTATGGCTGAGCGCCCTCCGCACCCCGTACCCCGCACCCCACTCGGGGCTGCAGCACGTCGAGTTTAAAGGCTCATCTGCTGACGGACCCCGGTTGTTCCCACCCCTGGGCTGTTATGAAAACTGCTGCTGAGAACACCCCTGAGCAAGCGGCCTTGTGTTTTCAGTTCTCCCGGGTCTAAACCTAGGAAGGGAATTGCTTGCGGGGTCATTTGGCGGCTCCAGTTTGCGGAAGCGGCGGGCCTCGTTTCACTCTCCCAGCAGCAGCGGGCGGGGCACGGGGAGCACTCCTCTTGCCGCATCCTTGCCAACACTTGTTGTTGTCTGCCTTTTTTTTATCCCTGATGGGTGTGAAGTGGTGTCTCCCTGTGGCTTTGGGCACAGGGCATTTAAAGAACCTAAGGGCTCACTGTGAATTAGATCTCGATTCAAAATATATGAAAACTTGGCTGATTGACAAAGTAGATGTGTTAGAGCGGATGGTGTGTGGGGGTGACCGTACCCCCTTCCCACCTCCCCCTGCAGGGCGCTGCCTCCTCTCTGTGGCTTTAGGGGCGTAGTATCCCCGTGGGGACAGCCAGCTGGGCGGACAGCCCTGGGGGGGGCCAGGGACAGCCCCGGGGGTCCGGGCATGGGTACTGGAAGCAGCCCTGCCCCCGGACTTCTGGGCCCATCTGCCGGCTCTCTCCCCACAGCATCTCCAACAAGGAGCTGTCAGAGCTCATCGAGCAGCTGCAGAAAAATGCCGACCAGGTGGAGAGGAACATCGTGGACCTGGAGGCCAAGCTGCAGAGCGTGAGTGCCCCGTCCCGCCCCCGCCTACCGCCTCTGGTGGTCCTTGGCTCAGAGATGCTTCCCGTGTCTTCCGAGGGCCTCACCCCTCGTCCCCTGGCCGCTGCCTCCCTCCTCTCCTCTCTTCTTCTAAGGTGTGTTAGACTCGGGCCCACCTAGCCTGGTTTGGCTTTAGGTCACATCATGTCTTCAATTTCCAATGTTCTGTTTCCAAAGAAGGTCACCCTCCCGGGATGGGAGGTGAGACTTGAACTTGTCTCTGTGGGGGACGCGACTCAACCCAAACCCGAGGTGAGGGCCGCTGAGGCTCTAGAGGCAGAGGCTGGGCTGCTGCCCAATGTGCCGCGAAGCACAGGATGGCCCCGCCCGAGAGAGTGACGCGGCCACAGATGTCACCATGTGTGGCCCCCGCGATGGGGACAGGCACCTGCCTGCCGGGGTCAAGCCTGCACCTCCCCGGACAGGGCTCCCGCCGGGTACCAAGCCCTCCCCTACTTGGTGGGGGGGGGGAAGCGCCCCCAGGAGCCAGGTCCTCGGTTAGGATCCAGCTCTGCCACTTACCGTGTGACCTTGAGCACGGTGGCATCACCTCCAGGGGTGTCGCGGGTTAGGATGTGCGCCCACCTCCCCGGACCGCGTGAAGGCCGGATGGGGCGGGCACAGTGCAGGGCTCCAGGGCATTAGGGGTTGGGGTGAGTGACTTGTCTCTGCTGGTCTCACTACCGGCCCCGCCTGCCACCCCCTCCATGCTGCCCACCACCCTCCTCCCGCCTCTTTTGGAGGAATCGCTTTTCCTCTCTGTGCCTCAGTTTCCTCTTCTGTATCGTGGGGTGATGCCACCCTGAGCTTGGAGGGCGTCGTAGGGGTGGGACGGCACGTGGGCTCGGCCTCCTGCCCCGTCACGGTTATGCTTGCTTTGTGGCTGGAGAAACTGAGGTTCAGAGAGAGCTGGGGTGATGCCCTAGAAGCCCCCCAGGAGTGGGGTTACCAGATTTAGCAAATAAAACCATAGGGCGGCCAGTTAAATTTGAAGTTTAGAACACAAAATAAATTGTTAGTGTAAGTATGTCCCATGCCCTCGCTGGGATATACTTATACTACAGAATTATTTGTTGTTTATCTGAAATTCAAATGATAACTGGGTGTTCTGTTTTTGCATCTGGCAGTCCTCCCCGGGGGGTGACTAAGAGTCGGGTTAGAAGAGTGGGGGGCCCCCCCGGCTCCACTGCTCAGCCTGGCCCGCCCCTGCCTCCCCTCCCTCCATGGCCGCCCCCGACAGCCCGGATGTCCCTCACCCAAGGGCCCGCCCACAGGCATCCCAGAGATGGGGTGGGGGGCCGTACAAGGAGGGCTGGCACAGCTGGGGCAAGGGACACAGAGTCTATGAGAAATGGGGCCCCGGGGAGAACTGTGGGATTCAGTGCATTAAAGAAACTCTCTCTCTGCCACAAGCTGGTCCCTGCAGGGGCTCAGGAGTCAGCCTCCTCCCTCCCCCCTCCCCGCTGCCTGAGACCCTCCCCTCCCTCTCCTGCCTGTCCCCCACCTGTCCCCGGCCTCCCCCTTCCCTGCCGTAATGCCCCCACCCCTTCCCCTCCAGCTGCACACAGCCCCCAGCTCCTTTAGTGACTCCGCAGCATTCTCTCCTCTCCTGGCCCCAGTGGCCATGTTTTTTTTCCTCTCCTAAGTGAAAACAGTTTTGTGGGGCGTGCCTCTTTTTTTGTCAATAATAAAAGTAATATGGGTTCAGTACAAACATTTTAGGGCAGAAAAACAAGTATAACAAAACAAATGAAAATTATGCATAATTCGGTTCCCAGAGATTTCAATGAACAGTTTGGTGTATATCTTTTCAACCTTTTCTCATTTTATATACACATATGTACGTATATATGTGTATGTGTGCCTGTGTATGTGTGTGTATATGTATGTTGGTGCGTGTGTGTGTGCTTTCCCGCTCCCCCAGTGGAATTATACTCTGCCTTGCATTAAGGAACAGCATCTCTGACCTAACAGTGTATTGTGGCCAAGTGAATCAAGAGTTACAGCATCCTTTTTTGGGGGTTTGGGGGTGCATGGTCTAGGAATTGAACCCAGGTCTCCTGCAGGGAAGGTGAATATTCTACCACTCAACCACTCATCCACCCTACAGCATCCTTTTTTAAACTTCTTATTTTAAAATAATTTCAGACTTAGAGAAAAGTTGCAGAAAAAGCGCAGAGAATTTCCTATACACTCCACTCAGCTTCCCCTAATGTTTACAAACCTCGTGACTATAGTACAACTTAACAAACCCAGGAGATTAGCACTGAGGCAGTAAAATTAGCTGAAGTGCTGTTTTCCTGCTAATGACCTCTTTTGGGTCCAGCACCCCACGTCTCCTTGGTGTCCTCCCATCTGTGACAGTTCCCCAATCTTTTCTGGTGTTTGGTGACCTTGAACCTTTTGAAGGATGTGGGTCGGTTGTTTTGGAGGATGCCCCTCTGTTTGGGTTTATCTAAGGGTTTCTCCTGATTAGATGGGGTTATGCATTGGGGCAGGAAAATCACGGAAGTCATTCGTGCCCTTCTCAAATGTATCATATCAGAAGGTGTGTGACGTTGGTACGTCATGGTATTAGTGACGACTTTTCCTTTTTCATGGCTGCATAGTACTCCCCCACATGATGGACCATTAGCTAACCCCCTGCTGGTCAGCATAAAGGCACAATGCAGTGTCACAAGCAGAGCCCATGTGGTGCTTGCCATGGACCTGGAGCACCGTCCCCACAGCCACCCCGTGAGAGAGGTTTTCATCTTCGTACCTGTTGTTTGGATGAAACTGGGGCACGGGAAGGTCAGGTGACTGGCCCAAGGTCACACCGCTTCCCAGGCTGAGAGCACACTGCCACCCTGACTTGTCGCATCTTTTACCATTGGACATTGTATGTTCATCCTTTTTCCTGTATCTTGACAACCGAGTTTCACTCATCCCTTGGGCCTGTGGGATCGACTGGCTGAGTGGCCGAGGATTTGAGCTCAGGGATTGGCCTTCCCAGGATTAAACCCCAGCCCCAGCACTTACTAGCTTCTGTGAATTTAGGCAGCTTAGCAAGTTGCAACCTCAGACTTCTCACCGGCTAGTAAGGGGACCTTAGGGGGCCTACTTTCTGGGGAGAAAGTATGCAGAAGGGGTTCTGCCTGGCTGGGGGTGCAGCGACCCCTCCCCTCCTAAAGGGTCCTTCCTGCGAGCAGACACCCCAGGCACAGGGCTGGGAGAGTGTCCCTGCCCCCAACACTTTATTATCCAGCTTTTTAAACGTGCAGAGAAGTGGAAAGAACTGTGATCCCACCCTCCAGATTCTACAGTAACATTTTGCTTTTTTATTTTTTACTTATCTGTCCATGGGTGGGCCCTCTTCCATTTTGCATTTTGCTAGGTAGTTCAGTCCCCAGGTTTTGTTTGTTTTTTTAAGTTTACATTTAAAAACTTGCTTGTTGAGGTGTGGCTCATGTACAGTGCGTATAAAGTGTACGCGTTTTAAGAGTTCAGTTCAGGGAGTTTTTGCGTAAGGAGAAACTCGTGCAAATGCTGCTGGGGTCAAGATAGAAAGTGTTTCTCACAAAGCGCCCTCACAACCCTGCCGGATGCCTGTCCCCTGAGGTCACCACGCGCTGACCTCCCTCACCGACCTGCTCTTTCACATCTTAGCCGCCACCCCGGGGAGGATTGCATTTCACCACCGCCCGCCAGGTACACTGGGCAGTGATTAATTTAGTCCCTCCTTTTCCAAAATTAACGTTTGACACTGGATCTGTTCAGAAGAGCTTCGGATCCCCCACTGAGGGCGGTGTGCAGAGAATTCCACCTGAGCCAAGACCGTAATGTTTTGCTGTCACAGAGTGGCCGGGGTTGTGCGGTTGTCCCAGCTCCGCCGGCCCCTTGCCGAGCTCGGCCGAGTCCCCAAGCCTCCTCCGCCCCCTAGAGTTGGGGTCCACCCCTTTTTGTTTCTTCCGAGACCCTTTCCCATTTGTGCCCACGTCACTCCCCTTCACTTTTTTCTTTTGCCATTTTTAAAGCAAATGTGTTGAGCCATAATTTATGTATCATAAAATACTCCCGTTTCAAGTGTATAATTCAGTGATTTTTAGTCCCTTTGCCAAAAAGTGCAGCCAGTGCCATAAATCGGTTTTAGAACGTGCTCGTCTCAATCCAACCCCTTGCGCTCCTGAATTGTTAAGCCCCGCCCTCCCCTCCCCTCCAAGCCCCAGACGACCACGACCACTCGTCTACTTTCCCTGCCTGTGGATTTGCCTATAAATGGGACCCTACGACCCAGGGTCATGTGTGTCTGGTGCTTCCCCTCCGTGTGACATTTTCAAGGCTGGTTACCCCCATGGTTACCCCCACTCCCTGCACTGGGGGTCCCTTAGGAACCTGTCACTGTGCCATCCCCAGGGCGTGGGCAGCGTCTGATGCACGGCAAGCTGCACAGGTGATGGCTGGGTGGGATGGGCTTAGAAGCCAGCTCTCCTGGCCGCTGCCCCTTGTCTCACCCCAAACAGAAAGCAGGGCTCATCAGCAAAAACATTATCGATCATCCCTTGCAGTTATCGCCCCATTTCCATGGGTGCCCCCTGCAGCTCTCAGCTGCGTGCTGCCGCAGATGGCTGCCTGCTCCCCCAGCTTGCACCCTTGGCGCCTGCATCCCCTCTCGACCTAGGGCCGCTGTGGGGTCCCTCCTCAGAGCCACCCTGTGTGCTTCCCAGGGCTCTGGAGGTGGCACCCAGACCCCACCCCACTCCCACCTCTCCCATTTGCTCTCCCATCTCTGCCACAGTGGCCTTCTCACCATGCCTCAACCATGGCATGCTTTCTCCTGCCCCAGGACCTTTGCACGGGCTGCCCCTGCTGCCTGACGCACTCTCCCTTCTCCTTCTGGCCGGGACGTTTGCATCCTTCGTTCTTAGCTTGTGTCACCACCCCAGGGAGCCTTCCCTGACCAATGGAGCTAACATACGCCCCCTCGTTCTCCCCTGGATCATTTCCTTCAGAAGCACCAACTTGTGCGGACTGGCAGTCGCCCCTGGGGCGCCTTTCCAGCCGCCTTCCCCTGAACTGTGAGCTCCAGGAGGCCAGGGCCGTGTCAGTCTAATCAACAGCCGTGTCATGGCAGGGGCTTGGGCACTGTTGGCTGGAAATGCACACACGGCCCTGGACCCCCGGTGGAGAGCCTGGGTGGGGCAGTGGGGTGCGCTGAGACCACGCTGAGCCCCTGCCCACTGTCCTTGGCCCACCCAGGATGTGGCCCGGCTCCAGGAGGGCCGGCAGCCGGAGCACCGCGACGTGGCCCTGCAGAAGGTGTCGGAGTCGGAGAAGCTGCTGTATGCGCTGGAGGCCGACGCGGCCATCGCCAAGCACATGAAGCACCCCCAGGGGGACATGATCGCCGAGGAGTAGGTCCCCCACCCCACATCCGGGGTCCGGGCAGGAGGGCCGGGGGAGGGTGGTAGTCACAGCCCGCTCGGCCTCCAGGAGCGGCCCCGAGTCGGGGAGGCTTTTCTTAAGGGCTGGCCACATGCTGGGCACATGCCCAGTGCGCCACACTGGCCTCCTAACAGCCCATTCTGCAGTTGAGGACACTGAGGCTCAGAAAGCTGATGTCCTGTGTTCTGGTCACAGCTCCCTGAGCTCACCATGCCAGACCGACCCCCTTGCTTTTTTCCTTTTTTTTTTTTGGTTTTCAAAGATCTCATTCAATAAGTAGTTACAGGAGAGATCCCAGAGTCTGTCATGGGCTACCATACCATCATTTCAGATTTTTTTCCTTCTAGATGCTGCAGAACATTAGAGGCTAGAAGGAATTAATGTTTTTTTTTTATCATTACAATCAACTTTTTTTTTCTTTTTTGTGAAAAATAACGTGTATGCGAAAGAGCAATACATTTCAGAGCACATTGTAACAATTAGTTGTAGAGCAGATGTCAGAGTTTGGTATGGGTTACCGTTCCACAATTTTAGGTTTTTTACTTCTAGCTGCTCTAAGACACTTTTAGCTGCTTTAAGACACTGGAGACTAAAAAATTATCAATTTAATGTTTCAGCAATCATACTCATTTGTTAAATCCTCCCTCCTCTGTGTAACTCCACCACCACCTTTGATCTTTCCATCCCTCTCTTTAGGGGTGTTTGGGCTATGCCCATTCTAACTTTTTCATGTTGGAAGGGTCTGTCACTAATATGGGGTAGGGAGATGGAACTATCTGATGTTCTGGAGAGGCTGGGCCCTCTAGGTTTCAGGACTTAGCTGGTCCAGGGACCTATCTGGAGGTTGCAGGTTTCTGGATGACCCCATAGCTTTTGAGCAAGCTCTTCTTACTTCCTTGGGGGACCCTCTGCCCCCAGCTTCCCATGCTCATTGCTCAGGCCTCTGCTTGGATGTGGACAAAGCAGCATCCGCGCCCCCTCGCTGGCCCAGGCAGGGTCTAGGGTCTCTGGGGACCCCACAACGCCCTCACACTTGCCCCTGGCATGGCACATAGTCTCCCTTGTGTCCTTGGCTGAGTTTTGAGTCTGGCTGCCTCCCGCAGTAGACAGTGAGTTCCAGAGACCCTGTCCGGCTCTTCCAGAACCTTCTGTGGTTGTAGGCACATAGTAGGCCCTCGGATAACTCTGATGGGGGAGGAAAGGATGAAGGGGGTGGTATAAGGGAAAGTGGGCAGCAGGAGGGGTGAGAGTGATTGTCTGGAACCCAAGGCCACTGTCCCCCATCCTTCCAGGCCACGGAGCAGAAAGCCCGAGGCCAGGCCTGGGGTTGGGGGTCCCCGACAGGCCCTGCTAACCTGGGTGCTCCCTCTCCCCACTCAGCATCCGGCAGCTGAGGGAGCGTGTGGCCAACCTGCGTGGGAAACACACGCAGATCTACAGCCTGGCGGTGAAGGAGGTGGACCCACAGGTCAACTGGGCCATGCTGGTGGAGGAGAAGCTGGTACGGCCCAGGCAGGGCTGCGGCTCCAGGGCCTCCACTGGGGAGGGGGTTCTCATTCCCGATGTGCCCATGAGACAGAACAAGGCTCAGAGAGGGTTGGCACCAAGCCCAAGGTCACACAGCAGGAGGTGGAGATGAGGCCCTGCTCCCTGCCAACCATTCCACGCTGATTGCTCCAGGATTTCTCAGTAGGGTCGGGGCAGGGCAGGGGCTACTGGCCCACCCTTGCCCTTCCTGTGCCCTATCCAGCCCATCTCCATGGCAGATAAGAGCATGGCTGCTGGAGCCAGGCTTCCTGGGTTTGAGTCTTGGCTCCCCCATTTTTGGTAGGGAAACCGGGCACCTGAGTTCCCTTCTATAACCGTACAGGCCTGGGAGGAGTTGTGAAGACTAAGTGTGATGGTGTGAGGGTTAAATAGTGAGCGGCACTGCAGAGTTGAAGGCTGAAGATAGGACACCTCCCCCCCACCCCGGCTCTCACGGGCCAGGCCACCGCATTTACCTCTCTCCTGGGAGGGGAGAGCACCCACCCCTACCCTCTTAGCGTCCTGGGGCCTCCCGTACAAAGTACCATAAACTGGGGGGCTTAGAACAGCAGTACTTTATTGGTTCACATTCTGGAGGCAGAAGCCCAACATCAAGGGGTCAGCAGGGTCCCTTGCAGGGAGGACGCCTCCCGCTGCCCCTTGCAGCCCACGGCTGGTAGCTGCGTCCCTCCAGCCTGGGTGTTGGTGTGGCACCCGTCTCTCCCCGTCTCCCTGTGAGGACCCAGTCATCAGATCCAGGCCCTGCCCTAAGCCCATGGGATCCTAACCCCATTACCTCTGCCATGACCCTATTTCCAAATAAGGTCACTTTTGTGGGTACCGGGGGTCAGGACTTCAGCGTACCTTTTGGGGAGATCTGGTTCGGCCCCAGCACCCGCAGTGTGAGAGCTGAGGCTCCCAGAGGAGGAGGGGGTGGCCCAGCCCCCGCCCACCCTTCCCATGCCATCTGCCACCCCAGGACCAGCTGAACAGCCAGGGCTTCGGGACGGACCTGCCGCTGGTCGGTCAGCAGGTAGAGCAGCACAGCATCTTCCACAACGAA